>NW_024412420.1:6925451-6984876 GCF_014898765.1 Herpailurus yagouaroundi | reverse complement strand
AAGGAAAGGAAAGGAAAGGAAAGGAAAGGAAAGGAAAGGAAAGGAAAGGAAAGGAAAGGAAAGGAGAAAGATTGATTTATGTATAGGTATATATTCAGCTCTTCCCTCTTTTTACAGTTTATAGTAATGATATAGATTCCCATATTGTTTGTAGGTTATTGTTTATCCACGAACATAGCCATTTTTATCTGGTCCTACTATTTGCTAAAAATATTGTTAGGTTGAGTGGGGAACTTAGAATAGTGTCCTCCCTCTTGGGGGGACACCTTCCTCATTTCCAGAGTTCCCACTTTTGGAGTTAAGATTATTCAAAGATCCCAGGCCCTCTGCGTAGTTTAGTATCATCGATCTTTGTCCAGCTGTATCAGAAGAGGAGTTCAAAAGCAGAATGCTGCTTCACCCCAGTCATGTGACTGGGCACCTCAATCTTCTTCCCAGTCCAATGGGCCACAGTCTTACCCTCTCCAATGATACCTGAATCTCAACCTTAGGGAGCGAGGCTGTCTCAGGAAAAGGAAAGATGGCATGCATTACTAATAGTATGAAACTGGGCTTCTAAGGATGGGTTTCTTATTTCTCTCGAGGCAGGCTCACACTCTGATCATCCTCAGTTTTACTAAAGGACTCTTTGTTTAGGACTTTTAGGACAAGTTCACTAATATTTAGAAATTTCTTACCCCTGTTTAGATTTTTAAAAATAGAAGTCTGTGAAGGAGTCAAATGATTAACATCTAGATGCTCATACTCCTTCTCAAGCACAAGTTCTCATTTTCTGTACTCTGTAAAGTCTGTTTCTTGCTAGATCACTTTCTAGACTTGTACGATGAGCAACTGAGAGAATAGACCAGACAGACTGAAAAGGGGGTAGGAGATGGGGGGAAAAATGGGAGGAGAGAAATCAGCAGAGGTGATCTTACAAAGTGCCACATAGGATGTGTTATTCATCCATTTATTTGCTTGTCAAATAATCTATTGAGCAGCTTCAATATGTTAGGCACTCTTCCAGGTCACGAGGACATAGCAGTAAACAAACCCATCAGGTTTCCTTTCTCTAGCTTACATCCCAGTTGGTGACGAGATAGTCAATAAATAAGCAAACATATAAACAAGATTAACCTCAGTGTGGTAAATTCTAACAAGGAAATAAGCAAGATACTAATATGGAAATGATGAGGCATGGGGCAGGTGAGGCAGTCAATGAGGTCCTCTTGGAAAAAAGCAACATTTCAACTGCTGCCTAAAGGATTAAATAGAGCTCCCCTTTGAAAATCCAGGGAAGGGGTATTCTGTTCAGGGGACATGAACCCTAAGACCAGATATAATTTGCCTCATCTGAGGCAAATGGAATGCCTCAGCACAGAAGGATGGGGGGAATATGTAGGAGAATATAGTAATCCACAGGGTGAGGTTGGAGACAAAGGCAGGAGTCAGATGGTATACAAGCTCAAACTCATGTGGTCCAATCTTGGAGTAGTAGCTCAGTCTAGGAGCCAGAAACAATTAAGAATTAATTCAGTACTGAATGGGTTTTTTTTTTTCCCCTCAGAAAAGTCTAGTTCATCCATTTGTAATCTGAATCTCTCTAACCCCCTCTATTATCTTATTAGTCTTCAGTCCTACTGTTAACCTTCTCTTTCCAGCATCATGTATCCTGCTCTCTCATGGGATCAATCTAGTTAACATATAAACATATGTTCCAGTGAACTATAAACAAAGAAAAGCCAAGGACTAGGTGGCTTTCCAGTGAATTCTACCAAATACATTAAAAAAGATTTATTGCACTCCTCAAACTCTCCCCAAAAATTAAAGAGGCCAGCATTACTCTAATACTTTAGCCAGATAAGGGCACTAGAAGAGAGGAAAGCTAAAGGCCAATATCACTGATGAATAGAGACACAGAAATTTTCAACAAAATACTAGGAATACAAATTTAATAGCACATTAAAAGAATCATACACCATGATCAAATGGGATTTATCCCTCCTAGATGAAAGGATGGTTCAATATATGTGAATCCACAAATGTGATATACCACATTCACAGAATAAAAGACAAAAATCGTATGATCACCTCAATAGATTCAGAGAAGCATTTACCAAATTTCAACACACCTTCATGATATAAACTTTCAAGAATTTGGACACAGAAGGAACAAACCTCTACAGAATAAATGTCACATATGACAAGCCCACAGCTAACATCATACTCAACAGTGAAAGGTTGAAAGTTTTCCCTCTAAGATCAGAAGACCAGATTGTCCACTCTCACTACTCCTATTAAATAGAGTACTAGAAGTCCTAGCCAGAGCAATCAGGAAAGAAAAAGAAATAAAAAGCATTCAAATTAGAAACAAAGATGTAAAACTGTCTGACGACATGATCATTTATATAGAAAATCGCAGTCGCCAACAAAAAACTGTTTAGACGTAATAAACTAATTCAGTACAGTTTGAGGACATAAAGTCAACATATAAAAATCAGGTCATCTTCTGCACATTAAAAATGAACTGTTTGAAAAGGAAATATGTAAAAACAATCACAATCCCACTTATAAGAATATCAAAAGCAATAAAATTCTCAAATAAATTTAACCAAAGAAAGTCAAAGATCTACACACCAACAACTGTAGGGCATTAATGAAAGAAACTGAAGAAAACACAAATCAATGGAAAGATAGCTTTTGTTTATGGATCAGAAGGTTAATATTGTTAAAATGTCTGTACTACTAAAGCCATCTATATTCAATTCAATCCCCATCAAAATTCCAATGGCATTTTTCAGATTTAGATTATAAAATTCATATGGAATAAAAAAAAAACATATAACCAAAGCAATCTCAAGAAAGAACAAAGCTGGAGGCATCACACTTCCTGATTCAAACTACATTACAAAACTTTAATAATCAAAATAGGATGGTACTAGCATAAAAACAGACATGTAAACCGATAGAACAGCATCAAGAGCCCAGAAATAAACCACACACATACAGTCAATTAACATTTGACAGGGGAACCAGGAATATTCAGTGGGGAAAGGATAGTCTCTTCAATAAATGGTGATGAAAAAACTGGATACTCCCATGCAAAAGATGGAAATTGGACCTCTATCTTATACCACTCATAAAAATCAACTGAAAATAGATTAAGGACTTAAATATAAGACCTGAATCCATTGATATTCTTGGGAAAAACAGAACAGAAAAAGCTACATGACATTGGTCTTGGCAATGATTTTTTGGGTATGACATCAAAAATACAAGCAACAAAAGCAAAAATCAACAAGTGGGACTACATCAAACTAAAACACTTCTGCAAAGCAAAAGAATCAACAAAATGAAAAGGCAACCTATGAAATGGGAAAACATATTTGCAAACTATCTACCTGATAAGGGATTAATATCCAAAATATATGAGAGACTCACATAACTCAATAGCAAGAGAAAAAAAATCCAATTAAAAAACGGGCAGACTTGAATAGATATTTCTCCAAAGATGACATACAAATGACCAGCAGGTACATGAAAATACGTTCAACACAAAATCATCAGGTAAATGCAAATCAAAAAACCAATAAACTATCACCAAACCTGTTAGAATGGCTGTAATCAAAAAAATAAGAGATAGAAAATGCTAGCAAGGCTGTGGAAAAAAGGAAACCCTGGTGCACCGTTGGGCAGTAGGGAATGTAAATTGGTATAGCCACACAGAAAAAACAGTAGGGATTTTTTTTTCTTTTTAATATATGAAATTTATTGTCAAATTGGTTTCCATACAACACCCAGTGCTCATCCCAAAAGATGCCCTCTTCAATGCCCATCACCTACCCTCCCCTCCCTCCCACCCCCCATCAACCTTCAGCTTGTTCTCAGTTTTTAAGAGTCTCTTATGCTTTGGTTCTCTCCCACTCTAACCTCTTTTTTTTTTTTTTTTCCTTTCCCTCCCCCATGGGTTTCTGTTAAGTTTCTCAGGATCCACATACGAGTGAAAACATATGGTATCTGTCTTTCTCTGTATGGCTTATTTCACTTAACATCACACTCTCCAGTTCCATCCACGTTGCTACAAGGGGATTTTTTTTTTTTTTTTCATTAAAAATAGAACTACCAAATGATCCAGCAATTTCACTTCTGGATACATTTCCAAGGAAAATGAAATCATTATCTTCAAGAGGTATCTGCACCCCAGGTTCACTGCAGCATTGTTTACATTAACCAAAACATGGAAACAAAACTAAGTACCTGTTGATAGATGAATGGACAAAGACGTAAGACATAAATACAGATATATCATGGAACAGTATTCAGCCATGAAAAAAGAAAATCCTGCTATTAGAAACGACATGGATAGACTTTGAGGGCATAATGCTAAGTGGAAATAAGACTGAAAAAAGGCAAATACTGTATGATCTCATTTATATGTGGAATCTAGAAAACCTGAACTCACAGAAGCAGAGAGTAGAATGGTGATATCCAGATGATAAGAAATGGGGAAAAGGGAGCTATGTTGGTCAAATGGTATAAATTTTTCATTATAAGACGAGTAACTTCTGGGTGCAGCACGGCTACTACAATTAATGACACTTTATTATATACTTGTGAGTTGCCATGAGCATAGAGCTTTAGTGTTGCCACCATAACAACAACAAAATGGTAATTACGTGTGGTGAAGGATAAGCTAACTAACCTTACTGTAGTAAACATTTCACAATATATACAGATATATCATTGCCTACAGTTTAAATTTGTACAGTGTTCTATGTCAATTATACCTCAGTAAAGCTGAGGTGAGGAAAAGAACTAAAAAAACATTTCTGGGGAAAGACAGTCAAGAAATGAAGTGCAGTTAGAGAGGATTGTGGGATCAAGGGCATGTTATGATGTTGGCACTAACTTGTTCATATGCTCACTGACTTGATCCCATTAGAGAGGGGGATGCATAAAGCAGGAAAGAGGGGCTGGATTAACTATAGGACTGAATTCTTCTAAGAAGATAGAGAGGATTGGAGAAATTCAGATTACAAATGGAGAAGCTAGGCTTTCCAGAGAAAGTGTAGCACTGACTTCTTAATTGTTTCTGACTGCTAGATTGAGATACTACTCCAAGGCTGGACCAAATCACTTTGAGTTTACATTTGAATCACATACTGGTTTTTAGTTGCTACATCCATTATTGGCAAATGCCCTTCAGGGTTAGTGAATTTGTAGCTATTTCTTAATTTTATTGTGGAGAGAGATTACAGTTTTATTCTTTTACTGTTTCAGGCTGAAGATAGGAGAAAAGAAAAAAACGCCACCCATTCTCAATAATATTTGCACAGAAATTCTTTACAATTTTAAAGTAAGACCAATGGCACTATTATTTAGTTTTATGGTTTTCTCCAGAAACTCAGTTTTAAGCATCTATATCATACTGGCATCATGGATTATGAATTTTAAAACTAAAATTTCTCTCTCTCCCTCTCTTCATCTCCTTCTCCCTGCCCTGCCTTCCCCACCCCAACACCACCACCACCCCCCCCCACCCCCTGACACCTCTCTGTCTCCCTTCCTCAAAGACAACACAGTTTAAATACTATTGGCTTGAAAACAAGAGAGCATTTTCCTCCTCTCAGTGTTTTCTCTAAGGGTATCCTAGGAAGATGCTTAATTAGAAAATATAGCGATTTAAATGTTTAATTCTTTTAACTAGGTCCAAAACAACATGACTATATTGCTGTAATTTATTTTTTACCAACATTTTCAAGCTAATTTTCTAATTAGTAGGACTGAGTTGAGATATTATCGACTAATTAATGAAATTAACTTATTATTTTCATAATAATATCATATAATCATCAATCACACTTGAATATGGGTTAAGAATTTTATGCTGGTTTACTAACAGGCAGTGTAGGATGCTTTGTTGTATCATTTAAAAGCGCAAAGAACAAAGATGGCTTCTGTGCATGTGTATTAAAAAGCCTGACTTTTTAATCCAGACAAATGGACTCCATCTTCTTCTCAGAACTGTTCCTTAAAATTCAAGGGATAATTCATACCTCTCTCATATCATTTATCCAAATTCAACCTCAGAATATAGGAGAAATAACAAAGTGTAAAATTAATAAACCCAGGTTTATATCCTAGCTCTGCTTCCTAAGAGCTTGGAACCATGGATAAATCAATTCTCAATTATCCCTAAGAATACCTGCCCCACCAAATTATTGTAAGAACTAAATGTGAAAATGTTTGTAAAAGCATTTTAAACCATCAACTCATATAAAAATATATTGTCTGTTATATTTATCATGTCTTTATCATCATCATCATTTGGACACATCCCAGAACTTGAGCCCTCATTTAAAATCATTAAAAATAATGCCTTATATAATGATTATTTATGTATATATTTATACAACTCCAGGTAGCAAGCAGCTTGATATTAAGTTAAAACCAGGTCTTATTTTTATTCTCTCCCATACACACATTCCCATAAATGTATGTTGAAATGTTTATTAAGTGTTTTATAAGCTTGTTCCCACATTTTTAAAATGTTTCCTATCCACACAGCCCTCAATTTTAAAGTAACTCACACTTACAGAGCTCTTACTTCCAGCTAGAAACTGTCCTGAGCATTTTAGATGCAAAACCTCACTTAATCATCCTAACAGCTCTACAAGGTATGGTACTGTGGTAATCTCTTCCTTTAAAATGAAACTTTGCTATGGTAGACAATTTCAAATTCTGAAAACATTGTGCTTACCTTAAGACACTAGAAAGACAAATGGGTCAGCTGGTGGTCCCAGTCTTGGGGAATGTGTCAGGAGAAGAGATCTGTATCACATCTTTGACATCAGTTACAGTTAACACAGGAAACTTCAACTTCCTTGCCTAGCAGATTTTGTGACATTTTCACTAACCTCTTAACTAAGAAAAAGCTGAGCCATTTGTTTGTCAATTTAGATAATTTTAAAGACAAGAGGATAATTTGTGTCAACTTCGCTCCAAAAGCAGCATAATAGGGATACAGGTTTCCACCAACACAAGCTTTGGAAAACATGCCTCATAGGGGCATAGTTTGTACCTCTCACAGGGCCTAAGACAGTGTAAACAACATGGGCTCTCAATGCCTAATGAATGTAAATGAATCAAGATTGCTAAGTTAGATGTAATAACAGCAGAAAAGTCAAAGCAAAAAATGACAAGCAGGTTATTGGAGAAATAAAGAAGATAGAAGGCAAATTGCCTTTCATTTCAGAAGTAACAAGTGTGGTAAATTGACATGGGGTACACTCTGGGAATGTGCTTAATGACAGATAATTTGAGTTATTTCAAAACGTGCCAAGACAAGAGAAAGATGAGACAGCACTCAGAATAAATTTGAACAAAAAATGTGAACAAAAAAGTCTCTATTTGATCAAACCACGAGCTTTGTTAAATGGGAAAACTGGGTGAAAATACCTCTCAGTTTTAAAATATTCCTCAAATGTAAAACATTAATAGTTTACAGCATTTGGCCTCTCACCTTTGCTAAATCATTCCTTCTGTGAGAAGGTGGGACTACCATAAGTGGGGGGAGAAAAACATGGGATTTCAAGTCAGACCAAGTTCACACGGGATCACTCCTACTCTGACCTTGAATAATTTACTAATCCTCTCTCATGGTGCTTCTCAAATTGTAGGGGAGTTATAAGAACCATGTAGGATGCTTGTTAACATATGGATTCCCAGGTGCAACTCATGGAGATTAGTGATTAATAAGTATACGGTAAGGTCCTGGAACCTGATTTTTAGGAGGCACCCTAAGATATTCTAATAATGATGGTGGCCGGTGATTCTCACTTAAATAGTGCTCTAGGCATCCATAATTTCTTATCTCCATGGAAGAAATGATAATACCCACAGGACCAGGGGTTTTATTGTTTTTTTTTGGGGGGGGGGGGAGGGGGGTGGACAGATTACCGAGATAACCAATGTGAAATCCTATAGTTCAGTGTTGGCACTTTGGAGGTGCCACATAAATGTTACCAGGAGTACCCCAAAGGTACATAGGTGTCATCTAACAAATCCATCCCCGCTGCTTCTGCTGCCCCCAAGCATTAAAGCTTTCCTGACAGTCCATACAGTTGCTGCCATCAGCAGAAAACACATCAGAAAATTATCTAAATGAGTGAACCAAATTTCAATGTCTTAAATATATCTGAAGAGGCAATTCATGAAGAAAAGTGTACAGAATTGCACCTAAAACCTGCTGTCCTAAACCCAGTTACATACAAATGCTCAAACTCACCTATACCTCAGTGTCTAGTCAAAATAACAGAAATGGCTTCAGTTATTTTAAGTAGGGAGAATTTAATACTGTTTCTCCAAAGTGTTGGAATGACTGCAGGAAAAATTAAGAGAATAGTTTTTTCAGCCATCAATAATGACAGAAGCCTCTCTTTTCTAATAGGATTGGAGGAGTGAATGGGAAAATTATGTTACTCAAAGCCTGTAATTGCTGTGCCATTGATGTTGGAAGCATCCACTGTTGTTGTTGGAACGACAGTTCTGCTACTTGGTAGAACGCTAAGATACCACCCCTCTACCGATACTGCTGGAAGTCCACAGACACACTCCACTGTTGCCCACCATCACCGATTCTGCTGCAGCCTGAGCCCATAAGAGCTATGCTGCTGAAGCACTGAGGTGTCTGCTCCTGCTGCCATATTGCCCTACCACAGCCACAGCAGGCAGACACGATGCTGCTGACGTTGCTGGACTGTCTGCTGCCACTGCACCTCACGGAACCCTCTACCCAAGCAGGACCTCAGGAGCTCATTCTTCTTCCAAGGAATCACCAACATAGGAGTATCTGCTTCTTTTTTCCTGTATCTTCCTTTTTCCTACTTTCCAATATCCCTTTAGGTTCTTCCCCCACTGGAAGAACCTAACCAGAAGTCAGCTGGCCAGGAATTCTGAGAACTGTGGTTTGTAGGCTTTTAACCTCTCCTGATAAAGAGGAAAGCACAGAAGGGACAGAATGTTGCTGAGATCCAACAAGACATCAGAACAACCTGCCATGTATCTCTTACCGGATAGGAAATAAATCCATTTGTGAGAACTGTCCAGGTATCAAATGATCACAAGACTCTCTTTTTCATTCTTTCTTTAGCTGACCAGAGGAAGAATAATAGAAAATCTTAGGAATAAGGCCGATACATTTGGGATTTTGCAGTGCGAGTTCATCAGAATTTAGGTTTTAGAGATTTTACCATGACGGTGAATATTTTTTAGTTGGAGTTTTCCAGCATAGCACATGGTGGTTACTTCCTTGAGGACTCACTATCTGCAACCTATCAAATTAGTTCAGCCCAGGAAATTTCCTTCTCCCCTGAACTCTTACCATACCTATTTAGCATCTAAAATACACTATTTGGGAAATATTTGCTATGCAAATATATGCCTTCTGGAAAACTGGATCCCATGTTTTATGACTTTTTAAGATCTAATACCCAACAAAGGTCCTTAAACATGGTAGTCATGTGATAAATGTTTGAAAGAATGATATTACAAAACAAATACAACTTAACTAAGGAATTTAAATAAAGAAAAAATTGGAATATTTGCTTTTCTGCTACATTTTCCTATTCCCCTCTCCTTTCTGAACTATGTGCAGTATATAAAAGATATAATATTTCACCCCTAAATACCTGAGCATGTATCTCCTATGAACAAGTACATTCTCCTAGATAACCACAAGGTCATTGCAAAGTCAAAAAATGTAATATGGACTCAATAACATTATATAAAAATTCCATACTCAGGGCTCCTGGGTGGCTCAGTCGGTTAAGTGTCCAACTTCGGCTCAAGTCATGATTTCCTGGTTCGTGGGTTTGAGCCCTGCATTGGGCTCTGTGATGACAGCTCAGAGCCTGGAGCCTGCTTTAGATTCTGTGTCTCCCTCTCTCTCTCTGCTCATCCCCTGCTCAAGCTCTCTCTCTCAAAAATTAACATTAAAAAAATTTTAAATCCTGTTCAATTTTTCCCAAATGTCCTTTATATCTGTTTTTCCCTCATTCAATGCAGAATCTCATCAAAGCTCATACATTTCATTGGTTATATATTTCCAGTTCCCCATAAACCAAAAGAATCTCTTTTAATCTAAAACTAGCTTTCATGATATTGACATTTTTAATAGTTTAGGTCACTGGACTATTGGACTGTCCCATATTTTGGATTTGTGTCATTACTTCTTCATGATTAAACACAGATTAAACATTTTTGGCAAAAATACTGCATAGGTAATGTGTAATTTCTTCTGAATCACATATGAAGGCACATATTGTCAATTTGTTCTACTAACGGGCTAAGCTCGACGATTTGATTAAGGTGGTATCTGCCAGATCATTTCATTAGAAAGTATCCTTTCCCTGTCATTTAATAAGCAATCAGTTGGGGGATAATTTGAGACCATGAAATATCCTGTTCCTTAACAATCTCTTATCAAGTAATTTTAGCATCCTTGATGATTCTTGCCTGAATTACCACATAGGTAGTACCAAATTGCTTATTATTCTAATACTATCATTTCTTCTGTATATATTAACTGGCATTCTTCTATAAAGGAAAGTATTTCAGGATGCCTGGGTAGCCCAGTCAGTTAAGCGTCTGACTCTTGATTTCGGCTCAGGTGATCTCACTCGGTTTGTGAGTTCGAGCCCTGCATTGGGCTCTGTGCTGACAGCACTTAGCCTGCTTGGGATTCTCTCTCCCCTTCTTTCTCTGCTCAGGTGCGCTCACACTCACTCTCTCAAAATAAATAAACTTTAAAAGAAAAAAAAAGTATTTCAATTCTCCTCCCTCATTTTTTATCATTGTAGGTTCATACATTTTTAATCATATCATATTTCACAACCATCATTTTTCATGCTCAAAGCGTCCCAAATTTAGCCAGTGGGAGACTCAAAATTTGAGTTTGCATCCATGTCACCTGTTCTCAATACTTTCTGAACACTTCCCTATCTTCAGGCACCAAAATATTCCTAGATTTACCTTATACTTTCTCTGCCTCCATCCTGGAATTATCCATTCTCAAAAGAGACCTGCTCCCTTTGAGTATTTAGGGGCCCAATTTTCTTAATGAAGCCCTTTAATTCAAGCTTTCAAACCCAACTTTGAGAAGGAATTTCTCATTAGCCACTTCATTGTCTTCACATAATTTCAAGATAGTATTGATTTGAAACTCAAACACTGACTGAAATGGTTCAAGAATGGTGGATGTTCTCAAATTTTCCCAGTCTGTGCTCTAAAAGGTCAACAATCCAAATACAGGATAGAAAAGCAGAATTCCACTGTTACCTGAGAAGATATTATTAATTGTATCTACCTAAACTATGCCATGTGCATTCCATAAATAACAGTGTTTTATGGGTTCTTCCCCCCCTAATACCTCCAGTATGTCTTCAAATTGTGCTCAGATTCAGTTCGGTATACTATTCTTCAGTATACTATTCTAAAGCAGGGATCAACAAAGTTTTTCTATAAAAAGCCAGTCAATAAGTATATCACGTTTTCAATCTCTGTTACAACCACTCAACTCTTCAATTGTAGCCAAATCAGCCAGACAATATGAAACGAACTGGCATGGCTATGTGACCAGTAAAACTTTTTTTTTTTTTTTTTTGGCAAAAACAGATTTGAGTTGTTTGCCAACCCTAGTTCTAAACAAAAGCAACAATAATTACAACATATGATAATAATATATAATTATATCTTATTTCTGTTACTACAATTATAAATAAAATGTGATAGTCCTAGAACCCAAGATATTCACTTCTAATGTTTTGCTCTGCTTCCTTCCAATCTTTGATGACTGTTTGTTTTTTTACATAATGGTGATTGTCTCCATACATAGTTTTTCTCAGTATTTTCCACTGAATTCTATCATCAAGACATTTCTCCTTCATAGCAAATACTGATTTTCCTCTGCCCCATATCACTTCCACCCTCTGACTCCACCTGCAGTGTCATGGACAGCTTCCCATCTTGATTAGTATTTCTCTGCTTTTCCGAAGACTCTCTCCAAGCTCACAGGAGCTTGCAGAGACACCTCAAAGTCCCATGATTCAACCCTCCTAAGGGCAAACTTCAATCAAAGACTAGAACTTGTGCGTAAGTGATCCTCCAGTTTCCCTGTTCTTTAATGTCCATTTTTACAATGTATCACGTTATATTCTTGGCATATTTTCTCCAGTTTGTTAATATATCTCCATTTTGTTCATTAATGTTTTATATGTATTTAAGTATTTTATTGATATTGATGGATCTTCACTGCTTTGTTGGCTTTAAGTTGATAAAATCCTCTCCCGGACAGTGATTTTATATATATTCATTTTAACTTTGGGATCACTTAGTCAAGTTAACCAAAAACTATATATACTATATATATGAATGCATGTATCTTTGCTACATTAGAAAAAGTTGAACTTTTATATAAATGAGAATTTAAAGAATTTAAATATATATGATGCTACAACTTTATCATACTGAAACTTCCTATCAAATTTAGGTGGACTTCCCAATGTTTAGTCTCTCTTTTTTTTTTTTTTTTTTTTTTGGTCTTTCTTTAATATCTCTCAGAAATATTTATAGATTTTCTTGATATAGAGGCCATGTGGTCTGGGTTAAGGTTATTGCTGGGTTTTTAATCTTCTTTATTGCAATTGCGAAATAAGGACTTTTTCTCATCCATTATATTCTGTAAATTGTTTCGTTCACAATTATTACCAACTTTGTAGGTTTACCTTGTATCTAGCTAAATTTCCACATTCATTCTGATACTATATAGAAATACATGCACATAATTGTGTTTTGTTGAGATGCTATCAACTATATACAAGGACTATATAGGGACAAGCTTTCTGAAAATCATTATTATAATGATTTAAATATTTTAAGAAGGCCATTCATGACCCATTTACAACAATATAATATTTTTTTGGTCTGCATTTTTTTTAATTTCTGGTTTCATTTAATATGCTTAGACTCTATGTTAGCTTTCTCTATTTTATATCCTCTTATAAGTCACCCTAAGTAATTTCTAGAGGTTGATTTCTTTATTTTCTAACTATGAAAAAGAAACAGAAATTGGTATCTTTTTCAATATAAACCAAACATTAAAATGTACTTTTCTCCTTTACAAAATATATTCCCAAACAGTGCAGTGGCTTTTTTTCACTAGTTTGTTGATATTCCAATTTTGTTTATAATTTTTGATGACTATAGGCTTGAAGTGTTTATGTATTTATATCAGCTTATTTTTACTGCCTTATCAGCTTCCGACTTATAAGACCCTTTCTTGGGTAATAAAGATTTGACTCTTAGAACAAATGCCAGCTCTACTACTTGGATGAGTTACCAAGCTTCTTTGTGCCTCAGTTCCCTGATCTGTAAAATGGGGTCATGAGGTCATTAAGATGGCATATTCCAATGTGCATGCTACACATTCACATTATTTCTTATTTTTAGGCTCTTCTTTATTTTATATTGAGTACTTAAAATACAAATACTACCTATCCTATGTAAAAGAAAAAATTTAAGTGATGACAAGGTTTACAAACATTTACTATGGGAACCAAGAGGAACCACCATATTTTATAAAGCTAACATATACAATTATTTTATGTACCATTATGAATAAAGACAAAATGTAAACTATTCATCTATGATATCCTCTCAAGTAACAGATATATGCCAAGTTCAAAGGTGTAAAAATGGAGAGCCTGCATCTTAAAATGAATGATAAGCAGTAAGTTCAAATGTGTTTTCCTGCTGGCCAATCACCATGTTAGCATTTTACATGTGTTAGTTATTCTGCTACATCTCTCAGCATTGGCATCACTTCACAGTTGAAGAAACTCAAGTTTCTCTAAGGTTAAGCCCTTCATTAAAAATTTTTAATTGAAAAACCTATCAGATATGAACTACTATGCTAGATGCTGAAGATACAGTGATGAAAAAGAAGAACAAAATCTTTTCCCTCATTTACAAATGATGCGTGTTACTAAAGGGTGCTATGGGAGGCCTTCCCTATGGGAGTGGGAAGATTTAAGCCAGACCAGGGGCTCAGGGAAGGGATCTCAGAAGAAGTGGTGTTTAAGCTGAGATCCAATGGTTGAGTAGCCATCATCTAGAAAAATGTAGCAACAGTGTTCCTGGCACTGAAAAATAAAAAAAAAAAAAAGTAAGTAGCCCAAGGAAGCAAAGAGTGGAGCTAGGATTTAAATCCAAATCTGAATGACACTAAATCATGTTGCAAGTTCACTTACTATCTATAAAAGCAAATCACACTCTGCCCCTGCACACTCCTACCTGCCCCTTGCCCAACATTTTCATACAGATTAATGTCTAAGACAGCTTTCAAGGGGAAAGGTATAGGGCAGTCTAAGAGTTGGATTAGCTTCCTTTTTTTTTTTTTTTTTTTTTTTACAGGAAGGAACCAGGGGAGTTACCTATCTCGTCCCCTGCCACCACCTCTTCTACATCCTTAATAATGCTACCAAACTACTCAAGGAGGCCCAAAACGCAGCACCAAAAGCAATCAGCCCGACTAACTGGCTAAGAGAAGACTCTGGCAGGGGCACCTATCTGGTTGGTATCCCTACAGGATTCAATAGAGACTCCTTGATCCTCATATAAAGCCCTAAAAGAGACAGCAATTTGAGAGGACTCAGAGCTGCTGAAAGAATGCAGAAGACCAAGACTGCTCTCCAAGGAGCTATTCTTCCAGAAGAATGGGTGTTCACCTCAGAGAGCAAGAAGAAAGAGGGATGCAGGAACTCAGAGAACTAAGCCTGCACTTTAAACATGTGCCTTTGGCTGTGACACACAGATTAAAAAATCTTGTGTTTACCTAGTTAGGAGAACAGATGAATCAAAGACAATAGGCAGACACATTTACACATGCATTAGTACTTTTTTGTATTAAAAAAGTGAAATGTTGACATTCATAGCTTGATAAAATTTTAAATACCTTCCCACATCTTCCCTATCTGTCTCCACCTTTCCCTTTCTCTATTGAATTTGCCATTTCCTACACAGGTGCATTACAAAGGATGCCAAGCATAAGCCAACAGATGTTGCAGAAAAAAAAAACAAACAAACAAACAAGAAGAAAAAATAAAAGCGTACCGCTTCTCAAAAACAAAGATATGCTTTTTAAGTGGACTGGGTCATGTGTATTAGACTCCACATTGATATTTGAATTTATTTGTATATCACCACCTCTCAATGGGGGATGAGCTTGTTGTTTTTGCCAACAATGAAGGGAAAGTTCATATATTTGATTAGATATATCACTGGAGGTGATTAAAGGCATCAATGGTAGCAGAGAAAGCCCTGGACATGTGTAGTCCAATCCATCTTGGAGAAGGCAGTTATGCCAAACAGTGGAGCCCAGGTGTGATGGGCAGGCTTTCCTACGATCTCAAATATCTTCAAGACAACAGAACTACAGGGACTTGGATGACTCATATCACCCACATAAGACAGAGAATTTTGACTCACCTTTCTATGTTTATCTGATTCCATTCTTCAATTTCGAATACGTGAGATCTTTTGTGCCCGTGTTTGTCACTGTGCACTATACTGGTTGAAAACTCCAGAAATAGATTTCTTTGAAGCAACTTCTCAGTCACTTTGAAGTTTACAAAATAGAAGTATATGATTGTTTCCATTCTCACTGACTTGCTGTCCTATGACAAAACTGACCAGTGGGCAACATTCCCTGATCACTGTATACTGAAGTTAGATTGATCCCACCACATTTTCTTCATGTTTCACTGCAATATGCTATGAATTCGTTGTTTAAAATACCCTGACAGACCTGTGTGTCATTTTAGACTAAGTGAAATCATACATATCATTCATCCTAAAGAGTACATAACACTAAGATCTAAGGAAAAAAGCAAATACCTGTAGAACTATATAAGGACTCACTACTGTGTGATAAAACCTTCTTAGGTTTAAAGAATAAAAGTTATAGGTGGAATATAAGGGGAATCCCAGTAGCTGATCCCACTGACATGGCCGGTTCTACTGCTACAGATGGAGATGCATTTCCCCTCAAACAAATGACTAACTGAATTTATGCCAAACAATAGATTTCATTCTAAGCAATTGTGAAACAAATGCGTTTTGATTCTTTTCATTAGTTCAATACAATCTTTTCCCTGGTTGCAGAGAGAAATAACAATTAATTTCTTTGGGCAGAAGCTGAGAGCTAAGGGTTTCTTTCTCCCGCTAATCCCTTCATAATAATTACAGATGCATAGAAATATAAGTGAGGTAGAACTGCTTGCTTGGAACATCTGGATAATGTGAAGAAGTCATGGAAATTCTTTTCCTAAAGATGTTTAAAAGCAGAAATACCCATGTGACCTGTATGTTATAACTCATAATAAAAGGCACTGTAATCTATTCATCCTGAAATGCCTCTGCAATTACCAGGGTCTGATATACGATAAAACCTTACTGAGGTTTTTGTTTTGTTTTGCGTGTAGAACATGATGTTCTGGACAGGGAACTAGATTAAATGGTCCCCCAAATTCACTCCTATTTCTACAATTTTAGAACAGTGGTAAGGAAAGTAAATTGTCATGTTCATTAGGACCAAAAAAAAAAAAAACAGTAAAAATGGATTTGTGACCTAATTTAGATTGTCTGATTAGATTCATCCAGTTTATCACACAGTCACATGTGGGGTCCATTTTGTCTGGGTAAACTTTCTCACCAATGAGAATTTTAATTTTCCTTCAGACACCTTACAGTCTCAGCATCCTTGAATTATTTGAAGATGCACGTATACCAACAGATCCCTGGAACTAAATGGAAGTGTTTTCCTTTGCATTGTTAAGAAAACAATGGACGTTTTCCTAATGCCAGCATTCACTATTGCAGTAAGGTATTTGCTGGAAAGAAAACATTAAGCAACCGCTTTGATCAAAACTGGTATTTGTTGCAGGAATCATGGAACAAAATCAACAACAGTTCATTTGATTTATTTATTGCAGATGTGCAGAGCATTAAACTTCTTATTCCAAACGGCAATTTTACTGCTCAGGGCACTGTCGTTATTCGCAGTATAATAGTGCACTCTGCAGGATTTTGTTTCTAAATGCAAGATGTGTTAATTATGCCTTTGAGAGAGACAAAGATGGAAAAAGGAGAAAGAGAGAGAGTAAATGCTAAGAGTGTTAGAGAGGCTGAGGAAAAGAAGGCACAGTCAAAAAAGGACATTTGAGATAATGGTCGAGAAGCCCTGAATATTACCTAGCCCAGTTTACCAGGATAGGAAATAACTTAATTTGAGAGAGAAGAAGAGTTCTTTTGACTGCAAAGTACCCTGTGCCATACATTTTAAGAGGCTGAGTTTGGCAGAGTACAGTTCTATCCTCTAGGAAGAAGATGACCAATGACCTGTACACGAAGTTATCTGGGGAAAAAAGTAGATATAATTCAGTGCAATGACTTCAAATTGGTATCTTCTTTCTTTCCAGCTTTACTGAGGTTTAATGGACAAATAAAATTACAGGACATTTAAAGTGCATATTGTGATGATCTGATATATGTATATCATGAAAGAACTCCTATCTAGTTAATTAACACATCCCATCACCCTTATATATATGTTTTGGTGACAACATTTCAAAATCTACTCACTTGGCAAATTTCAATTATGCAACTATAGTTACCATGTTGTACATCAGATGCTCTGAATTGATTCGTCTTACAGCTGAGGCTTATAATCTTTTACCAACTTCTCCCTATTTCCCCTACACCCCAGTCCCTGGCAATGAGTTTTCTACTCTCTAATTTTCTGAGGTTTTGTTGTTGTTGTTGTTGTTGTTGTTGTTTTGGATCCACATATAAGTGATACCATGCAATATTAGTCTTTTTCTATCTGGATTATTTCACTTAGCATAATGCACTCAGAGTTCATCCATGTGATCACAAATGGCAGCATTTCCTTCTTTCTCATGGCTAATATTCCTGTGTCTGTGTGTGTCTGTGATACATCACATCTTCTATATCCATTCATCCATCAATAAGCATATAGGTTGTTTCCATGTCTTGGCTACTGTGAATAATGCTGCAGTGAACATGGTAGTGCAGACATCTCTTTGAGTGATTTCATTTCCTTTGGATATATACCTAAGAAGTGGAATTGCTGGATCATAGGGTAGTTCTATTTTTAACTTTTTGAGCAACCTCCCTACTGTTTCCCATAGTGGCTGTGCCAATTTAGATTTCCAACAGTGATGCACCAAGGCCCTCTTTTCTCTACAGCCTCACCAACACGTGTTATTTATCTTTACGATGACACACATTCTAACATGTGTGAGGTGATATTTCATTGCACTTCTGATTTGCATTTCCCTGATGATTACTGTTGTTGACCACCTTTCCATGGACCTGTTGGCCATTTGTAGGGTTTCTTTGGGAAAAAAAAAAAAAAAAAGTCTGTTGCAGTCCTCTGCCCATTTTTTAAAGGGATTGTTTGTTTTTGCTATTGAGCTGTGAGGGTTGTATGAACTCCTGATCAGGTAGATGCTTTGCAAATACTTTCTCCCATTCAATAGGTTGCCTTTTCATTGTGTTGATAATTTCTTTTGCTGTGCAGAAGCTTTCTAGTTTGTTATCATCATGCTTATTTTTGCTTTTGTTGCTTTTGCTTTTGGTGTCAAATCCAAAAGATCGTTTCCAAGACCAACGTCAGGACACTTACTCTGTATGTTTTCTTCTAGAATTGTTGTGGCTTCAGATCTTACCTTCAAGTCCTTAATCCATTTCCAGTTGTTATGAGTGGTGTAACATACAAGTCCAATTTTCTTTTTTGCGTGTGAATATCCAGTTTTCCCAACACCATTTATTGAAGAGACTATCCTTTCCCTATTGTGTATTTTAAACAGGTTTCATCTTAAGTGTTAACTTTGATCAATTAGTGTTATCTGCCAGGGACATTGGGGGAAATGGAGTGGCATCCCATGGGCTATGCATTTGTCATCCCTTGATAGGTAAAAAGAGCAATGAACTGGCAGTCAGAGGTTCCATATTCAAGTTTCAATCCTATTATTTTGTTATAACTCCATGCCCTGGAAAAGTGTTCTACACTTAATAAATATATGCTAGAATAAAAAAATCACTTAATACTGAGAGGGCTTCAACTTAGAATGGCAGTCAAGTCTACAGAGTACCTTGCCAGCATTGGTCTCATCAAATTCTACCACCACCTCTGTGGAGAAAGAGGTACTACAGCATGGCAGCGTGGAAAGAAAAGCAGGGAGAAAATATAGATATGGATATTAATTCTGGCTTTTCCATTTAGCTTCCTCATTTTTAAAATGAAGTTTATAATAATAACGACCTCCCAATGAATGTAAGAACGTCCACTTTGGAATGTGGCACTGCTGCTCCCTTTATCAGAGCTGGCCTTGTGACTTACCTTGGCCAACAGAGAGAAATAATAGTTATGAATATGAAGCCTAAGCATTAAGACAACTTGCAATTTCCATCTTCACTGCCTTGGACTCCTGAGACCATTATGCTATGAAAGTCCATCTAGCCTAGTAAAGGTTAAAAAATCACAGAGAGGAGAAATGAAGTGACATAATTGGCTTCAGCTGACAAATACATGATTGATGCCCTCTTGGAATCATCTGTTCCACTGGAGCCACCAGATGACAGTAACTGCATGAATGATTCCCAGTGAGACCAGGCAAAGAACCACTGAGATTGTACATCTACAGAATCATAAGAAATAATAAACTGGTATTGTTTTATACCACTAAGTTTTGCATAGCAATAGGTAACTGATACAAGCACAATGCCTACCTTCTAAAATTGTAAGAAGGACTAAATAAGATAATTATGTAAAATGACAAAAACACAAGAAACTGACTAAAGGGTGGGGAGCATTATTAGCCTCCTGCTTCATAGGTGAAATATCAGGCTTACCACAACTAAGCAGATTATTCAAGGTCACACTGCCTTTAACTGTGAAGCAATGCCATACACAAATTAAAATCCAGAGAAAACTCAGAGGTCATACTTTGTGGGTCACCACTCATTAGTGTGACATCTCTGTTAGGCTGTTTTCTGTAAAATGGGGCAGTAATCACACTTGCCTCATAGGATTTATGTGAGGGTTGATAGAGGTAATGAATGTGTATCAATTAGCCCAGTGCCTGGAACATAAGAAGCATTTAAAAATTAATATACAATTATTTTAGTGAAGGTTTCATTTTAGAACATCAATGAAGTTTTTAATTGCTCCTTTTAACAAATATTACCACTGAGTAGAAATTTTATGGGCCCTGAGGGCAACGTAGGGTTTCATCCCAGTCAAGGACACAAACAAGATTAAGAGCATGTGACAGCTTGCAGTTAGGAAGTTCACACCACAGAGTGGTGAGTTTAGGGTATCATATACAGAGTCAGTGTACAGATGACCCAATAGACAGACCTGGGTAGACATGGTTTTCTAGAGTGCAGCTATGACTCAGAGTTAGAATTTAAAGGGGTGAAAAGCAATAGATTAAAAAATCATCTTAAACTAAGAAAGTGGGGCTTATCACTGTTAGTTGCCAACAGTTTATCTGAGGTAGGACAAAGGTTGTTGGCTTGACGCCTTCTTTTCAAGTATAGCTGTGAGCATGTGCTGCTAAGAGTTAGGTTCTGTGTTAGTTCAGAGTATCAAAGAACCAGACGCCAAGATGCGATTAAATTTGCAAGGAATTATTAGGGAAGTACTTTCAGAGAGAAAATATGGAAAGATACAGGGAATGCTGGGAAAGCCATCAGACCATGATACAAGTCTGACCCCAAGAGATGGAGAGAAAAGGTTTGGTAGTAGAAGCATTCTAGACTACCATGCTCTCTAAGTAAAGTTTGACAAGATCTTCAGAGAGTCCTTGGGCCAAGGTTGTCCATCAGAGAAGTTCCAGGTCTCCCAGGAACAGGTTTGCTTTAGAATCCCTGCCAAGCTCAGTCATTGGCTGGAAGCAACCATGGGAAGCATGACATCTGTACAATGTAGCAAGAGATTTCAGAACACAGCATCTGGGGCTCTGTTCAATTACATCTTCCATAATTGGAAGCCCGCAAGGAGTATTCCAATGGCTGCCACAGCCCACTAGGGAAAAACTGGATTAAACAGGTGCTGTGTCCACCAGGAAGTCACTGACACTGCAGCACGAGAATGTGCTTTGATTGCAAATATAAGGATGATAAACAAGTGACAAACCTACTCAGAGACCTGTTCTTAGTTTCACTAAAGAAGAGAAGGTGTCAGGGACTAGAAGCAGTTTGTCTCTAAGATATTGGTTTTACTTCAAGCGACCTGTCTTTTTGCAAAATTGATAGACAGAGATCTTTCCAGAGTTGGTTGAATAGAGTGTTATAAAGGTATCAGTAAAATTCAAATGGATCCTCTGACATCTCTGCTAATAAGAATAACTGCTGCTCCACAGAGAAAAGTGAAAAGAAGCTGAATAGGTGTTTGAAATCAAAGAATCTTTATCATCACCCATACTTCAAAGAATGCTATTATGATATGCAGGGGATTTGGACCTCTGAAAGCAATCAAAGAGTTACTGTGTTCTCCAAATGAAATTATATAGTATTTTAATATTGACAACACAAATCCATTTATAATTTAATTCATCAAGTAAGTATACTTGTTCCTTCTTCCCCACCTCTCTCATTCTCTATTTTTTATATTCCCCTTTCAGCCCAAGTGAAAAGCTCCGCAACAACCAGATAAAAGCTGGTGAAAACCACGTGCTAATTTCAAGAGTATACTATCCTGTTATTTCTACCAATTTGGACGTTTCATTTCTCTAAGTATTTATCAAGAACTTACTATGTGTTCAAGCCCTTCCTCTAGATATAGGTGGGAATAAAGATCAAACCACAGTCCATCGCCTCAGAATATTTTCAATAGGTACTGAACATCCTCGAGTGCAAAAGGAAATGCTTTTTATCTCTAGAACTGTCATATAATGTGGTACAGGTTGTTCACTGCTCAAAGGTGCCCCGCAAGTGGAGTGAGTGGAGGTCTGAAATTACCCATGTTCAGTTCATCAAGCTATGCAACCTTACACACAGCTAGGTCTTACAAGAGAAAGTGTGCATTTGTCTAATTAGCACAAAGTTGCCATTTGACTAATGATACCCTGAAAATAGTTCTGAATCTTAAATGAGCTCAGTCTGCTGCATTTAATAGGAACACAATATCGAATGAGTGAAATGATTATGCATCAGAAATTCAGTGTATATTCTAGTACCCAAATTCATGGTATAGAAAATAGTTTCTTAGATACCAAAATATGGAGAAACTGCCATAAGATATATTATTCTTGCAAGACTATCTTCCTAGCAGAATCAATTCTCAAATATATACATGGATGATTCACAATACAGATCACTGAAAAGGTCAGAACAAAAGACACTGAGTTTTGAATGGAAATTGGATGACTTCTGGGATTTGGCAAATTTACCGTCATAGTACACTTTGCTCTTTCTCATATTCAAACAGATATGTACACTCTAATAGTCACTGACTGGTAGCCAGAAAAGCAAGTCCTAGATTAGGAAGATGAAGTCTAACCAGGGAGAAATGCTTGTCAAACATCAATCTACCAAAGAAATAGATCACTAATAATCACATGTAGTAAAATGGGAAAGAAAAATGTATTCCCACAGAACTCCAGGGAAAGGGTGACTGGCTACATTGAACTCTCTCCAAATAGAAGCAGGTAGAGCTGGAGACTGAGTGGGATGAGTCCCCAGGTGAGAGAGATCAATGACAGCAAAGCATGAGATACGGAGCCCAACAATGGTAGATGTAGCAATAACAACATCCCATGTAGGGAAACCCTAATCAAGAATCTCTCAAATGAAACCAAATACAATGTAGGTGGTCATCACATTACCACATTTATTTGTTGTATATACAATCTAGATGAAGGTAAACATGAAGGGTTCTGTAAGGACTGTGGCTTTTATTGTGAATGAAGATCGGAAGCCATCAGAGGATTTTAAGCAGAAAAATATTGTAAAGTGGACTTACAATGTAAAAAGTCCTCTGGCCACAATGTGAACATTTAACTGTAATAGGGCAAGAGAAGATGTATTATATGAAGGCTGCTTCAGTAATCCAGGTGTGACATGGTGGCTTGGACCAGGATAGTGACCATAGAGGTAGACATACTACATATAAATGTGGTATATTAGGTATAATGCCAACATAGATGCATTGAGTTAACAAAACCATATTTTAAATGAATTTATATGAAACTGTAGTTCTGAAACCACCCGTCTCTATTCTATCAATGCCTTTTCCCTCCACCCCTTATAACTGGAGAGGATTATTATCCTTTCCTGAGAATTTACTTGAGCCCTTAAAAATTGATAGTTTCAAGGCTTATCCAGATTTTTCACACTTGAAAAATAGACAATGTAAAGCCACTGGTTTTTTTCTCAACAAGTCAGAAGAGGCATAATTTGGACAGGGTAAGGTGAGAGAACAAACGGAAATAAACCAGCACAGTTTTGCATTATGATTTATTGTCCAAACAAGGATACTCTTGAGGGATAATTTAAAGTTGTATGATTTTTTTAAGTGATTTACTGCAAAATTGGTTTCATTATATTGTTGGACCTTTAAAATATTTTTATTCAAAATTACTTTCAAAATAGAATTCTTAAAATTAAAGTATCAACTTGGGGCACCTGGGTGGCTCAGTCAGTGAAGGATTTAGCTCTTGATTTCTGCTCAGGTCATGATCCCAGGGTTCATGAGATCAAGCCCCACATTGGGCTCTATGCTGACAGCACACAGCCTGCTTGAAATTCTTTCTCTCCCTCTCTCTCTCAAAATAAATCAATAAACATTTAAAAATAAAGAAAATTAAAATATCTACTCATGTAAATGCAGATAAAACAGTATTTATTATAAAACTTCACTGATTGATGTTGTAATCAAAAGAAGTAAAGATAACGAGTAAAATAATTATTTTGGCATAGATTAATTTAATCAGTTTCTTAGCCATAACAATCCCTAATTGTCTTGTCACTGGTATTTGTCTCAAAGTTGTTTTTTCAAGATGCTCTTATTTTTTAACTGTTTAAATTCAATTTCACACAGCATCTTCAATATTGCATTTTATATGTATGATATTTAAAGTTGTTGACACTTTCAGTTGACTCTTCCCTGTAGACCATAATTTTTTTAATGGAGAAAATCACTCTCTGCAGACATTGAGGTATCTATTAAGCCAAAAACAACTTCTTCTAAGTGGATGTTATTCCCCATTCTAACTTATTGATCTGTAAATATCTCACAACAAATACTTTTATAAATACTGTACTTTTGCTTCCATTTAGATACTTGTCTTCAATCATCTAATCTCTATGATTTTTTTTTAGTTATTTTGTATACTTTGCCAAATTTAGATATTGCAACTTTGTAGGCCTTTTCAATTTCATATCATCAGCATCCTAGTGGAGAATGTAGATTTTTCCAATAAAAAAGTGTCAAAGTATTCTTACCATCTGTCAAAATATTACACATGTAATTATCAAATTTCCAAATGAAATATTTTACACCAGTACTTCTCAAATTTTGATGTAAATACAAATACCCCAGGAATCTTATTAAAACAAAGACTATGATTCAGGGTGTGTTGGAGCTACAGTTCTAACAAGCTCACAGGTGAGGCCAATGTTGCCTAGGACCACACTCTGAATAGCAAAACTGCAATTTGGGCTTTTATTGTTTTTTGGTTTTTTTTTAACGTTTATTTATTTTTGAGAGAGAGACAGAGCATGAATGGGGGGGAGGGTCAGAGAGAGAGGGAGAGACAGAATCGGAAGCAGGCTCCAAGCTGTCAGCACACAGCCCCACGCGGGGCTCGAACTCGTGAACCACAAGATCATGACCTGAACCGAAGTCGGACACTTAACCGACTGAGCCATCCAAGCGCCCCTGGGCTTTTATTGTTTTATCCATTCACTTTTTCCTTTCCTTTTTTCAAAAATGTTTTTAAATGTTTTTTTTTTTAATTTTTTTTTTTAACGTTTATTTATTTTTGAGACACAGAGAGACAGAGCATGAACAGGGGAGGGGCAAAGAGAGAGGGAGACACAGAATCTGAAACAGGCTCCAGGCTCTGAGCGGTCAGCACAGAGCCCGACGCGGGGCTCGAACTCACGGACCGTGAGATCATGACCTGCACGAAGTCGGACGATTAACCGACCAAGCCACCCAGGTGCCCCTTAAATGTTTATTTTTATTTTTGAGAGAGAGCACGAGTTGGGGAGGGGCAGAGTGAGACGGAGACAGAGAATCTGAAGCAGACTCCGAGCTGTCAGCACAGAGCCCAACTCGAGGCTGGAACTCACAGACCAGGAGATCATGGCCTGAGCCGAAGTCAGACACTCAACCCACTGAGCCACCAAGGCGGCCTTCCTTTCCTTTTTGAGAGATCAATTTCACAACGTCTTCTTCTCTGAAACTTGCCAAATACATAAAAAGCTGCAGTTTTTTTTTGGCATTCATGTGTTAAATGTTCTGATTAAAGATTTTCAATTAAGTTTGAACAAAATGCAATCAAAAATTTATTTTTTTAAAGCAGTTTAATACCATCACCATCATAAAATATTTAGTTTGTTTTCTAATGCTATTCATTGAAAATTCAAACATCTCTGACTGATGGTGAGTAACTAAGAGGTAAGCATGCTGAAGAGTATTTAAAAATTTAATACCATCTTCATTACAAAATAAAGTTGTAATTTATTTATTCTAAGTGGATACATATGAATTATTTTGATATCTACAACTTCCATTTTGATTGGTTAAATAACACATTTTGTTTAGATGCCGTTATAAACTATGCATGCACCACAACCAATTTCAAGTACATTTCTGCTCCAGGGCCTCTTAATTTAATAACATTATTTTTACAACCACACTGTGTGCCAGTAAAATCTGTGTTTGTTCCTATTTTCTCCAGAAAATATTTTAAATGATGACATGTTTAACTTTATACTAGTATTCACAATACTGTCAGATGTCGTAATTTAGAATGATTTTGATCCCATTAATGGGAATTTAAAAATAAGCTATTATTGATTTTATCTACACTTGATCTTAGCCAAAAGGCCGAGAAGCGATATTATTGAATTTATCTAAGTTCATGTTCTACTTGAAACATTTGTTGACCCTGAGGGGAAAAAAACATTGTTTAATTCTTTGCAAAGTTCTTCTGCTAATGAAGCTATCCTATTAACAACTATCAATTTACTTGTAGTGTATTCACAGGAAAAGCTGGAATCAATGACAGAAGAAACTAATTTAGAACTGTCATTTGATCTAAATGAAAAGTCATGCTTCACAGAATAAAATGTAAGTGCTCTTTCTAAAGCTGTAGGTTTCCAATCATTGTTAACAGGGTAGTCTTCTTAAAGTAACTATTAAATTTTGAAGGAGAGGCTGATGCTTCTTTACCATACTTCTGACTCTTGGTTTTCACATGCTCATTAGTATTATGACAACCCCCATAAATAATTTTCAACAAAGTCTCATGGAAGTTTCCCATTCATCAATATCTTAAGAAACAGAAATTCATATTTAATCTCTTTTAAATATACTTCTTTTGCTTTGGCACATTGCAACCAACAATTAGAAAAAAATGTTTAAAGCATAATGAAAAAAATAAATTGTTGTAGAGTTCTCATGGAATAAATGACAAAAATCACTGTAGCAACACATTCCAACAATTATTTTCCATACATATTTCACATATATCTAACTTTTAATTTTTGCAGGTTTCCCAGTGTGTGCAACTAGTGGCCAGATGCTTTGTGTATCCAACATCCCAAAGAAGGACCACAGCAATTCACCAAACAGCCAGAAGAAACAGCAGCAATAAGCAGTTCTTCCATCACTACCTAAAAGTAGGTGTTGGCGGTCTCTAGCTTCTCCTAATAAAGCGCAGTCTTGCTCACCAGCAAGCACTCTTAATGCTATCTTTCAAAGGAAGGAGATAGGGTGTTAGTTACTGGTCATGTGGAAACGGCCAGAAAAGAGAAATGTGAATATGAAAAATGGACCAGTGATGACTTATGTGTTTAAGTAAGAACTCTGTTCACTACATATGCATTGCCCACTTAACATGACAGAAGCTGGAAGTAAACATGAAATCAACCAAATGCAGAGTGCTTATTTTAATGCGGTGATCAATAACACTATGCTTAAAAAAATAAAAACTCTAGGACAAACGCTAAATGAAACTGGATACCATGATTAGAGCCATAAACCATGACTGCCATAGGCAAAACATGAGGTACGGTCATTCTAATTATAATGTGAAGTACTATCCCTACAGGAAGAAAAACCGATCTCTCAACTTACTAGGGCAGTTAGGAAAATGTTTTTCTGGTGCCTTAAGGATTTAGATGGAATGCAGTATCTTTGTTTATAAGACAAATTTGGCCTGCAGACATTTTGTTGGCTTACACAGACTTGTTTTTCATTTGAGTTACTTGCAAAAAATTAAATTGGAAGATTTCACGAAGAATTGCAATTGAGAGAAGAGAGAAATAGATAAAGATCTGACAACTCTGAGCTTGTATTTTCACATACTCAAAATGAGATATAATGTCACAGAGCCAGGTTTTCTTATAAACTCAAAGAGCACCACTTAGCTTGTATCCAAAGTGAAATTAATACAAAAGAATTGTATATGAAGCGCCTGGGTGGCTCAGTCAGTTAAGCATCCAACTCTTCATCTCAGCTCAGGTCATGATCTTGCTGTTTGTGACATCCAGCCCTACATCGGTCTCTGCACTGACAATGCGGAGCCTGCTTGGGATTGATTCTCATATTCTCTCTCTCTCTTTCTCTCTCTCACCACTTCCTCAAAATAAAAAAAAAAAAAAATACAAATGAATTGTACCCATGTAATACAAATATGCCACCCCCTGGAATTGAGCAACTCCTAAGGTCCCAATATATACAAAAGACACCTTTAGAAGAAATAGATAGCCTTCAGTTTGCCATAACCCCTACCCAATTCAACCAATCAACTTCATTACTTTGACATATGAACAACAGAGCTGGTTACCTCTGGTTTGGAGTATATTCTTCCTAAGAGTTCTTTCTGAAAAGTATTTGTCTGATTTTATAGTTAGCTACTGTACAACCAAAATAATGGAGAGATGAATCTGCAACTCTTAGTGGTGGAAAATACCTGCACTATCTTATGTGTTTTCTGTAATAAAACCACCCACACCCCATTGCTCTTCACCACATTATTCAGTAGGATTGAAGAGATGAGGGCCATTGATTCTGTCCTGATGGAGACTCTAGAGCCATTATTCCAAATATTACTTTAAGCCAAATAATTTAAGTGTTGGTATATGTGCTCCTTGTTGGTAGAGAATAGCATGGATGACCCAAAGCCCAGCAGTTATTACAAGAAAGTGGTAGTCCCAGAAGGACGCATACGTAATACACAGGGACTCAGACAGGAAGAGGAAACATTCCAAAGAAACCGCCCCCCCCCATTCAAAAATCCACCCTTATCCCTCAAAAGTTATATTTCCTAGATGTTTCCCACTATGGGAATAGCTGTATTTCACATTGACTGTGGTGTTTGTTTTTTCTTTATCTCTTATATTGTAATTTCCTTTAGTTATTCCAGGTTTTCAGTAAAGTTCATTATACCCATAAAGACTTGTATAACAATGTTATGGACAACAAAGCATGAGTAAACGCTAATGTGATTTTCTGGTGCCTCGGAAGAGGGCCAAGCATACTACTGTTAATGGTGTATGGCAGATCCAGTGTGCTCAGCAGGGTGACACACAGAACACATGCCTTTAAAGAGCTGCAATCTCATGAATAACTCATGACTCAAGAGGAATATAAGCTAACCCTTCACTACTGAAAGTCAGAGGAGATGCAAAATTAGAACAGATAGCAGAAATACACAAATATTAACACACATACATACATACATACATGTTAGATATATAGGTAGAAATAGTTTGTGTGCAAGTGATTCCTTTTGAAAGAAAAAACTGGTTAAAAAAAAATGTTGGGTCTTTACCTTTTCCTTGCGAAGTTTCTGGAGACTAAAAAGTTGCATCTTCCCAACACCTACATAGCCAATGAGTGACAGTTGCTCAAACTTTGACACCATAAGCACTGTAATAGTCCCTCTCATTGCCAGTTAAAAAGTACGCCCTTGTTTAAATGGCTAGAATGCATCTTGGCAGATAATGTATATTGAATAATGTCAATACACAGCTTGTTAAAGCTGACAATGGATGCTCAGAAGATGTCAAACAGGAACAGAACTCAGCCTTTATCCCAATCCAGGTTGCTTAAAGCTGAAGTGTGGTAAATTGGGCATGTCTAAAAGGGAGCTGTCAAGCTTAAAAGGTTTAATATTAAATCTTTCCCTACAGATCTGAAACAGACTAATATAGCTAGGCACTTACACTTCTCTTGGGTTATAAAGCACTTGAAAAATAATACATATTAAGCTACTAAAAATGCCCTGTGAGGTTAGGGGGCAAGTGGAATTATTACATGATCCATTATTTCCTTCTACCAATGCCCATGTGATTCTACACAGGGTTTCCTTCCATGGTTTTATCCTAAGGATGAAAATAAGTTTCCCTCTGAAGATTAGCTTCCCCTGCTTAGTAACAGGCAGTCTCGAGCACTGTGTTGAAAAGGAGTCTGAGGCCACTCCTAGGCTAAAACTAGAGTATCACAATCCAAGCAGCTCAAGGAGGTATGGGTTGAAAATGCTGACACAGATTCCAGATGTTGGCTGCACACTGAACTGAGTATGGCACAGATATGTTGTATCTCTCAGTTCAGGATCATGTTTAGTATAGTTAATAAGCTGGTGAGCTGAGCACCACGGCACCAAAGGATGCTCCAAATGAGAGAGGGCTGCCCATCCAACATGCAAAGCAGAAACCTTATCTGTACATGGAAAGGGGTGTGAGGATTTTGTAATCTGAAAAAAAAAAAAAAAAAAAAGAATAGCGTTTCTGAGGTCTACACGGCAAGATATTTCCATCTCAGAGAGTTTGTATGAATTTTTCCTTTTCTTATGCTTATTTTTTTTTTCCAACCTGGAAACCCTTTTTGTTCTAGACTTTGCAACCTACTTATCTGTGTGCTTAGAAAAATCTCTTCATTCTGAGAAAGTAGTTTGGATGTCAGTTCCAGTTTTCCTGTGAATGGAAAGATTTTTTGGAGTTGAGTTACAAAGTACAGAGGTTGGTGAATACTAATCTGAACAACTAAGCAAGCAGTGAATTGTGCTTCCACAAATGATGGGTTGAGCCCTGGATCAAAGAAAAACTGTGCCTTCATGTATATAATAGGAGAAGCTGGGTAAGGAGAGAACTAAATGGGGAAAAAAAAATCAATCTCTTTTAATAGGCTCTGTATGTTTTTCTTAACAGAGACTATATTTATTCAAGAAACTGCATGGCTCTGGAAAGCATACCACCTCAATATGCACTGAAGCCTGATCTTATGACTGCAGTCAGCCTAGCACTAAATGCACACAAAAACAGACAAAATGTGTGAATCCGCATTATCCCACACAGCCTTGATGGTATATCTGGTTTTCTCTTTGCATACTCTAAAGTGCTAGCTGCCTTACCAGCAGGCAGTAGACTTGTTGCAGAATTCAAGTCTATTTCTGGAGATTACAGATTGCTGGGATTAATATCAGTGTAGTCAGTACATAGCACCCAAATTTCCATGCTCTGATGGTATTTCAGAACTGGCACCCTACCTCTCTCCCATTATATTGCCAGGGGACAAGGATGAGACAACTCTGAGGGATGAAGGAGAGGAGGGACTAAAATAATGTTTCACCAAGTCAGTAATTGCCCAGCCTCTATCATGATTTGTACCAAAGACCTATACCAATAGCATTATCCTTTAAATACACTCACTTTGTTTACTTTATCCTAAGAACTACCACAACAGCATAGATTGAAGGGATAAATAACATTTTTAATGCTAACTCAAATCTGTAACTGATGCAACAACAACAACAAAAAGAACGTGTCCACCCACAGTCCCTAAATCATCTTAAGGTGCCTCATAAAGTCACACTCTGGGAAATTGGCAACTGAAAGGAATCCCAGCTGAGAGGTGCTAGAATTTCAGACTAAGCCCAAAATACCCACACTAGAGCTGGATGAAAAAGGCTGGAGTGGAGAACTCTCATTGCAGACTTACTCTTCTCATCTAAATAGACAATCATTTCTACTTTTCCACATCCTTATCACCACCAGATACCATTCAAGTACTGGCAGCTGTTGGAAGAAATGTAAGAAGGGAAGAAACAGAAAGAAAAAAAAAGAAAACGGATCTGACAAGTAAAAAGGAATCTGCTTGGTTTTCTGCTGTTGCTGCATTTTGTGGGTTGAAAGGCTAATATCAAAATATTGTGGTTATAAAAACATCATAATTATAGGATTCTGAATCATGTTTGTCATCACTCCATGCCTTTGTCTTTGTCTTTCTTTTAATCTCTTTAATGTACCATAATTATGTCTTCAGTATGGGTCAATTATCTCTGAACTAAAAAACAAATTACCATCATTACCTCTGATTATTCTTCCCTTTTCTTTGATCCTATTTTGTTCAACAACCAAAATTTTGTGTTCATTCAGCCCTTCTCTTCCCTAGTTGCATCACTGGCAGGGCTGAGATACAGTAGAAAATCATTCCCCTGCCATTTCCAATATTATCCTTTCCCTTCATCCCCTTCTTCAAACATTTCTGGTGCCTGCACATCATCAAAATATGTTCAAATGATCTTATTACAAACCTAGCTCCTGGCTGACACCACCTTTTAGGCCCAGCACCCCTTTAATCTTTTACTTCCCCATCCTAACTACATTTACTAAATCCAAATTAGTACACGAAGGCCCATTCAGACTGCATTAATGTCTTAAAAAGTGACTGCATCCTACTGTCAATAATCCTAAGACTAATGGGTCCCTGGACTTAGGTGACACAGAAAATTAGCAAGGCTGGACTGGAGCAAAGATCCATGAATTACAAAGGACCTCTCTACTGTGGTTACAGAAACTAATGAAAAATTAGCATTTCATTTGGTTGGAAAAGGAAGAAAGCAAGAAGGAGGATGAAAGAAACAAACTTAACAATAGTACTTAGAAAATAATACTTGAGAAATAAAAACATCCAAGTTGTCTTGATGATGCTTTTCTAGACAGGTGTCCAGAAGATTAAGAAGCAAGATGAAAGCAAAATTTGCTTTCTCTTTGTGGAAGTAGGATGGAAATAAGGGATGGAGGAGCCACAGTGATTATTCTTTCGGGCAGTCTTACTGGTTATGGAGCACCAGGCATCATGATGGTTTTCTTGCCCCGTATTGATAAGCTGATTTCCCAGAAATCCCTATAGTGAACTGGAAGAACATTCTTAACACCAACACATAGACTCTGTGCACCAAAGTAGAAGTGGGAAATTCAGCAACAATTTCCTTTAACTCATGCTAGCTGGACCCTGTATGTAATCAAAATCTTCACTTCTACCACATCTTTGTTTCCTATCTGCATTTTTAGGAGGTGTTTCTCCTATGCTGATTATTCCCTTCCATTCCTGAATTCACTGAATCTAAAAGCGGGGGGGGGGGGGTAGGGGAACAGGGCCTAAAAATATAGCCCACTGGGGCACCTACTCTGCAAATAAGTACAGCTTGATGTGTTACAGACACCAGGATAGACAGAATCCTCTAAGTCTTTGTTTAATATAACCATTAGATTTGAGACAGGGCATGGAAAAACTATGGTACTGGAACAAAGCTAAAATACTTCACCTTTTAGAAGAACAGCATTATTTTCAAATAGAATCACTTGTTAATAAATTGAGGCCATGATGATAAAAACAGATCAGAAGCCCAAGCTAGGATTCTCATATGCCTTGCTCCAGCCAAATGACTTTGAGATCACATAAACTATTAAGGTCCCTACTCTAGCTATGTCAGAGGGTTTCTATGAGGATGCTCTGAAGTAATATACATGAAAATGCTCAACATTCATGCCATTTGCAGCAAAGTGGATGGAACTGGAGGGTACTATGCTGAGTGAACTAAGTCGGTCAGAGAAGGACAGATACCATGTTTTCACTCATGTGTATCTTGAGAAACTTAACAAAAGACCAATGGGAAGGGAAAAGGAAAAAAAAAATAGTTACAAACAGAGAGGCAAGGAGGTAAACCACAAGAGACTCTTAAATACAGAAAACAAACTGAGGGTGGACTGGGGGTGGGGGAGAGGGGAAAATGGGTGATGGGCACTGAGGAGGACACTGTTGGGATGAGCACTGGGTGTTGTATGTAAGCCAATTTGACAATAAATTATATTTTTAAAAAACATTGTATAAATACAAGATACTTGCTATAGACTGTTTCATATATTGAAACCTTAATGCCCAATATGATGCTATTGGCAGTTTTTGAAAGGTAATTGGGTCATGAGGGTGGAGCCTCATGATGGGATTAGTGCCCTTTTAAGAGACACCAAAGAGTTTGCTTCCTCTCCCTCTGTTCTCTGCCACTTGAAAGAAGATGGTGGTCTAGAAATCAGGAAGAGGTACCTTGCCAAAAATCCAACCATGCTGGCACCCTTATCTCAGATGTCCAGTCTCCAGAACCGGGAGATATATATTTGTTGTTTAAGCCACATCCATGTAATTTGTTATAGCAGCCCAAATGGACTAGGACCCTTTATAGAAAGAATTTGCTGACCACTATTCTAGGGGGTTGAGATACAGCAGTGATAAAAGTAGCAACACAAAAACAAAGATCTTTGCCCTCCTGGTGCTTACATTCTAATGGGAGAAGACAACTTACTTAATAAAAAAGTTAATCCCATAGTTAGAAAGTTGAATGTCATGGGAGAAATTAATCAGGGTAAGAGGAACTGGATGTGTGCAAGGGGAGGGGTTGCAAGTTTTAAGAGTACATTCTAGGTAGTTCTCACAGAAGATTAAGAGTAAAGAATGTGACTTGGGGTTTTACAGGCCACTGCTACTAATCTTGGGTTTTACTCTGAGTAAAATGGAAAACCACAGGCAGTATTTAAGTGGAGAAATGTCAGGATCTAATTTGGTTTTTATTAATTTTTTTTAAGATTTATTCATTTTTTAGAGACAGAGACAGAGCATCAGTGGGGGAGAAAGGGAGACACAGAATCCGAAGCAGGCTCCAGGCTCTGAGCTGTCAGCACAGAGCTCGATGCAGGGCTCTAACCCACAAACTGTGAGATCATGACCTGAGCTGAAGTCAGATGCTCAACCAACTGAGCCACCCAGGCACCCCATCTAATTTGGTTTTTAAAGGACCACTCTTGCTATTCTGTTGAAAATAAAATGTAGTAAGACATGATCAAAGAAAGAAGATATGTTATAGGAGACTTTTCTAATATGGTAGGCAGGAGATAACGGTAGCTTGGATGATGACGATAGTAATGTGAACAATGAGAACTGACTCCTTGGAATATTTTGAAAATACAGCAACAGGATTTGCTGATAAGTTAGATTAGAGGTATGGAAGAAGGAAAGAAGTCAAGAATAATCCCTAAGGTTTTTGGCATGAGCTAGAAGACCAGAGTTGCCATTATCTGAAGACTGGGACTGAAGCAGATTTAAGAGGTACATTAGTTTCCTAGGACTGCAGCACTAAATTACCACAAACTTGGTGGCTTAGAACAGAAATTTAGTCTCTCACAGTTCTAGAAGACAAATGTCCGAAACCAGAGTGTCAAGCAGGACCACGCTCTCTCCAAAGGATCTAGGGGAGCATCCTCCCTTGCCTCTTGGGTTTCTGTGGCTCCAAGCATTCCTTGACTGAGAGCTGCATAACTGTAATCTCTGCCTCTGCTTTCTCCTCTTCTGTGTGCCTTCTTAGATAAGAACACTTATCATTTGATTTAAGGCTCACCCACATAATCCAGAATTATCTCATCTCAAGATCCGTTTCTTTTTTTTTAATATGAAATTTATTGTGAAATTGGCTTCCATACAACACCCAGTGCTCATCCCAACAGGTGCCCTCCTCAAGATCCGTTTCTTAATTACATCTGCAAAGACCCTTTTTCCATATAAAGTCACATTCATAGATTCCAGAATAACATATCTTTTTGGGAAGGGCACTGTTCAACCCTCTACAAGGGGAAGATTGAAGTTCTATTTTAGACATTAAGTTTGAGACTTCTCTTAATTGAGTGGAGACATTGATTGGGTAGTTTAATACACAGACCCAGAATTCAACCACATGATGGTAGAAGCCAAGAGTTCAAACAAGCTCTTTACCCATGCTTGTTCAGATGTCACAGGGGTCTCTCATATACAACAGGAGTGACTGGTAAATGGTCCTTGATATCAAGTAATATTCCCTGCCTATGCCATACCCAATGCTGATGCCCTTGGCTATAAAACAAAGAGCCCCTGCTTTCTCCTTTGAAAGGTGGTGTGGATTTGACTAATCAAGACGAGATTCTTAGGGTTCAAGGAAAGCAAAATTGTTTTCCTAAATTTAGTAAAGAGATCAAACTTACCAATGTACAGAAAGCACTAGGAATGCCATGGTCCAACTGTCCCTGGCTCCTGCTTTGTGAAACACCGTAAACACACCATGGAGTTAAGGATCCAACCAATAGTTCAGAACAGCAACTTTCTCTACAGTACAGAAAATAAATGGCTTTGCTAGCAGCATTTTCTAACCCATGAAGCTAACTAGCTGAGAAGAAATTTCAGCATTAGGCCACTTAATATTGACTCAACACAGATATTCTGCCAAATCAGAAACTTCAAAGCTCAACATATTAATGAGTTCCTAGAGGCTCTGGAGACTGCTTGCTGGTCAGAGAAAAGATCTATCCAAGAATCTTCTCTTTAACTTAAAGTGAAAATTGATGCTATCTGGGTTTCAAGTGTAATCACACTAATTTATTGGGAAATACATAGGGGATTGCCAAAAGTAGAAATGATCCAATTATAGGTTTAAATGAATTGGTTTTCCTTGTTTTTGTCAGTCTGATTCATGAAGTACTTTCGCTTTCAAACAATCAGAAGTTATTTATATAGGTGTGGCCTTATTAATGTAGGTAAAAAGGCTCAAAGGTAGAATTACAGTTCTTTTCTGAAAAACAGTGAATTGATAACAAGAGAGTGAATCATTTAGGACAGGGTAACTCAGAAGAACACTGCTCAAATGTGGCTTCTTCCTCCAAAAGGTTTTTGGCTCCATTTTTTCAAAATCTGCTAGGACAGAAAATATCCTTATCTCATGGTTTGTTCACGGACATAAATAACTTGGTGGCTTCCCTAAGCTCCTACCAGGAAGGGAACATTTGAGAGACTGGTTCATTGTCTGGAACTGAGCACCAAAAGTGCATTGAAACTGCTATGCTTCCTTATTCTTCCAGGACATAAATGAATATAATTAGGAGAGGACTCAGAAGAGTTGGGCTCTTTCTCTTACAGAAAAAGGAAAAAGTAACATGTTCTGCCTCATAATCACTACCCCTTGTTCTAAGGGAGATAACACTGTTAAGTTTTCAAAAGAATATTCTTTGGCATTAGGAGAACGTCTGAACATCCTTTCTGCAGTATGTCTCTTCTGTCACTCTAGGCAAATCTAAAGAAGAGATCAGAATAGTCCATATTTCATACGGCTATCATGAGGGTTAAATGTAAAGAATACATTGTCTTGCACAAAGAAGAGTTAATTGTAGCTATATAGCAGGGTTATAGTTAAGTGCTACAAATTGCACACCTTTCTGTGTCAGGCAAATATTCTTTGATTAAATCTCAAACCCAATAACTCCAAACAAGAGACTGTGATAAAATGCCAACTCTTCTGAAAGTGTGATGAGAAGTTTGTTTTCCTATTAGTGAAAGTGGAAAAGTTGTTTTTATTCATTTTTGTGATCTGGCTGAGGATCCAAAGGCCCTAGAGCACCTGGCACAGAGAACTAAAAGTTATTATTGAAAACTAAAGTTTTTGATGAACCTAATACCCAAAGGCAGATCACATCCACATAGCACGAAGCCTAAAAGTAGGGCAATGAGAAAAGCAAGACTGAGATAATATTGAAGCCCCAACCCTGTGGCAATAAATAATGGAATGGGTCAGAGTGAGAGAGAAACAAACCAAGCCAACAAAAATGCTCATGTGGGCCCCTTTTAAGAAGAAAATATGTATCAATAACAATTGATTTTGAAGTCATTCCTATTACTGGAAAGTTCAAGGCCAATTATACCTGATTTAAGACCCCAGCTAGATAGGCAGCTTTGCCAGATTCCACTCATTGTTAATGTCTTACTCTGTTATTTATTATAGAAGATACTTGGTCTTCAAAAACACTAATTCAACGTTCAATCCTATGTTTACTGCAGCATTATTTACAAGAGCCAATGTACGGAAGAAGCCTAAGTGTCCAATGATAGATGAATGGATAAAGAAGATGTGGTATATATATATCATTGGAATATTATTCAGCCACAAAAAAAGAATGAAGTCTTTCCATTTGCAACAACACAAATAGAGCCAGAGAGTATAACTGTAAGTGAAATAAGTTAGTCAGAAAATAGAAATACCATATGATCTCACTCATATGTGGAATTTAAGAAACAGAATAAAAAGTAAAGAAAAAAAAAAAAGAGACAAACCAAGAAATAGACTCTTAACTACAGAGCACTGATGGTTACCAGAGGAGAAGTGGGTGGGGAGAAGGGTGGAATAGGTGATGGGGATTAAAGAGCACACTTACCAAGACCAAAAAAAAAAAAAAATAATAGAGAACATTGGTCTTCAAAAAAAAAAAAAAAATTGCTCTCACCTCTATCCTCTTGGAATGTCTTAACCAGCTTACCCCATACATTCTTCTAAGGTAGAGCCCACCTTCCTCCACCTGAAGGGGTATTCACTGCCTTACTAGAGTAACCTCACCAGGAATTAAAAGGCAGTCTTTAGCAGCACCTGGGTGGCTCAGTCAGTTAAGCATCTGACTTCGGCTCAGGTCACAATTGGTTCATTAGTGCAGAGCCTGCCTGGGATTCTCCCTCTCCCTCACTCTCTGTCCCTGACCACTTTTGCATGCTCATGCATGCTCTCTCTCAAAATAGACAGGCTTAAAAAAAAAAAAAAAAGTAGTATTTAAAGCCTATGAATGGTGCATTGATCTGTGAGGGAGACTCAAAGCTTTTTTTTTTTTTTTTTAATTTATTTATTCTCAGGGGGGAGAGAGAGAGAGAGACAGAGAGACGGTGAGCATGTACAAGAAGGGGAGGGGCAGAGAGAGAGAATCCCAGGAAGGCTGCATGCTCAGCAGTGAGCCAGACACGGGGCTCAAATCATGAACTGTGAGATCATGATCTGAGCTGAAACCAGAGTCATATGCTCAACCAATGGAGTCACCCAGGCACCCTGAGACTTACAGCTATCCTAAATTCTGAGGATGCACCTGGGTGAGATCACCGCCACACAGTCACCACAATAACAGAAAATCATATATTTATTCCTTTAGCAAAAATATGAATTCCAATTGAATATGAATTCAATTAATTCACATTATTTGAATGGCTACTCTTCTTGCCGGGTGAGGGAGTGGCAGGGGAACTTAGGTTATTATAATAACCCAAGTGAGCAAAAATATCATTTTAGGTAAAATAGGTAGCACTGGAAAAGTGACTAGATTCAAGATATATTTTAAAGGTACCACTGAAAGAATTTTCTAGTACAGTGATGTAGAAAATGAGAGGGAACTCAAGATGATTCCAAGATTCTTGGCCCAAGCAACTGGTGGGATGGAGTTGCCAATTATCAAGATAACCCTGTGGGAGGAGCAGATTGGGAGCTTCGAAATCTAGAGTTATGTTTTAGCCATATTAAGTCTGAGATAGCAACTTTATATGAAGGGGATGTGTTGAGTAGGCAGATGGATATATGAGAATACTTTCAGGAGACTGGTGTGGGTTGTAGATATAAATTTAGGCACTGTCAGAGTTCAGATGGCTTTTAAACCCCTGAAACCAGGAGAGCAGATAACCTAGGAAGTGAGTATAGAACCAGAGGAGAGCAGGTCTGAAGACTGGGCTTCAGGAAGATGAGAAAGAATGAACAGAGGAGACTCAGAAAGAGTGACAAGTAAAGTAGAAGGCAAACAGAGGATAGTTCCTGGAAGCAAAGTGAAAGGTGTTTTAAGAAGAGAATCATCAACTCTTCCTAATGTTGCTAGACCTAACTGGATGAGGAATAATTACCACCTTTGGATTTGATATTATGGCAATCATCCAGGACTATGGAAACACTCTTTCAATGGAGGTAGGAACAAAACACCAATTAATGTGGGTTCAAAAGAGAATGAGAATAAAAGAAATGGAAACAGCAAATATAGACATCTCTTTCTAAGAAATTTTCCTATAAGAAGGAGGGAAAGAAAGGTGGGGAGGATTAAACCACTGGCTAGTTTCCCTACAAAGTACAAATGATTCAGGATCCCATTAGGTTCCAGAGAAAAATCCAAGTTGACAATACTTTAAAGATATGTTCAACTCCACCAGGATGGTGGAACAGGGAAGAAATAAGTAAGTACCCGTCCTTAGAAAGATTTTAGTCAAGCAAGGGAAATATTCATGATTTCAGGGTCAGGTAAAAAAAAAAAAAAAAAAATGTAACTGCATTTAATTCTTGAAATAATCCTATTACCTCCATCTAGCAGATCCTAGGCATGTGCATATTTAACACTGGGGGATTTTTGAATATTCATAAAAGTCACTTTGAAGGTTCCAGATGTGTGGCCATCTGAGTTTTGTAGAGAAGACTGGAATGTGTGTACTGCCTGCTGTGGTAAAAGGAGCTCTTACCTCTGCCACCCAGCATCTGCATCTTGCTCCAGTTTGTGGTTACCGACTGTCATGTGAATGAACATGTATGTCAGGAGTCTCAGGTAGGTCCCTTAAGATTCTCTTTCATACTTCATGGTAAAGAAAATAATAGAGTATTTTTTATTATTTCCTGGTAGAGTAAAACAGTATGTTGAATGGAACATTTGCTATTATCTCAGGATTTGGGCTAAAGCCCTAATGTCGAAAACAATAAAATATACCCCTAGATTCTTTTTTCTCTCTGCCCAGATAACTATCCAAGCATCATCATGAATGACACAGTAATTATCTGGGCTAAGAAATTAATGATGAACTAAATTCTCCCGAATTAGGAGAAACCAGTGGTGACAGATACTATTCAACCTCAGAAGGCAACATACCTAGCCTATAAATACAGAAAAATATAGCCAAAATACATATAACCATACAAGTTACTATATTTTCTTTTTCAGAATTAGAACCACTTTGTTGATAGCAAAATAACAGATCTTCATGATATATATCTCTTGGGTTATGCAAAAGAAAATTAAATCCAAACACAGACTTATAAGACATGGTTTGTAAGAAAAGTGAAAGGGTCCAAGCACATAGCAAAACAAAAAAACACTCAAGAATATGAATATAATGAAGAAAGGGGAACTGCAAAGATGAATTTTGTATGGGATTTTAAAATTTAAAATAAGTCTCTGAAATGTCTTGACCTATGGCAACTGTACAAAATTCTCATCAGAGAATTATTGTATATAAAATGAATCCATGCTGCACTAAAAGATAAAAGAGCCAAAGCAGTAACAATAAAATATTCCATTGCTTTCTACTTCTGGTCTACATACAGCTAGGAATGCAAAATGGTTATTGACTAGGACTGTTAAGAGAATTTTCATACAAGTGAAGAATTCTTTTTTTTCCTCCTCCAACCACCTTTGGAAGAGATTTGTAAGGGTGGTGCCTTCAATCTATCATATCAAGAGAATGAGAGTTCAAAGATTGTGTTAATCTTTAATTTAAAGCTCACAGAGCAAGAAAAATTCACAGGCCTGCCCTGTGCTACGGAGATAGATATTTGAGGTGTCCATGTATCTCCAGGAGGTTGAAGATACAACCTATTAGTTACTGAAGAAGTCTGAAGGTGGTAGGCTGGCTGGATCAGCCCTTGCCTACACATTTAACAGACAGCTATTAGAATCTGGGCAAACTGCTCTTCCATGATTTGGGTAAGGATATATGAGTGTCTTAAGGACCAAGAAACCGTATTTGAGCTGTCTTGATTAGCTTCTGCCAAAAAGGATGCCCTGCTGGGATAGGACAATCAATCAGTAAAAAGCTGCAGGGGTTCTGCTATAGGCAAAAGCTGACTGGGGTGTTAGGAGGCTACCCATAGACTGCATCCATACCAGGGACCTATGCATAAGAGATGTCCCCACATCATCAGAAAACTCACTGGAACATGCATAAAAGAGTCAGTATTTGGATGCCTGCCATGATACAGTGCATGTATAACCACAGAAGAAAACACAAGGAATTAAAAAGATTTTTTTTCCTGCCATCCAGAACCCTCCTTTTCTCCAGACCTCAGAGGAACCAGAAGGAGGTGATGTGAAAGTTCCAGAGGAACAGTGACAGAAATACTTCATGCTGTTTTTTTCCCTGTACAGCTCTGGCTTTCTAGGATACTGCCTCCTTATTATAGGAGAACAAGAATTGCATGTCATGAGAGATGCTAAAACAAGACTCCAAGAATACAGAGGATAGATGCCAAGTTAGTTGCCTTTTACGAGAGTCCCCTTTGTGATTTTAATACAAGTACTGAGGAACAAATGCTGAAGCAACAGGACACTGTGTTCAACATCCCATGAGATTACATGCAATCTAATTGGAAGAGCAGGGTCTAACACACTGGAGCAGTGGAGGAAAGCTTAGTCAACCTAAGCAAATTCTCCTAAATCTGGATATTGATTTTGAATTACGAAATCATTGATAAATCGCATCACACAGCCAGCTTTAGTGTTTCCAAAAGAGTCTGAAGAAATGGGAAATCAGTGACAACAATCACAGTATTCCAAAGAGGCCAACCACACTGTTATTAACTGCTATGGCAGCATCTATTATTTTACAAACCCATCTATGCCCAGATTATTGATATTCAGTGAGGTGACATTTAGCAAGGGACCAGTTCACTTTTTTGGAACTTTAAATTTATAAGAAGACCTATTTGTAATTCCCAGTTAATACTAATGATAATTATTTTATATCCAACACCAAATCAGATATTCATCTATTTTTTAAATGCATGCCATCCACAGATATCCAGTCACCACATATTTTTCAAGAGCTTACACTGTTCTTCAATTCTGCCAGTGATCAGGGACTGTGGGCAGGATGTAATCCCTGTGTGACTTGGAAGGATTCCCAGCCTAATTAAAGAATCTAACAAGTAAATTATAAGTATGATACATTGTGTTAAATGATATATAAAGATATACAAATGGTACCCAATGTTTTTAATTACTTCCCATGTACCTGTGTGGAAGTGACATGTTTTCTATCAAAGATTCATGATCCTTTTCTGTAGGAAAAAGTCAATGCTGGAAAGAAGCTGTCCATGCAGGTACTCCATTTCTCACCCATAATCACTTAAGTAGGACCAAGTGATCTGGCCAAAGGAATTTGGGCAGAGTGAAGTACACCATGTCCAGGTCTGGACTGTAAAAATATTTCTAATATTCTCCATTAACCCTTCCCCAACTCCCCCATGCATATATCCCACCACTACCACCTGAGATGGATGGATGGATGGATGGATGGATGGATGGATGGATGGATGGATAACAGATCAATCAAGTTACATGTTGATGATGATGGCAGAGCTTCCATCAGCCTGGGCCCCTGAATTACTGTGGGAAACAGAGCCCACCCACTCTCAATTATGGAGTGAAAAATAAACTTCTAGATTGTTAAAACAACTGAGATTTGGGGATTTATCAGCTAAAGCAGCTACTATTGCCATTATTAACATACTCAGAGCACTAGCTCTAAATTAATCTTTAGAAAAAAAGAATTTTTTAATGTTTATTTATTTTTGAGAGAGAGAGAGAGAGAGAGAGAGAGAGCGCGCCGGTGAAGGGCAGAGAGAGAGGGAGACACAGAATCCAAAGCAGGCTCCAGGCTCTGAGCTGTCAGCACAGAGCCTGATGCAGGGCTCAAACCCACGAACCATGAAATCATGACCTGAGCTAAAGTCTGATGCTTAACCGACTGAGCCACCCAGGTGCCTCTGTAATTAATCTTTTAAATCAATAACAACTTTATGAAATGGACATAGTAATTATCCACGTTTTACAGGGGAGGAAGCTGAAGCTCAGAGAGAAGATGTCATTTGCTCAAGGTCACAGAGGTAATAAGTTATGAAGATACTTTATTAGTGAGTAATAATAAAGAATAAAGTCAGTATGGGCCCTGACCTTAAAGAGGTTTCATTCTCAAGGTACAGATGATATAGATGTACAAATTCCTAAATATAAGATAAAATCTCATCTGCATATTTCCAGAATGAACCTCCCCCAAGTAATTCGAAAATGCAATGATAATACAACAATAAAAAGTTAAAACGATTTATTTAAAAAAAATTTTATGTTGTATTTTATATTTGAGAAAGAAACAGAGAGAGTGCAGGCAGGGGAGGGGCACAGAGACGGACACAGATTCTGAAGCAGGCTCCAGGTTCCAAGCTGTCAGCACAGAGCCCAACGCAGGACTTGAACTCACCAGGAGTGAGATCATGACCTGAGCCGAAGTTGGACATTTAACTGACTGAGCCACCCAGGCATCCCTGAAACAATTTGAAAATACCATGGATTGGAAAAAATTCAGAAGCATTTAAATAGTAGAAAAATATGTAAGTTTAAATTAACAGAACATACATTTTAAAAATAATTTTAATGCTGAGAGTTTAACAAAGCTTTATAATCTATTAATTTCAATGTTATTCCAATAAAAGTATTTTAAACTAATTGAACTATTAAATGTAAAATTTATTTAATTATATATTCACTGTTTATATTTATCTCATTCAAACAAAAGGAGGAATTGGAGGAAGCTTATGGAAAACAAGTGAATATCATAAAACCTTGAAGTAAGTGAGATAATGGGTGTGAAAAGGCAATGAAGATAAAAAGAAGTCAAAGATAACTTTGGTACAAAGATTTATATCCTAACGTCTAATACATTTTCACAAAAGAAGGTACACACTTACATCTGATTTTCAAATAAAAATAGTATTATTACTAGATTTACAGTATTACCAAGGGACTTGGGACATGATGGGAATTTATTCTATATCCTCACATAGAAAAAACTATGTAATAATAGACTAAAAGCCTCAATACCATGCCTACACGATGTACAGTTGTAAGATTTATATGGCTGTTTTCTGTATAAAATTCCTCAGTACTAACCTTGGTGTCATTTCAAAATCTAGCTCAATAAAGACAGTCATATAAAAAATCAAAAATGATGCAGTCCATATATACAGTCCTCTAATGACCTGAATCTGACCTTCACATACTCCATTCCATCTTCTTTTTGGTAGATGGTTTAGCCCAGTGAAAGCATGGACAGAAGCACACAGGTAAGAAGTTATTGATGATGGGCTATACACAGGCAAGAGGTGTAATAGGAGAACAAACAGAGATTACAACCCCTGAAAAGAGAAATTAGGAGGGTGGAGTATTAAGAAAGAATTATGAAGAACCAGAAGATACTGTGAACCCTAAGGCTGGAAAGCAGTTATTTAAAGAAGACCAGGGCATTGCCTCTGGATAGAGTAAGGAGATGTGACTTCAAGTTGCCATCCCACTGATGAGAGAAAGCGATGAGCATGTTGTCACTGTACACAAGACAGACAGCTGTAGAGCTAAGAAAGTGCATCCTCAGAGCTGTATAACAATGAAGGGATTTGCAGTACTGGAAAGTGGAATACACTGGACAAGAAAGCTCAAAAAAAAAAAATCATGCTAAGAAATGAATACTGAGGAAGTACTCTGTAGCAGGTGAAATCACGTGCTTCAAGCGAAAACAGTGTTGGTATCATTGTCACAATTGTCTGGGTTAGGAAAATTTCCCAATTTATGAACACCCAAGAAGAATGGTCCATTTTGGATGGTAGCTAATCAACCCAACTTACCTGGGGAGAATAAAGGTGAAAGGCAGAAAAGAAAGCAGACACTCCTGAAGGGACATCATAAGCCATTAACAAAAGAGCTAAGCATCAAACAGAGATGATGTTATATCCTCATGTTGCCCAGAATCAGTTATACAACTCTCATAAACTACAGAAGCAAACTAACACAGTGGTATTTGAAAGGCAGGTGTTTTGAAGCCTCTTATCTACAGAACATATTAGGTGGTATAACAGTGTAAGCTCTGGATTTGGTGTCAGAAAACAGGTTGGAGAACTAGTTAAATCATTTACTAAATTTGTGATACATTCCACGTAAATATCCTGCTCATTTTATTAGGAAAACACCATCTCCCATTTCTTTAAAGACTCAGAACCATGTTAATTTTGATGTAATACTGTAAATTCTGAAAGATAAAAAGTTATCAATGCCATGTACAAGCAAGAATAAACATTGCAATGTTGTTTTAAATGAGCATACAAAGTAATATGTTCAGGATGATTACCACTGTGGAAAATGGACATATGTGGAAAACAGAAAATACTCAAAAGTGGACATTATGATAGAGTGATGGAATTTTATACAATATTTCCCATTACTGGCTTATATTTTTGTATCAAAATTAGACTTCAACAGTGTGTGTGATAGTACAGGTGTGATAGAGAGGTTCTCCTACAGAAAAAAAAAAGTTAAGTGGTTAAATGCAAAATCCCTGTACAGCAGTGAACATGAGAGTATAATACTATAAACAGGGAACTTGAAGAGAGTCAACAAATTCTTGACGGAAGCTGTTTTCAAGATGTATGTAACCTGAAACCTTTACTTTTCATCCCCGCCTACTGCTTTAGCCCAGATGAGAGAAAAACCAGAGAAATGAAGAGAGCACAAAACAAGAGACCTTGGAGACATGTTCAGTACGGCTTCTGTCAGTCACTGTACTTGGACCTACAAATATACAGTAGCAAATCAATATTCTGATTCACATTGACCTTCTAGAAGTTGTGTGTGTGTGCGCACAAACGCACTACATATATGAGAACAAGAAAACCTCCTTAACGTCTTTATAAATAGGAATAGAGATGGCAACATCCAAGGATACAATCAGTGACAATTCTCTGAAGTCTGAACTTTGAGCAATTATGGACAGAACATTGAAAATTCTCTAGCTTTATACTAAGAACTCTAAAAATTATTAAAGAAAAGTCGGTATAGTGTATACATAGCACAGAATGCAGAAAACAATCAATAGAAATTGTAGAATGAGAATAATAAAAAAGAGTTTTCCAAAATACCAAGAAAGAGACATTAGCCTTTGCTGTTTCCTGCTTTTGGTTTAACCAATGCCTCTGTAAGAATGAAATAAAAATTTATTCCGGAACCAAACTTTATATTATTTGCCATTTGTTTGTTATATAATTGTGCACAGATTAACTCTCTAATTAACTTCATATATTTTTCATCCCGTTCAGCAATTTTCAGTTAATCCTTTGTTGTATTTTAAAATACTGAGTAAATTACTATTTAGATTTCATAAAGGAATATGCACCTGTATACTTTTTGTAGGAAATACTATATATATAATTGTTTTACCAAAAATTAAAACTGACAAAACCAAAACACAACAGACTTCATAGAACTTTACCCGAACAGAACAGCAAAATAATACCATTTGAGCAACAAAAGAAATTTGCATAATTTAAAAAAGCAGTTCACTGAGAAGATCTGACCTAGTTCAGAAGACCTAGGATCAAATCCAAGTCCTATCATTTATAATCCTCACAATGTATAATCTTTAACTTGACTTTAAATGTCTATTTATGGGGCGCCTGGGTGGCGCAGTCGGTTAAGCGTCCGGCTTCAGCCAGGTCACGATCTCGCGGTCCGTGAGTTTGAGCCCCGCGTCAGGCTCTGGGCTGATGGCTCGGAGCCTGGAGCCTGCTTCCGATTCTGTGTCTCCCTCTCTCTCTGCCCCTCCCCTGTTCATGCTCTGTCTCTCTCTGTCCCAAAAATAAATAAAAACGTTGAAAAAAAATTAAAAAAAAATAAATGTCTATTTATGAAAAATAACAAAAATGATTACTTATTTATTCAAAAAATATTTGTTGATGGTTAATTATGTACCAGCCTCCTAACTCTTAAGTGTTTGTCTTCAGAAAACCCTGATATCCTTGGCCAATCAGAACTAAGAACAACTCTTTCTAGTAAAGCTTATCAGCCTCATTAGCATCAGAGAAACTATTCAAAAATATAAAAGTTCTCCCCAGTGTCCCGATGCACATTTCAATAATTAAGACAAACCTAGCAAATACGAAAAGAATAAGGAATATGCCTCTAACTTTAACTAGAATCCTCTGTTTAATATAAAAAACATTCTAACTAGGAATTTACCCAAGGGATACAAGAGTGCTGATATACAGGGACACATGTACCCAATGTTTATAGCAGCGCTTTCAACAATAGCCAAATTATGGAAAGAGCCTAAGTGTCCATCAATTGATTAATGGATAAAGAAGATGTGGTTTATATATACAATGGAATACTACTTGGCAATGAGAAAGAATGAAATCCTGCCATTTGCAGCAATGTGGATGGAACTGGAGGGTATTATGCTAAGTGAAATAAGGCAGAGAAAGATATATACCATATATTTTCACTCATATGTGGATCTTGAGAAACTTAACACAAGACCATGGGGGAAGGAAAGGGGGGAAAAGTTACAAACAGAAAGGGAGGGAGGCAAACCATAAGACACTCTCAAATACAGAGAGCAAACTGAGGGTTGATGGGGGTGGGGGAAAGGGGAAAATGGGTGATGGGCATTGAGGAGGGCACTTGTTGGGATGAGCACTGGGTATTGTATGGAAGACAATTTAACAATAAATTATATTTGGGGCGCCTGGGTGGCGCAGTCGGTTGAGCGTCCGACTTCAGCCAGGTCACGATCTCGCGGTCCGGGAGTTCGAGCCCCGCGTCGGGCTCTGGGCTGGTGGCTCAGAGCCTGGAGCCTGTTTCCGATTCTGTGTTTCCCTCTCTCTCTGCCCCTCCCCCGTTCATGCTCTGTCTCTCTCTGTCCGAAAAATAAATAAATGTTGAAAAAAAAAATTAAAAAAAAACAAAAAAAAACAATAAATTATATTTAAAAAAAGAATATATGAACAGCAAAAATAAATAAATAAATAACATTCTAAGATCAAGAGAATTCAGGATATAATGAAAAATGCAGAATACTAAGGCATGTACAAGGAAACAAAAAGAGATGTCAAGGCAATTCTGATGTCTCAGTTAAGACATTTGACCCTTAACCCTGTGTCTAATACAGCCCAACCCAGTTAATTTTGTGAACCCTTCCCCTTAATGCTCTCAACTGCAGTGTGGACCACGAATTGCGTGGGATCAACAGTGGGAACAGAGACACAAGCTAGAACAATGTATAGCAATCTCTATACCCTACAACTACAAACAACATTCTTTCAAATTTTCTTAAAACACTTATTAAAATTAACACATACTAAATCAAAATAAACTTTAAAACATTTCAAACCAAAAAACCCCACAAAAATCAAGTGATCTTAATAATGCATTAAATGTGAACAAACTGACAACCAAAAAAAAAAAAAAAAACCAACAACAACAACAACAAAACTCAACTATTTAAGAAAAAGAAAAGACTTTTTAACATAACTTTTGGGCAAAAGAAGAAATTGAAGATTTTATAAGATGTATATAACAACAACAATGGGAACAGTTTATGTCAAAACTTATGAGATATGGACCAATTTATTGTGGTGAAATTTTATACTATAATTGATGTTATCATTAAATAAGCAATAAAAATAAATTAAGCATTCAGCATAGTAATTTATAAAGACATCAAATTAGAAATGCAGGAAGACAATAAAAATATAATCTGAAGAGAATATAAACCCCCCAAAGTAGGAATACAGGAAGGAATATAAACATAATACAGAGATATTTTAGATAGTTGAATAAAATCTGTAATTCTGTGCTTATATATTTGAAAATTACAAGAAAATGGACAATTTTTTAAGAAAACAAAAGCTACCAAAATTGTCCCCAAAAGCTTAATAAAACTTACTGAATAATGAATACGGAATGAATTGAAAAGTATAGTCAAAACCCAATCCTCGTTTCAAAAATTTTAAGTGATTCCTTACAAATGTTTAATTATGATAAAATCCAAATGCCGTTAAACTATTAAAGTACAAATAAAAAACTTGCAATTTTGCAACCCATTATACAAAGCCAGCATAAACTTGACAGCAAAAATGTAAGAAGACACAGAGAACTAAGTTTAGACCATTATCTAAAAGCACAAGAAAATTCCAAATAGTAAACTGAATCCATAAACAACATTAAAAGTGTAATATAATATGACCAATAGGCTTTAGTATATAATGCAAAAGCAATATAATAGGAAAATTTGTTAATTTATCATTATAAGTAGGTCAAAGTAGAGAAGTCATGTGACTATCTTGGTATTCATCTTAGTACCTTAATCATGTAAAGAATGAAACGTGGTGAAAACTAGTAAATACCATTCCTAATTGTAAAATTCTAAAGTCATTCTCTTTATAGTGGCAAGGTAATGTTACATGTGATTATTACTACTATATAAAACTATTCCATTGGTCTATGTCTCTGCTTTTGTGCCAATACCATGCTGTCTTGATGATGACAGCTTTGTAGTAGAGGCTAAAGTCTGGGATTGTGATGCCTCCTGCTTTGGTCTTCTTCAATATTACTTTGGCTATTCGGGGTCTTTAGTGGTTCCATACAAATTTTAGGATTGCTTGTTCTAGCTTCGAGAAGAATGCAACATCACTCCTCATCAGGGAAATACAAATCAAAACCACACTGAGATATAACCTCACACCAGTCAGAGTGGCTAAAATGAACAAATCAGGAGACTACAGATGCTGGTGAGGATGTGGAGAAACGGGAACCCTCTTGTACTGTTGGTGGGAATGCAAACTGGTGCAGCCGCTCTGGAAAACAGTGTGAAGTTTCTTCAAAAAGTTAAAAATAGATCTACCCTATGACCCAGCAATAGCACTGTTAGGAATTTACCCAAGGGATACAAGAGTGCTGATGCATAGGGGCATTTGTACCCCAATGTTTATAGCAGCACTTTCAACAATAGCCAAATTATGGAAAGAGCCTAAATGTCCATCAACCGACGAATGGATAAAGAAATTGTGGTTTATATACACAATGGAATACTACTTGGCAATGAGAAAGAATGAAATATGGCCTTTTGTAGCAACGTGGATGGAACTGGAGAGTGTGATGCTAAGTGAAATAAGTCATACAGAGAAAGACAGATACCATATGTTTTTACTCTGTTGTGGATCCTGAGAAACTTAACAGAAGACCATGGGGGAGGGGAAGGAAAAAAAAAAAAAAGAGAGAGGGAGGGAGCCAAACCATAAGAGACTCTTAAAAACCGAGAATAGCTGTTCTCCCAGATCAGCAATCGCGCACCTGTCCTCTGTCTTCAGCTCTCGTCCACTCTCCACTTTTTCACTCTCCGTGACCAGGCCCCAGGCAGTACCTCTCTCCCAAGTTTTGTCTCAGATGTGGCTGTTTTCCCCGGCCCCTTACTTCTGAAGGACTGAGGCTTTGACCCCTTCTGCCCCTCTGTGGGAGGGTCTCACCACGTAATGGCCAAATGAGCAATGGCTGAATATCGGCTGCACCCAAGAATGCCCCGCTGAACCCTGCTGCTCCAGGTGGCCCGAGACTGCGGCCAGGTGCCAGCCCGCCCCAGAGAAAGTTTGCGAGACAGTGTAGCAGCAGCGTTTCAGGGATTATGGAAAATCACAACACACATCTGGCACCGGGCTTCACCTTTAATGACCTTGCCCCAGCACCAGTGAATGTGGCCGCCTTCTGGGGTCTGCTGGGACCGGGTGGCTTCAACAGTCTCTAGCAGATGTCCTTCCAGCAGTGGAACTGCTTTTCCCCGTGTGGCTTGAGAACCTCCTGGACCCCACTCTGTTCCTGGGGATTCGCCCTTCCCACCAGAGCACCACCAGAATCACCCTCCAGGCCACCAGAAAGCAAAAGGAGAACAAGGCGTTTTTTATGACGGTCTGTGAACAAAACACTAGAAAAACCAAGAAAAACAAAAAAAAAGAAAGGGTAACTGTGGGAATTGAGTATAGGTATTCCCTAAGCTTGCACCAATGGGTTAACAAAGCTAAAAATGAAAGCATCCAAGATTAGGTAAGCAGGGCAAAAACACCTGGAGCATAGAACAAAGACATAGGAATAGGAAGCCACAGGATGAAAGTATCCAAGATTAAGTAAACGGGGAGAAAGAGCCCCCAGCATAGTACAAAAGCAGAAATAGTGGCCCATGCAAATTGGTCATTGTACAAGGAGGCCCAAGTTATGTTAATAATGCTTTCACAGGATGGAAGGTCCAGAATAGGTATACAGGTAAACAGGGCTATAGACCCCCTCAGCAGGGTGAAATTACCTAGAGCAGAGGTAATTAACAAAAGAAACCTGCCTTGTTAATCCTGAGGTAGCATTCTCTGTCTTATCCCATAGGCAAGTTGAGATGTAAACAGACAGTGCATCTCTAGCCTGCAGTAAACAGCCATCTGCTGGGTGCTGGGATTTTGTTTTGTATTGAACCAAACTCCTGACACTGCATACCATTGAACTCCCTTTCTCTCACACACATGAGTTAATAATCACTCTTTCATTGCCTCTTTCTACTCATCCATCATGTTTGTAAGCCTTCTGATCCTAATAAATACAGAGTGAGGACCCTTACTCAGGGTTCTTTTCTCCTCCTGGAAAAAAAAAAGACACAACTGAGAATAAACTGAGGATTGATGGGGGTGGGAGGGAGGGGACAGTGAGTAATGGGCATTGAGGAGGGCACCTGTTGGGATGAGCACTGGGTGTTGTATGGAAACCAATTTGACAATAAATTTCATATTAAAAAAAAACACAAAAAAACACAAAAAAATAAAACTGTTATTATTTTCCTGTGTAAATAACATTTCTTTATAAGTTATTATATACAATTTATATAATTACATATAATTTATAATATAATATACAACATAATTATATATAATATATACATAAAATCAGAATTCTGAAAGTAAAAAATATTGTTTTCATATCTTCCTGGAAAATCTAAAAGAAGTCACTAAAACCTATTCAAACTAAAAAGTACTCTTAACATTGTCAGGTATAAAACAATATCTTGTTTCTTATATTAGAAACAAAAATATAAAGTGTAGAAGTATTGACTAAAGACCAGAGACATGTACATCAAATATGCTAAAGCTAGAGATAATCCTAATATTCAAAATTTTGAATATTTGGAGACAGAAATGATGCTCATGATTAGGAAGGCTTAATATTGGAAACTGTCAGTTCTCCTCTCCCTCCCTAACACCAATAACTCTAAATTGCATGGCAATATTAATTAAAATTACACTGATATTTGAAGAGAGAACTCAAAATAATGTCAAAATTCATTAGGAAGAATAAATGTACACATAGATTTTTAAATCTTTTTGTGACAACAATGTCTAATGATCATCCACAAGTGGATCTTCTTTCCTTGTGGGTATGTGGGAGAATTACATTTCCCCAACCCTTGCAGTTAAGTTGAAGTCATGTGACCAGTTCTGGCCAATGAGTTGTGAGAAAAGATAACTTGTGTCACTTAATTTCCAATGCAAGATTTTCCAGCTCTCTCTACCACAGGAATTACTGAGAAGGATTTGTACTGAAAAGTGACAGCAACCTAGACTGCTGAGTGGTTGTATGGAGGAAAGCTTTCCTGAAGAGCCATCTGAACTCACAACAGACCCTCTATGGAAAAAAATAAATCTTTATTGCATTAAGCCATTGAGATTTGGAGGTTTTTAATACAGCATAACCTGGTTTATGCTAACTGATGAACTTCTGTGCATGAAAAATAGAACTGCCATAAACAAACAAACAAACAAAAAAAAGAGGCTGACACAGGATCATAAAATTGAGCAAAGAATGTTATAACAGCGATTTACAAAGAAAAAACATAAGTGGCTAATAAATGTAAGAAATATATCCCACTACCAACTGAGAAAATATGGATTTACAATGTGATACAATTCCACACATTCAATTAATTGGACAAAATAAACAAGATTCACGAAATTAAGTTTGGATAGGATATTGGAAACAGAAATATATTGCTTATACATTCCTACAATTTAATTTTGATACATCCCATACAGTTGAAAATTAATAGAACCTCAACCCAGATATATTCCACTTTCAGCTTTCTACAGATTTTTTTTTCTTTTTTACACATTCAAGGAAGCATACATACATATGTTCATTGCAATGCTGTTGATAATGAGTACAAAGGGGGAACAATCTATCCTCTGGAAGGAGTATATAAATACGGGGTTCATTCCTTACATTGATCTATATATGCATACGCCATTACAAAAAAGTTCACAAATATGATACTAAGTGGAAGAAAAGTACACAAATATGCACACACACACACAGAACCCAGCTTCCTATTATTAAAAACAAAGCTATGAATACAGACAGATTTGTTAACTCTAGCAAGAGCAACTCCACATGCTTTGAACTAAAAAAAAAAAATCCTTGAAATTTCTTCATCATCTTCATTGAAAGCATTTCCTGAGCTCTGAGGAATCATGAATAGCACTATCTGATTGCTATAGGGTTACAGAGTATGTAGAAAGCAATTTGGTTTTGTCCTTTCAAGGTTATGATTTAAACAGCAAAGTCAAGACCGATGAGGGATAACAATGGGGCTGATTTATGCCAATACATCAAATAAATGAGCAAATTACTAAGGAAATGGTGGTATATAGATTAAGACATTAGAGACATAGATACTAACCATAGAGAGATTTGTGGACATGTACACAAATGCAAATATAGATGTATATGTACACAGGGGTGGGTATTTCTGTAGTTTATAGAAGATAAGGTTTGGAACACTATTCACACTTTGCTCAAACAAATAAACAAAAAAGTACGTAAACATAGTATGCTTATAGTCCAGAATTTGAGAGATAGAAAAGACATACCTCAAGAGATAATCTGGTCTAGTTTTTCTCAAAGTAAAATACATGTAATGTTACAAGATACAATTTTAGTTGATTCATGAACACTTTAATACTTATTTTTATAAATTCTATGTATGGCAAATTTATATTATACTACCTACCATCTTATAAGGTTAATTTTTTAAAGTTTATTTAAATTTAAAAATGGATTGATCTGAACTGCCTGCTCAATTTTTCTATAAATATAAAACTGTACAAAATAAAGAATATTAATTAAAAATGGTTTGGTTAAAAGAAAGATATTAAGTAAAAGTATAGTGACCCAAAGTTATGACAAACATCTTAAGGCAAAACACCAGGTACTTAGATTGGAAAATTACTATAGGTTCTGTAGTTGGGAGCTTTATCATATTGCCTTCACTTGTCACTGTGGTTAATATTTGTAACTTTGTATCTTCAGGTAAATGTAAACAATACTCTTCCTTACTGCTGCACAGAAGACTGTATTATCTGCTATCTTTCTTCCAGAAATCTCACAACTGTGCTTGCATATCATATAGGGTCAAGTCAGGAGACAGGAACCACACAAGGAATTGAACAGGGTAAATATAATATAAAAATTATTAATACGTAACAGACTGGCTAACTGCTAAACGGAGTAAAAAGATTCTAAAGCATAGTAGCAATTGAAGAGACAACTGCAGGATGCAGATGCTATTTGTAGGACTGAGGAAGAACACACATGAAAGAAATTTAGAAACTTATAGAAGCCCATTCCACTAGCTGAGATTCAGACCTCTGAGGAAAAGATCTGGCTACATTCATGGAAACTCAACTACTAAAGGTCAACCACTGTAGCTGCTGAATGGAGGAAAAACTTGCTGGAGGTTCAAGGCTTCAGTTGAGCCACGAGAGGTGCAGAGGTGAGCATACCTCCCACTTCTAGCTGAGCGCACACGCGTGCACGCACGCGCACACACACACACATATACAAGCCAGTATGCTGGATGCCACAGCACACTGGAGGAAGGAAAATAAATCCCTTCTTCCCACTCTTGAATTACAAAAAAAAACACTCAGGCAAGAAAAAATGTCTACAGGGTCCAGCTCATGTCACAAAGCAAAGTAAAGAAGGGTAAATTTTGGGCCAATAGGCAATAAATTAGTAACAACCAATTTAAAGATGTGATTCATGAAGACATACTTAGAAAGAGAGAGAAAGAGAGAGAACAAAATGTGAGAAAATTATCCTTGTGCAATGAAAATGTAGCCTAAGACTTTTAAGTCTGAATGAGTTCTCCAAGATAAGAGAAAGTGTAAGAACTTGCACCTAAAATCTTCTATTTAAAATATCCACCCTTTTAGAAGTTTTCTTAAGGAAAGCAGGAAACCTAGAAGCCTTTTTATAAAATTATTCAATTCCATAAAATTTTTTATGGCAAAAGATACTATATGGCAAAAGATAAATTTGGGAAAATATAAACTATTTGCAATAAACATGAAAGACCAAAAATTGTCATTAATTTACAGAGCTCCTTCAAACTGATTAGAAGAGATAAACCAATAAAAAGGGGCAAAGTATTTCAAGAAGCAATCACAGAAAATAAAATGCAAAATTCCAATAAATATATTAAAATATACTGAAACAGAAGAGTTAATACAAAATACAGAATGTTTACAAGTGAAATTTTTCCCCTCAACTGAAAAATTTTAGCATCTCATGAAGCAATTAAGTAAAAATAAATCAACTCACACATTGTTTTTTTTTTAATATATGAAATTTATTGTCAAATTGGTTTCCATACAACACCCAGTGCTCATCCCAAAAGATGCCCTCTTCAATACCCATCACCTACCCTCCCCTCCCTCCCACCCCCCATCAACCCTCAGCTTGTTCTCAGTTTTTAAGAGTCTCTTATGCTTTGGCTCTCTCCCACTCTAACCTCTTTTTTTTTTTCCTTCCCCTCCCCCATGGGTTTCTGTTAAGTTTCTCAGGATCCACATAAGAGTGAAAACATATGGTATCTGTCTTTCTCTGTATAGCTTATTTCACTTAGCATCACACTCTCCAGTTCCATCCACGTTGCTACAAAGGGCCATATTTCATTCTTTCTCATTGCCATGGAGTATTCCATTGAACTCACACATTGTCGAAAGGTTTAATTTTCAAAGGTTTTTGAATAGCCTTCTAGCAGCATGGATTAAACTGTATAATACAGGGGCACCTGGGTGGCTCAGTCAGTTAAGCATACCACAGTTCGTGAGTTTAAGCCCCACATTGGGCTCCGTGCTAACAGCTCGAGCCTGGAGTCTGCTTTGAATTCTGTGTCTCCCTCTCTCTGCCCTTCCCCCACTCACACTCTGTCTCTCTCAAAAATAAGTAAACATAAAAAAAAAATTTAATTGTATAATGCAGATATCCTTGATCAAGCAATACAATCCAGGTAATTTTTAAAACAAAAATAATATATAGACACATAGACATGAATTTTTATGAAAGCATTATTCTGTTAGCAAAAAAAATGGAATAATCAGAACAGTTCTCAATATGGAAATGGTTGACTATGGTACATTCTTAATATGAAATATAATATGTTCACTTTTAAAACTGAGCTATTAATTTTTTTTGTAATCTTTATTTCTTTTTGAGAGAGAGACAGAGTACGAGTAGGAGAGAAAGGAGAGAGAGGGAGACACAGAATCCGAAACAGGCTCCAGGTTCCGAGCTGTCAGCACAAAGCCTAATGTGGGGCTCAAACCCACGAACAGTGAGATCATGACCTGACCCAAAGTTGGATGCTTAACTGACTGAGTTACCCAGGCACCCCAAAATTGAGATACTTTTAAGTGTTCACTTGAAACTATTCATGAAATAGAAGTGAAAAAATTTTCAGAATAACATATTGTGATCTTGTTTTTACAATAAAATTACATATGCATATAACTGGTATAATCTTGTCTAAGTTAAAATTACATATATATGTAATTTAATCATATTTATGGATTCAATTAACTATTTAGAATTTTCCTGTGCTTTTAGATAATGGTATAAACTTTAGACCAAAATTACATATATATGCTTACACAGAAAAAGAGAGAAAGAGAAAGAGAGAGAGAATGATAAGCATTACATTTTTTTGACAGTGGATACACTCGAGGCCAGAATTGGAGCTTGAGAGAAAAAACTATGAATTTTAATCATGTATTACTTTAATGGCCCATATTTACATATAATACTTGCTCTAATACTAGTCTATGAACCCTTAATCCCTTTTCCTCATGGCTGAGGAAAATTGAGCCAATTTAATCTGAAAAATAATTTAAAAAATTAGACTTGATTAGAACCCCTCTTCCCCAGTATTATGTAAGGTGTGTGGGAGATGTGCAGTCAGATGGAAGGAGGGAGTATGACTGCCTTAGAGAGGAAGAGAGTGGGTTGTAAAGGTTTAAAGGATGGATACAGATGAGCAAAGCTGAAGGGGGCTTTTCTAAGCAGAAGTGGAGTAGGCAGTGAGTTCTATTTTCATGTTCTCCATTCACAAGAAATAGTATCATCAAAAAAGAAAAAATATGCAAACAACCTTCACCCTTCAGAGTATAGCAGAAGGATCAGAGGATGCCATCTGCCTCATGCACTGTCACAGGAAATTAGTTTCCTAAGGTGTGAGCAAATCCAGATTTCAACTTCAAACTATCCACTTGAAAAACAGAGGAAATTCTAGAAGTAACTGGTCAAGGTAACTATACACAGTACAAGTGAAACCCGACTAAGTTATCAAATCAGTGGCGGAGTTAGTTAGCCTGAAGAAGAGATGATGCTTCTGGACATTGGCAATCAAAATATGGTCTACTGGTTTTAGCAATGTGTAAGATGCGAGCATTCCTTTGGAAATAGCAAGGTGGAGAGTGGAAGGCGCTGAAGGGTGCACACTGATTAAGCACTTTGTAGTACTATATACTCAACAAACCAGATCATTGAATGCCCATGACAATAAGTATTATGACATCTCTGTTTTATAGATGAGAAGCTTAGGAAGGGGATGGACTTGCTCTTTATAAAATGCTAGTAATTGGCAAGGCCAAAACCCAAACCCAATTCAGATACCAACCCCTATGATCTTTCTATTACAGTGGCTCCCAAACTGGCTGACTATCACAGAAGGATGTTAGTCAACTGTAGGCTTCAAATTCAACATATTGATTGCATGCCAGCTATGCATCTAGAAGAATCCCCTTTGCCATGAAGAATCTGAGAAAAACGTGACAAGGAGGTTGCCTTCAGAAAATTTATTATGTTTGGGGGTTTTAAACTCATATAGGTGACTGGCTTCCAGCAATGTAGCATACAAATGCCTACAGAATCCAGACAGCTAATATAAATAACAAGTAAGCCCAGTAGGGACTGTGTAATTAATAAGGCCCAATGTAAATTACAACTCATCACTCATCAGCTTTCAAAGATTGACACCATTATACAAGGTCTTTTTAAATAAGGGATGATTATCCCCAGTGCTTTTCCACTCATCAGCTCAGTTTGACCTATTTTTTTTTAAGTAATCTCTATCCCCAGCATAAAGCTCAAACTCACAACCCCAAGATCACGAGTCATATGCTCTACTGACTGAGCCAGCAAGGTGCTCCCAATCTGGACTGTTCTTAAACTTGGTAGGAATGAATGGCACCTCATGAAAGATTACTTCAAATTTAACGTCATGTTCCACCATTAAGGCATATTATTGAAATTATGGATTCCACCTAGTTGGGAGCTGGTTAAGTATTCACCATTACAGATTTGGCTCTATTCTGTTCAGTGCTTTCCAATATAGTCTCTCAATAGCAGTTTGTCATGACTTCTGAAGGGACAGGAAACCTAAATGTAGCTACCTGTGGAGTACTTCAATAGTTTCTAATCACACATAATCTTTGTAAGCAACATGTTAACTGCATTCAACTTTCTCCTGGAGCCTTACATTGATATGACATTACATTGAAGACATCCTCCTCTAAGCTCCATACAACTTCCCCAGGCAACATTTCAAGAAGGCAAATATTAGATCACTTCATAACCAGAATGAAGCACTGAACTGAATTGAAATGAATTCAAGGATCATTTGAGAATCACTAAATACACATGATCCTTTGCTAAGCCTTGGGAGGAACACAAGAAATCCAAATTAATTTTGTCT
>NW_024412420.1:6913601-6922451 GCF_014898765.1 Herpailurus yagouaroundi | reverse complement strand
ATATATATATATATATATATACACACATACACATACATATATATATATAGTATTGTAATATTAATATTAGCATTTTATTATTAAATATTAAAGGAGCACAAATTTAAGTGTCAAATGAGTGATAAAGGTCATAAGAACTATGGGAGTTCATAGGCAAGAAAGGTCACAAGAAACTATATGGGTCAGAAAAGGACTCCTTGTGAAGATATTTCAGCTGGCATATTAAAAGGAGTTTATGGGGCTCCTAGGTGGCTCAGTCGATTAAGCATCTGACTTCAGCTCAGATGTTGATCTCACAGTTCTTGAATTCAAGCCCTACATCAAGCTCTGTACTGACAGTGCAGAGCCTGCTTGGGATTCTCTATCTCCCTCTCTCTCTGTCCCGCTTGCACACACACACTCTCTCTCTCAAAATAAATAACTGTAAAAAAAAAAAAAAAAAGGAGTTTATAAGCATTCCTCAGAGATACCACAGGTATAGTTCCAAACCACTGCAACATAGCAAATATTTATTATAATAAAGTGAGTCAAATGATTTCTTTGTTTTCCCAGTGCATATGAAAGTTATGTTTATACTATACTGAAGTCTATTAAGTGTGTGATGTCTACAAAAATAATGTACGTGCCTTGATTTTATAATACTTTATTGCTACAAAAATGCTAACCATCATCTGAGCTTTCAGTGTATCCTAATCTTTCTCCTGGTGGAAAGCCTTGTCTCTATGTTGACAGCTGCTGACTGAAGGTTGGGGTAGTTGTGCAAATTTCTTAAAATAAGACAATGAAGTTTGCTGCATTGATTGACTCATCCTTTCACAAAGGATTTCTCTAACTTCTTTCAAAATAGGGAGTCAATCTTCTCAAACCCTGCTGCTGCTTTACCAACTTTATGCAAAGTTGGTAAGTTTATGAAATATTCCAAATCCTTTGTTGTCATTTCAACAATCTTTACAGCAGCATCTGCACCAGGAATAGAGTCCATCTCAAGAAACCACTTTCTTGGGGCACCTGGGTGGCTCAGTTGGTTAAGTGTCTGACTCTTGGTTTCAGCTCAGGTCATGATCTCACTGTTCATGAGTTCAAATCCCGCATCAGTGAAGAGCCTGCTTGGGATTCTTTCTTTCCCTCCTTCTTTTTGCCCCTCTCCTGCTCGTGCTCATTCACTCTCTCTCTCTCTTTCTCTCTCCCTCAAATGAAGAAATGAATGAATGCATAAGTGATTTTTTTTTTTAAAGAAACCACTTTCTTTGCTCTTCCAGAAGAAGCATCTTCTTACCCATTCAAGATTTTTCCTGAGCTTGCAGGGATTCAGTCACACCTTCAGACTCCACTTCTAATTCTAGTTTTCTTGCTATTCCCACCACATCTGCAGTTACTTCTTAAGTCCCTCCAAGTCATCCATGAGGGTGGGAATCAATTTCTTCCAATTTCCTGTTAATATTGATATCTTGACCTCTTCTTGTGAATCATGAATATTCTCAATGGCATCTAGAATGATAAATCCTTTTCAGAAGGTTTTCAAGTTTGCTTAGATCCATCAGAGGATGATTTTTAAATAACAGGACTTGAAAGTCTAAATTATTCCTTGATCAGTGGGCTGCTGAATGGATGTGTTAGCAGGCATGGAAACAACATTAATCTTACTGTACATCTCCATCGGAGCTCTTGGGTGACCAGGTACATTGTCAATGAGCAGTTATATGTTGAAAAGATTTTTTTTAGCAGGTCTCAACAGTGGGCTTAAAATATTCAGTAAACCATGTTGTAAAAATAGATATGATGTCCTCCAGATGTTGTTCCATTTACAGAGCACAGGCAGAGTAGATTTAGCACAATTCTTAAGGGCCCCAGGATTTTAGGAATGATAAAGGAGCACTGGCTTCAATTTAAATTCACCAGCTGCCTTAGCCCCTAACAGGAGAAGCCAGTCTTTTGAAGCCAGGCATTGACTACTGTTCTCTACTTATAAAGTCCTAGATGGCATCTTCTTCCAATAGAAGGCTGTTTCCTCTACACTGAAAGTCTGTTGCTTACTGTAGTCACCTTAATTACTTATCTTAGCTAGATCTTCTTGATAACTTGCTGATTCACCTATCATCTTTATGTTATGGAGATGGCTTCTCTCTTTAATCCTCAGGAACCAGCCTCTGCTAGCTTCAAACTTTCTTCTGCAGCTTCCTTACCTCTCTCAGGCTTCACAGAACTGAAGAGAGTTAGGGCCTTCCTGGAATTAGGCTTTGGTTGAAGGGAATGTTGTGACTGGTTTGATCATCTATCCAGACCACTAAAAACTGTCTCCATCAGCAAGAAGGCTGTTTCGCTTTTTTACCATTTGTGCATCCACTGGAGTAGCACTTGTAATTTCTTTTAAGAACAGTTTCTTTGCATTCACAACTTTGGATAACTGTTTGGCACAAGAGGCCTGGCTTTCAGCCTACCTTGGCTTTCAACATGCATTCCTCACTAGGCTTAATCATTTCTAGCTTTTGATTTAAAGTGAGATGTGTGACTCCTCCCTTCACTTGAACACTTAAAGGCCATTGTAAGGTCATTAAAGCCTAACTGTGATACTGTTGTGTCTCAGGGAATAGGGAGACCCAAGGAGAGGGACAGAGACAAGGGAATGAACAGTGGAGCAGTCAGAACACAGACATTTGTCAATTAACTTCACTGTCTTATATTGGTGCAATTTATGGTGCTTTGAAACAATTACAAAGTTAAATCAAAGATCACTGATCACAGAGCACCATAATAAACAATAATGTAAAAGTTTGGATATTGTGAGAACTACCAAAATGTGACCCAGAGACACAAAGTGAGCAAATGCTGTTGGAAAAATGGTGTTGATCGCCTTGCCCAATGCAGGGTTACCACAAACCTTCAATCTATAAAAAGCACGCACGCGCACACACACACACTAAAGTGAAGCACGACAAAACAAGATATGCTTATAATGTGTCATTATAAATTTTTTTTGGCCTCAACCCCTTTCTAGTGTAAATCTTTAAGTAAACTTCTCTCATCCTGGAAATTCACAGCACTATATATTTATTTCCCCTCCCTCCCATTCCCAGCTACAAGCCCTGATTGCAAAGAATACTATTCATAGAATTTTAGACTATGAAGAGATCTTTTGAACACAGAAAAGAAAAAGACCCACTGTTTACAATGAAAGTAGGAACGGGGGTCCAGAGGCTGGTCCATTCAGCTTCTCCCTCGTTTTCCCCACAGCAAAACTATGACATCTCAAAAACAACATATCATCTACTTTTAAGCAAATGATTTGGACAAGAGTTTACCAGAGAGGATAAATGTTCAACTGCCAGTGGTTAAATTAGTATTTTGTGATGCCTGAAAGTGAGATTTTCCAGTCCAGTGCATCTGTTAACCACTCCCACTTTACCATCAAAATAAACACTACTTCTAATGTAGCCTCAGGAGGAACTACACACTTCACAAACAAAATGAAAACAAAACAAAAAAAAAAATTGTTAAGTATTTTAAGAAGAGGGAGGAAGATCTCTCTCAAAAATAAACAAATTAAAAGAAAAAAAGGCACCTGGGTGACTCAGTCAGTTAAGCATCTGACTTTTGCTCAGGTCATGATCTCACAGTTCAGGAGTTCAAGCCCCACGTCAGTCTCTGTGCTGACAGCTCAGAGCCTGGAGCCTGCTTCAGAATCTGTGTCTCCCACTCTCTCTCTCTGCCCCTCCCCGCTTGTGCTCTCTCTCTCTCTCAAAAATAAGTAAAACATTTAAAAAATGTTTTAAAAAGGACGGAAGAACATTACACAAGAGACCCTTCACAAGAGGACTCTGATGGCCCACCAAGTCAGCTTAACCCCCTCCCCTTATTTTAATCCTAAAGATAAAGACAACAGATGGATAACTAGATAAACAATCAATCTCTTGTGAAAGTCACTTTTATCATTTTCCATGTTTTCCATCTAGGAAATATGGGTGAGTCATTCAGAGAGTGTATCTTTGGGGAGGAGTCTGATGGTGACAGTCTCGTAGCAAATTTGAAATCATAGTTCCTAAAACTTGAATTTTATCCTCTACAAAAACAAAACAAAAAGCCACAAAAACTCACAACTGCCCATCAGTGACTCATTTTGCCTCTTTTGCTTTAAGCTTTTCTGTTATAGATACTGTTTTTGACTCCTTTATTGGAAATTCTGAAGTTGGGAGGCAAGGTAAAACATTACAGTGGCCAAGGGAGGTTAGCCTGATTTTTTAGAGGAAACAGATGGGCAATCAAGGGATTTGAGAGTTTTCTCTCTCACCGCATATTTGGAAGTTTTCCACTAAGTGCAGTGAGTAAACTAAGCCTTAGACAACCAGTTTGATGCAGGTTGACAAAACTCTTCCCTTTTACCAGCTTTTCCTACCCTTCCACCCTCACCAGGCCTCAGAGTTACCAAACCAACAAAAATTCTTCAGCACCTTCAAACAGCAGAAGCACTGCTAAAGAAATGCAGCTGTGAAGGGAGACACCTTATAGTTGGCTTATTTTATTGTGTCATGCCTGGCCAGAATCTAGAAAGCTGTCACTCTAAAGAGAAGGTAATCAACACGAGAAAGAAAAAAAAAAAAAAAAAGCTTATTTTTTCCCCCATCCACTCCCCCACCAAAGAATCATTGGGATTTTATGTTTTAAAATAGTTGGAGGGTGGGGGAGAGAAATAAACATGTTGGGTTGGCCTAAATAATCATTAAAAGGCCAAATTCATAAACTCAGGAATTAGCATTTTGCAAGAGTTAATTCCTGGTCCTCTGAGGCTATTTAAATTATTTCTGACCTCATTTGTCTAAAAACTAGAAGGTCTCAGTGTCCCTTCAAGGCAGCTAACTGTGCATTCTCTCACCCTAAAAAAAAGCGTAAAGGAGACCATAACGCAAAGCAGAGAAAAATCAAAACTGTGCCAGGCTTTAGGATATACCATTTTTTTAGAGGTATATTTTCCTAATTATATTGGCAGAAGTAAATATACATAAGATAGGCTGCCTCATGAGAAAAAGCTACAGCACCCCAAAACTTTCTGAGGAGAAAGGGGTTATCAATTGGGATTTTAAAAGGTAGCTAATTAATTTATGAATAAAATTATTTAAAAATTCTCAGGATCAAATGACTGTTATGAATATGTTTTAATACTTTAAAAATCAAGAGATCCCTTCTTGAATTCCATTTCTGGAGATCAGAAGATGACTACAGACATGCCCAGAGCTGCATATATTTGGGTAAGGAGCATATGGTTTTCATCATTTTTTTTTTTAAAGGAACCAGGACCTAATATAGCATTGCTCTTTTTAATATCGACAGCACTGACACAGCCTTATTCAATCTTACTGACACTTTTAAATGTTCTCTGGCTAACAAGCTTGGAAATGGACTTTCCTGATTTTTTAAGCACAGAGCCCAACACAGGGCTTGAACTCACGACCCTGAGATCAAGAGTCAGATGCCTAATTGACTGAGCCACTCAGGTGCCCTAAGTTTCCTGATTTTCTAGCTAATGAATAGATATTTACTTGTGAAACACAGGAAATGTTAAAAATGTACAACTATTTTGAAAAACTAAAACCACAAGGCTGATGGTCTACTTATACTCTGACTTATCAAATGAAATCCTGTTGGAACAAAGCAAAAAAACAAAAAACAAAAAAACAAACAAACAAACAAAAACATGGTCTCCTAGACCCCACCATCACCCCCAACTCAGACATCTGGGGTCACTACTCACCAGAAACTGAACATCCACCTCACTCCTCATCAGGTACTATATTTGAAGAAGACATCTTTTCGTACCCAAATTGGGGCTGATATCCTTTGGTGGAAATGGAGAAGGCAACAGAGCAAGAATTTGGAATTTGAAAGGCAGTGGCCTTCTGATCACATTACATTCCCATAAGCACAACATCAGAGGCAGCAAGCGGTGGGGAAAACATTCAAGACTTTGCAGGCTAACGCCAGAGGATAAAGCTTTTTGTTTTTCTTTGGATTCGTTTTTGTTATTGTTATTATGTTCTCTATTAGTTCAGAGTATCATGAACAGCCACTGGGGAGTAAGGTAAGATCCCAGCTCAGTACAGCAAGACCAAACTAAATAAATCTCTGTGGGAAACAGGAAGCTGTGTACATCAAACTCTCCTTGAGCTGTAAATCAGAGAAAAAGATTCAATCACTATTCAAAGAGACAGCAGAACTAAAGAGATTTCCCACAAGGTCTCTGGATAGATTATCAGAATAGCAGCTACCCCATTCAAGAACAAGTGTTCTTGATTCTATAACTCTTTGAAAATATTATTATGAAGTATTAGAAACGTCCAATACATAACAGGCCGGGTGGAAATTAAATATATGTAACAATTGTAACCTCCACTTCTTATTGCCACTTACCGGGCAGTAACATCTAGTACTATTTTTTTTTTTTTTTTTTTTTTACTTGATGCTGAAATGTGTTTCTCTCCCAAAAGTATCAAAGCAGTGGGAAACCACCTGTCTTCCTCTTTTGCCCAGCCGATTTATATTAAGAATAAATTTCCCCACATATGGTACTTCTAATATGTCTCACCATGGAGCACTTCAATTTCTAATTTTATCCAAACTTAAAATTAAAAGAAGATGGATATAAATACTTGTAAATTCATCTCTTCGATCTTTGCAAGTAATGTAATAAAAGCTGATTCTAATTCTTTGGAGGTCGTGTACATCAGCCCTTTCCCTGCTTCCTTTGATGCTGCCTTATCCAGAATCTTTTGGTTGAATCTGTTAAAGAATCCCATCCACAGGGACTAACCTGTCAATCACAGTAGGTGTAAGATGTAAAATAATTTGTGTTTAGTATCTACAGCCTGTGCCATCACCACCACTGCCACCACCCCTCAACCCCCTCCCACCACCACCACTACTTACCACCCTTTCTCCCCTCCACCACCCCCACCATCTCTCCTAATCTCCCTCACCATCATCACCACCTCTTCTCTGCCCCATCTCCCCTCCAATTCCCTCACAATTTCTCACCAACACCACTTCCAGGTCCTATTCCATACTTGACCAATACTCGCCATCTCCCTCCTCCATCCAGGCCTTTTGGAGCTTGGAGATAAGGCATGAGCTGAAAAGCAGGATCTGGAAGCCCTTCCCTCCCAGGTTCTCTTTTCCATGCCGAGTTTCTAGAGCTGCCAATAACTTTGCAAATTTGGGCTCTCTCACTCTAGACCTATAAGAAAGAGCCCATTGTAGAAAAGATGGTCTTCCTGAAATCTATACATGTGCCACTTCTTTTCTAAATTAACTTCTGCTATTAATTCAGGTAACTAACCTCTGCTTGCTTGGATACTTGGCCACTATCTCTTTCATTCCTCTCTTCAAAGGACTATCAAAGAATCTCTCCATTTCCCTCCCAGATCCAGTCTTCAGATCCAAGTACATTATTCAGCCTTCATCCTTGCAATTCATTGTTCATCCCACTCTCAAATTTTTTGTGTCTAGACCCTACACACTATACCAAAGACATACAGAATTACAGTAAGTCATGCTCCTTTGTTTCTGACTTTCTTAGATTCTATTTCCCTCTAGGGTCATCTTACCTTGAAATATACATCTTGCTTATAGCAATGGGTACCCCAAATTTAAACACATAAAATATTAGGAGAACTAGCTTTTTGTGTTCAATTGTTATAAAGCATGGAACAGACACAGACAAGATTTGTTGAGAATCAACCCAAAGTATTTTTTCACATTTCTTCTTGAGTGCCAGAAACCTGAATATCCCTAATATGACCCCCAAAAAGGAAGTATTGCTTAAAGTCTATAAGATTTCCGGAATTTGAGGTAAGATTCATGTGCCCTGTGTTCTTGCTGAAGAAGAAATAGCATGAACTGCATTCTTAATAAGGAAGTTCCATTATTCTCAAAAATGTGACTTAGGACAAGCTGACTGCCAAAGAGGAAACATGCTGAATCAGGTCATATGACAAAGAGCTAGTTCCATTTCAAAGAGTGTAAAAAACAAGAACTTGGATCTAGCTCAAGGTTGCTGCCACCAGTTTGCTACCAAATCAACAATCGGTGTAAAGGATACATAAAATTAAAATGCAAGGAGGCGAGGCAGCTTAGTAAGAATTTCTTCTTCGTCAGGGAGACCTCAAAGCTTCTTACCTAGAAACACATAAAGGTTGAAGGACGAGCAGTTATAAATTTAGGGAAAGGTCAAAGCAGAATTAGAGGGTCTACCAACTACCCTATCAAGAAATTCCTTGCTATGCCACAATGACTTATCTCCCTGTTTCATTCGTTTATGTATCAAAATTAGGAAAATGCTTTCAGTGTCCAAAAATACATATTCAAAAACAGACTCCAAAATAGACTTGATTAAAAGCAACAGCAATTGGCATTTCTGCACACTTAGAGAACATGATTCTTAGAAAGATTTTGGATATCTAACATAATCAATGGAACAGCTGCAGAACTAGGCTCTGGGGAGCAGGACCACAGTAAAACATCTGACCTAAGTGTTCACACTAGAATGAAGAAGATCTAAAACTTTTCCATGTTGTCACAGTACCACCAATATCAGAAGAAACTCAGTCAACATTATCATACGTTCTAATATGCCTACTCCTTGCAGAGGGAAGAGAAGACTACACTGAATCACAGTGCCACCTGGATAACATGTAATCACAAAGAAGTTGTTACTCAAAAGTTAACTGGAATGCTATTACAAAAACAGGGACACCTGAGTAGTTCAGTCAGTTTGCATCCAACTTCAGCTCAGGTTACAATCTCGTAGTTTGTGAGTTCGAGCCCCACATCAGACTCCCTGCTGTAAACCTGTCAGCACAGAGC
>NW_024412420.1:6840478-6910601 GCF_014898765.1 Herpailurus yagouaroundi | reverse complement strand
AAAAAAATAAAATCTGTCTTGAGAGTATAAAGGATGAAAAAGAGAGATGGGGGAGGGACAAGAAACAATGAAGGAGAAAATACACATATATTATCCATTGGGTTCAATTATTTCACCTGCGCTAAGACAACCACAACAAAGTAAAAACAACAGTTCTTTTGTCCCACATAGTATGACATGTGACCAACATGACTGATTCCTTTAAATGAAATTAATGAACTAATTAGTGTTCTATTGACCAGTTTGAGGATTTATGCTGGAAAATGATAGAAGTATTATGGAATTTAGAGAAAATCAGACTGAGATTTACATCCCTGTTTCTCTATTAACTAGACAAAGGAACATAACCCTCTGAACCTTATCTGATATCTATAAAGTGACTTTATTTTTGTCCCTATTCAGTGAGATGATATTTGTAAAGTGACTCATGCTTTATAGGTGCTCAGCAATTATCATTCTCTTCTCTGTAGTATAATTAGAGGGATAAAAATCTGGAACACACAAATGTCTACTCTTCTACATTTCTTCACACATTAAATGAGCATTTATCTATCACAAATCTTCACTGTGCCAGATACTTTTCTAGAGACTGGGCATGTAGTGGCAAGCAAGACAAATGAAGTTACTTCCTAATGAAGCTTACAGGCTGGAGGAAAAGAGTAGAAGGAAACAATTAAATACAAAATATAATAGAGAAAAATAGTGGTGAGTGCTCTGAAGAAGATGGCAATTTAAATATAATTTAAATAGGTATTAAATTGACTATATAGAGCAAAGATGGCTGCTCTGAAGACGTAACATTTGGATACTATGGTTTTTTTTAAAAGCTGACCTTGGATAGATATGGAGAAAGATCATCCAGATAGAGGAAATAGCAAGGAATAAGGCTCTAAGGTAGCAGTGAGCCTACTATTTTTGAAGAACAAGAAGGCTAGCATGAGTGAAGTTTAGAGAAACTGGGGTGAGCCGTTAGGAGAGATTACAAAGCTGGCTCTGCCAGATCACACAGGGCCTCGTAGGCTCTTATGCAGAGTTTAGATTTTATTCTATTATAATGAAAAACCATGGCAGGGAGGGAGTCTTAAAAAAGTTAGTGAAATGATTCGATTTCTGATTTAAAAGAATCACACTGACTGCTTTGTGGAGAATAAATTATTGAAGACCATTATCATCCTCCGCATTTATTTCCATTTCCATTCTAATGACATTCTTCTGGCTACAGTCTAGGTTACCTGTGAATTTCTTCAAATGCATATAACATAAAATTTTGAATGTTGCCTAACCAGTCCCAAGTATTATAAAACTATTTACCTCAGTTTCTCTGTACACTGTACATCTACCGACAAAATCTAAGGTCATATTCACTTTTTAAAATATAACTACATGTCAAGATGAAGAGCTACGGATTGCCCCCACTGGAAATAATTTTAAAAGTAGGCAAAATATGTAAGAAACAAAGATTTTCAGACACTGTATGTTAGGTAGCACAGGAAAATTATCTCTAAGAGAAGGAAGAAAACAACGTGCTCCAGCTTACTACCTGCAGAGTTTCCAGACCTCCTTGAGTCAAGGAGCTCAATTTGGGAGTTCAGTAAAGTCAAGGAAGCAAGAGTTCTCAGAGCAAAGTAATTGAGAAGTGAGACAAGTTGCAGAGCAAGGACCCTGGAGATCCGTTGAGAGTTCCCCAAGCAGTTTCAACTGAGAATTTAGTCCATGTAAGCAAGGAAACAGCGTAAGCTCAGAAAAGAACTATTTAAGAGAACTAGAGGGAATAGTTCCCAGAGTTCACATGGGACCAAGGACTGTTTGTTTTCCCACCACGCAGAGTGGAAGAACCACATGTAATATATTAGACATTGGGTGGAGCACTCAGAAGGGTACTGGTCAGTGGTGGAGAAAGATTACCCCATAGACTAAAGGTTGCTCTCATTCCTCTTTAAAATTTTTTAAAAAGGAAACCTAGAAAGGATTCAATAATTTCTATGTAATTTATCTGTATTTCAGAATAAAGTCAAAAGAAGAAATCAAAAGGGAATTTAGAAAGTATTTAGAATGCAACAAAAATTTTTAAATATCAAAATTGGTGAGATGCAGCTAACAGTGCTTAGAGGAAAATTTATACACTTAGCATTTACACACAGAGGAAGGGCCCCAAATCAATAACCATAGCTTGACTCTAAAAAGTAAAAATCGAAGACAAAATTAAACCCAAAGTGAACAGGAAAAAAAAAATAAAGATCAAGCAGTAATCAATGAAATAGAAAATAGAAAAGCAATAGTGAGAATCAGTAAAACCAAGATCTGGTTCTTTGAATAGATAAGTAATAAGAGTGACAAATGTCTAGCCAGATCAATGGGGGGGGGGGGGGGGCATGGAAGGCAGGGAGTCACAACCTGGAAGACAGAGAAGAATAATTACAGATCCTACAAATAGTAAAAGAATAAGAAAATGTCATGAATTTTATGCCTATAAATTTAAGGAATTGGATGAAATGGACAAATTTCTTGAAAGACACAATTATAACTTATTCAAGAATTACATAATCTGTACAGCCCTATACCTATTAAAGACATTGAATTTGCAGTTTAAAAACATTTCCATAAAAGGAATTCAACGATTTCATGGTTTCACCAGTAAATGCTACAGACCATTTACAAAGAATAGTTCTACACAAACTCTTCCAGAAAACCGAATACATGGAAAAACTTCATACTTTATCAAGCCAGAATTATCTTTATACCAAAATTTTAAAAACAGACACTAAAAGAAAGCTGCAAATATCCCTCGTGAAAGATGTAAAAAAAAATCTTAAAGTGTTAGCAAATCAAATCTAATAACATTTAATGGAAAATGCACAATGACCAAGAGGGTTTATCTTGGAAATGTAAGGCTGTTTTAATATTTGTATTTAGTTAATGTAGTTAACCATATTGACAAATTAAAAACAAAGACCATGATCATCTAAATAAATGCATAAAAAGCACCTGACAAAATCTAACAGACATTCTATTAAAAACTCTCAGTAAATTAAGAACAAATGATATTTCTTCAACTTAGTAAAGGGAATCTACAAAAAAAAAAAAAAAAAACAAAAAAACAAACATAGCTATCAACACACTTCCTGCTGAATACAGAATGTTTTCCCCATAAGATAAGCAACAGAGCAAATGGTATTTATACTCAGCCCTTTTACCATTTTATACTGAAGGTTCCAGTTGGTGCAGTAAGTCAAGAAAAGAAATAAAGTGCATCTAGACTGGAATGGTAGAACAGTCTTTATTGGTAGATGCCATGCTTACCTCAGTTGAAAATCATACAGAATCCACACAAACTATCCGAACTAATGAGGATAGCAAAATTTCAGGAAAAAGCCAAATAAAATAATTCAGTTGTATTTGTATATGCTAACAAACAACCAGAAACTGAAAAATATCATTTTATTTTTATTTATTTTTATTTATTTTTTTTAATTTTTTTAACGTTTATTTATTTATTTTTTTGAGACAGAGAGAGACAGAGCATGAACAGGGAAGGAGCAGAGAGAGAGGGAGACACAGAATCTAAAACAGGCTCCAGGTTCTGAGCTGTCAGCACAGAGCCCAACACGAAGCTCGAAATCATGGACCGTGAGATCATGACCTGAGCCGAAGTCGGACGCTCAACCGACCAAGCTACCCAGGCGCCCTGAAAAATATCATTTTAAATAGCATAGAATATGGAATACAAAATATGTATAAGACCTGAAAACTAGAAAACATTGCTGAGAAAAATTAAAGACCTAGAGAGATGGAGGTATATTTCGTGGTCATAGATCATATCACTCAGTATTAGTAACATGTCCCTTCCCCCAAATTGATCAATTGATCTATCAACTCAATGCCAATCAATATCCCAGCAGGTTTTTGGTAGAAATGGACAAAATTATTCTAAAACTTACATGGAAATGAAAAAGGCATAGAATAGCCCAAACTTTGGGGGAAAAAAAAAAAACTGAAGGATGTACACTACCTGATTCCAAATCTTATTATGAAACTATAGCAATCAAATTGTGTGCGCATTTGTGTGTTTGTAGCCACTGGAATTTTGACAAAGGTACAAAAGCAATTCAATGCAGAGAGAATAGTCTTTACAAAAAATGGTACTGGAACAACTGAACAGTCATAAGCAAAATATAAGCCTTTACCCTTACCTCCTACTTAACTAGAAATGAAACACACAACTAACTTTGAAAGCTAAAGCTTTAAAACTTCTAGGAGAAAATCTTAACACCTGCATGGAAAAGATATCTTAAAGGGCACAGAAAACACAAACTATAAAAGAAAAAATAAACTGCATTTCATTAGAATTCAAAAGTTCTGATCTTCCAAAGACTTTGCCATAAAAATGAAAATGCAAGCCACGGTGGGGGCGCAAATAAACCTACAAGAAATATGTCCAACAATGACTTGTATTTAGAACATATAATGAACTCCTACCACTCAATAATGAACAACCCAATAAAAAATGGGCAAAGATTTAAATAGATGCTTTACTAAAAAATATTTAGAAATAAGCACATAAGATGCACATCATCATTAGTCCCCAGGGAAATGCAAATTCAAAGCACAATGAAATACCACTACTAGAATGGCTAATATTAAAATATTCAGTGAGAATATAGAGCACCAGAAAGTCTCTACCTTGCTGGTAAGTAAAAGGATACAATCACTTATTTATTTATTTATTTATTTTTTTACTTTAGAGAAAGCATGCACATGGGGCTGGGGAAGGGCCGAGGGAGAGAAACAATCCCAAGCAGGCTCTACAGTTGGCAAGGAGCCCAATGCGGGGCTCAGTCCCACAACCCTGGGATCATGACCTGAGCCAAAATAAAAAGTTAGACACTCAACCAACTAAGCCACCCAGGCACCCTGATAAAACTACTTTATGAAAACAGTTTGGCAGTTTTTTAAAAAGTTAAACATACCTCTACCATATGGCTCAGCCATTCCACTCCTAAATATTTATCCAATAAAAATGAGCATATATTCACATAAAAATTTGTACCTGAAACCTTATAGCAGCTTCACTTAGAAAAAGCAAAAATTGGAAAAACCCAATGTCCATTAACTGCTGAATAAAGAAATTATGGCATACTTAATGGGCAATAAAACTGAATGAAGTACTGATACATGCATCAATATGGATGAATCTCTAAATAATTATACTGAATGAGGAAAGCCACCCCTCCAAAAAAAATAAAATATGTATTCTGTGATTTCACTTGCATAAAATTCTAGGAAATGCAAACGAATTGCTAGAGACAAAGAGCAGGTAAGTCACTGCTTTGTGGCCTAGCACATTTTTGTAAATGTGCTTTAAGAGAACATGTACCCTCTACTTGTTGAATATATAATTCATTTATTTCCAATGAATTGTTAATTTGGTTATTCGATATCCATTTTTTTTTCTTCTCACTCACCAATTACAAAGAGACATTTGTTAAAATGCCCTTCCTTGCATGTTTGTCAATTTGTTAACTTTTCCCTGTAATTCTGTTGATTTCTGTTTTATACGTTTTAGGTTATATTATTAATTGCGAATAAGTTTATAACTGCTACATCTTCCTAGTGAATTTTGTCTCCTTTCATTAAGTCAGAAAACATTATTAGGGATCATAAAACCTATTTTAATATTAGTACAGCTACACCAGCTTTCTTTCTGTTAATACTTTCTATACATTTTCCCTTTTACTTCCAATTCTTTATATCCTTAAGTTTAAGTGGGTCCCTTGTAAACATGTATCTATATTCTCTTTTATTTCAATACGACAGGCTCTGTGCTTGCGATTAAACTCAGTTCATATACACTTATTGTGATAATTTGCACATTTTATTTACCGCTATCACTTTATCTTATACTTTCTAGTTACTCTGATTTTTCTGTTCTTTCCCTATGTTTATTTTCTCTCCTTTTCAAATTTCCAATTTATTGATCAGGTTTCCTTTATTCTTTTATCCCCACTACTGCCTGAAAATTTATTTTTATTTATTTATTTATTTTTTCAACGTTTATTTATTTTTGGGACAGAGAGAGACAGAGCATGAACGGGGGAGGGGCAGAGAGAGAGGGAGACACAGAATCGGAAACAGGCTCCAGGCTCTGAGCCATCAGCCCAGAGCCTGACACGGGGCTCAAACTCACGGACCGCGAGATCGTGACCTGGCTGAAGTCGGACGCTTAACCGACTGCGCCACCCAGGCGCCCCTGCCTGAAAATTTAAACAGCTTACTTTTACTCATGTAGAGGTCATCCTCAAAATTTCACTTAAAGTCAAGAGTTAATACATTTCTGCACATTTTCTGAACAAGAACTGTGGAACACTTAAACTTTAATCATATATCTCCCAACTTAGTGTTACTCTTGTCCAGTATTTTAGTTCCACATTGTTCAGTAAACTCCTTCCCCATTACAGATTATTTAGATGTATCTGTATCTTTACAAATTTCTTTGATCAGCATTTATTCTCAAAACTCCCTGTTTGTGGGTACAATTTTCTTTTTCCTAAAGTACATCTTACAGAAACCTTTTCAGTGAGAGGGAGTGGTAAAAATCTCTTAGCTTTGGTTTCCTGCGGATAACAACATCTTCATCATAGATATGATGCTTCACAGTACATTCTCATAGTAACTCTATGAATAAGTATAATCTTTCTTTCTTTCTTTAGATTACAGATGAGGACATATTACTCAAAAGGTTAGCTTACTTCTCCACCAGTGACTAACTAATGTAAGCAAGACTAAGTAGAGCAATTTGACTCCACAGCTCAAAATCCTAATTTCCCAATGCACTAGGAAGGGAAGTCAGAGCTGGGGTAGGGATGGGAGGGTTGGATGCCTAAGTCAAATAGTTGTGATGCTCTAGGAGGGGGAGTGCTAAACAACAGCTGTAGCTCCTAGAGGAGATTTACATTTCCTGTGCCTTGGTTTAAGTTTTTATTTATTTTTTTTAAGAGAGAAAAAAAGAAAAACTGAATGGCATTTTAAACTTGCACTTTCTAAGAGTTGGCTGGGTCTCAGACAATTCTCTAAAACTCCCATTAGAACACAGAGCTCTAGCTTCCAAATGAACCCTCAGGGAAGGTGATAATTCCATAAACCTTTTTGGTAATTAAACAGCCTCCAAGCACTACCTTTCTTTCACCTTATCTGATTTTTCCTTTCTTTGGGCAGGAGGAACTTTTAACTTGCTTTGCTTCAATACCTCCTCTCTGGTTTTCCCAAGACACTGGCATTCCATTACATGCCTCTTAAGTGTCCTGATGAATTCCACTAACTATACTATAATCTGAGAAGACATCAGACAAGAGGTATGGAAAGTGAAAGGAGCTCAGATACTGAAGTCACATATTCTAGGTTCTCTATTAACTCTGCTGACAGTGACATCTGGAGTATGTCCCTAATATTCATCCTTTCTAACAGTTGATATGAGCCACTTGTAGTCCCAGGCCCCAAACTTTTGTTCATGCAATTCTACCCATCCAGAATTCTTTGATGCTTCTTCCCCAGCTGGGTAAATGCCACCCACATTCTCAAAGTGGCCCAATACCTACCTCCAACTTAGCTTTCCTTTTTGAACCCACACTGCTCCCTCTCAAAGCTGCACAAATACAGTTCAAAGTACTGTCCATTGTTCCTACTATCTATCATCTCTTCCCCAATAGATTACGAGCTCTCCATGGGCAGTGAATTATCTCTTTGTAAGACCTTATGGTAACTGCACAAAAATGACACCATAGAGGAGGCTCAACCAAATTTATTTATGCTGATTAAGTGACTATGTCCTTGTATAAAAGCTATAGCTAATACTGGTTACCGTCACAAGATACGTAAATATGTGGAACAGAGAAGGTAGGATTTTTGAATTTTGGATAAAACTCCTATTGAACCAATTTCATTATAATCAACATTCTGGTACACCAAGTATACAAAACCTCTTCTTACAGAATTCTATTTTAAAAGCGATTATCTCTTCCTGGTTATGCTACATTTTACAAAAATATGCCTTATGTATCTTACATAAATGTACAGGCTATCACACTATTAAAGCATTTGGGGAAATAAATAGCCAAATGTTAGAAATATTCTAAATGTGTATCAGTAAAGGGATTGTTTATTGGTAGTCACATGATGAAATTCAATAATGTGAATTCACTAGATTATGCATCTATCAACATGGATCACTCTCTAAAACATTGTTAAATGAAACAAGTTTCTGAACATTCACATAAATCTTTCAAAATACAATAGAGTATTACATATTGGTTTTATGTTTGTATATAGTGAAAATAACACATTGACTAGAAGGATTCATGCAAAATTTACAGTAAGGATTGACTCTAGGTAAGGAGAAAAAATGGAATTAATGAGGTACACAGACGTCCATTTAAAAGAATGATCTAAAATAAAAAGAAATTTGTCGATTTCACATGTATTAATTTTCTATCATGTCTACATGGGTGTTAGTAATATTTTCCATGTTCGTTTTCTATTTAGGTTTTTTTTTTCCAAATTAGAAAAAATATAGTTATTTGAAGTTTTATGTCTCAAAACATTATGAGGGAAATAAAACAGCTATAAAGCAACAAGTGACAGATAATATAGCAACATAAAACAGCAGAAGAAAAAATATGAGTCAGCTGTGATTTCTGTAATTACACTGATTGAATTTTGTGGTTATTTGGTGGGGAAAGGAGGTTCCATTCCCACATGTAATAGGGTTGCAAAACAGCAGCCTGACATTTCAGGGGCACCTTGTTTTTGATAGGCATGTCTTTTAAAGGGCTTTTGGGAACCACCTTTCCAAGACTCATCCCAGCTCCTAAAACGTTCAAATTACATACAAGCAGAGCCACCTGAACTTTACAATTACCCTGTCCAGCACCTTCTGGATAAAGTAATCCTCATCATTGAAGTCTAGCACTTCGTAAACTAGGAGACAGCATTATCTTAAGAGATGTAACAATGAGCCCCTGTGATGTGCCATTTAGGGCACTGAGCATATTACATACATTATTTTAGTTCTCACTGCAGTAGTATTAGGTACATGTTACCATACCCATGTTACAGAAGAAAAAACGGATACTTGTGAGATGAAGACCCACAGCCAAAATGGGGTAGCTGCCAAGTGTAGTGTGCCTCTGAGTCCCCCACAGAAAACATCTCTTCTTTTTCCTGCTAAGAGGGAAAGTGGGCAGGGTTAGGCAAGAGCAAAATCAATTATGTTTGAGGCAGAAGGGCAATTATTTCTGTCTTAAGTGGTGGGAATGTGGTTATTACCAAAACGTAGAAAGCAGATGGCCTTTGGATGGCTAATGGTAGAATTTCTATTGTTCTTAATTACTATTCAATTACATTCAAAATGTCTGCAGCAACAATAACAATGACTGGAAGCTAAGCAGAGGGTTCTGTCTTGATTGATTTTGCCTTCTTATCTGGGAGCCCCCAGCCCTAGACCTCACCTCCAGCTGAGCTCCAGGCAAAAGCTCACTGGGGTTCCTAATGGCCCCAGCCATGCATCTGCCATTTCTGCTCCTCATCTTTGGTAACCAGCCCCATAACCAGTGAGAGACAGAGAGGGGATCTGTACTCCCATCTTTCAACATTCCAAAGCCCATAGTCTCTTCTGCATACCAGCTGATTTTCCTTGTTTAAACAGTGGCAAATAGAAGAGAATCTTAATTAACATTTGTAGTGAGAAACTTTACGAAATAATCTTCTGGGATTAATCATAAACCTACTTCCTTTTATCTCATTCTGAATTCTCTATGGGATACTTAGAATGCAAGGGACTTCTGAAACCTTAGATAGGAAACAAACAGCCCACCTCGGTTTTCCCAATCTCTGCATTTGCCCATGCATGACTGTCTCACTTCACAGGAGGCAGCTGAATGGATGCTCATTTCCTAATAAATTCTTAGAGATATAAAGACATGGAGAAACTCTGACACAGGAGCTTGAGGTAATCAGCTATGAAGGCTGCATTCTGTTAGCCCTTTAAGACTTTAACAGAGAGAAAGGCATTAACTCAAATTGGAGTCTTTAAATGGTTCTGGTCATGCTGCCTAAGTTTGGGATTCCAAATACTACAAGGAAGCTTTGCCACTAAGTTTTGTCAATTAATTCCTCAAGCCCAAAGGGGATTTGAGAGAGGATTAAGCCATATGCTACTGATTCATTTACACTTAACTCAGCAATATGTTGTTTAGAAAGTAAGATTTGGTGGGGAGGGGAAGCAGAAAGAAACCTTGAAGTGCCTTTTTAATACCATTAAAGATTTATTTGCTTCATAATAGCAAAGTAGAGATTTTCCCAAACGTAATTCAAGTCTAATCTCAACACCTTCAAAGCAAGGTGAGGTTGGACACAGCTGGATTTCAGCTGACTCCTTGCTCCACACAGGCTTGGGAGAATCAGGTTTCTGAGTTGAGGAAAGGTAATCTATAGGATAAGGACTTAAGGGAAGGGCTGGTGGCATTATATTTCCTGCTCATTTCTCTCCAAATTCCTCCCTCCCCCCCCCCACCCCCCAGTTCTTGGGGAGTGTTAATCCATTTCTGATTTTTCCAGTTGTTATGGTCTAAGTATTAGGCAGAAGTCAACATGGAGGAGAAACTTTTCATTATATTCTCTTATTAAAAAAAAGTCATGTGACTCAAGAACACAGTGCTGGCACAATACCCACCACTTTCCTTTGCTTCACTTCAGCTACCCCATCTCCCTCCACATTCCAAATGGTTCTCAAGCTTCTAACGGCCTGCGGGGAACTGTTGACAAAGTGTGCCATGGCTGGAAGAAATTGTGCCATGAGAAGAAACCCTGCATTTCTTCACATTATGAAGCCTAATAGATTTCCAAGATATGACGAATTTTTATGTATAGGGCACTATAATGGGTAACATTTGGAAAGATTACAGCTCCACTGACCACCATCTTCCTGGAGGTTCGCTGTTAAGAAGGCAGAGGTAGCACATCACAACTCTTATTTATGTCTTTTCTCTATAGATAAGGGCTCTGAGGTGGCTCAGAAACACATACAAAAGATAGATTACAATGCACAGATGCCATGCTGGAATGACAGTGATGATGGTAACCATATAGTGTGATTCTCCCTGAATTCCCCCCATTAAAAGAAAGCAACAGGGATGCCTAGATGGCTCAGTTGGTTAAGCATCTGACTCTTGATTTTGGCTCAGGTCATGATGTCATGGTTCGTGGGATTGAGCCCTGCATTGGGCTCTGTGCTGATAGTGTGGAGCCTGCTTGGGATTGATATATTCTCTCTCTCTCTCTCTCTCTCTCTCTTTCTCTGCCCTTCCCCAACTTGTGCGCACACTCTCTCAAAATAAATAAAACCTTAAAGAAAAAAGCAAGCAAATAAAATAGCAAAAAAAAAAAAAAAAAAAAAAATCACACAAATAACATCCACAACCAAACTATGTAACAGAGGGATCTCTATGAACCCCAAAATATAAACAGGTGGGGCATGATCACATAGAATCCAAAGGCCCTTGTGATATCAGCATCTATACAGGATAAAAAAGAAAAAAGCCACCAAGCACCACATGCACCTGAGAAGAAGAACCCCAAGATGGTCAACAGGGAGCCTCTGGAGGACACACATCACAGGCAAGTTGAGGACAGCAGCAAACCCTGGGAGGAGTTAGCATACCTCTTTACAGTCATCTGGGTAACAAGGGATCTGTGGAGAAGTCTGAAAGTACTGAAAAAAACATGACCCTATGAACTCTGGAAACTTATCAACCCTTTTTCCAGGACAAAGCCCCACACGGAGGAGAAAGTGCCAGAAGGAGATGCCCAATTGAACAGGGGAGGGACTAAAGGTGTACAGGAGAAATTAGGCCCTGACAAAGGTAGGGGAACACCAGAGGAGGCAGCTATCAGAATAGACATAACTTCAAAGGAACCAAAGAAGCAGCTCTAGACACCTGAAACTAGAATAGCTACTTCAACCCAACACATCTGCCAGAATGTTCAGGAAAACCAGTTTCCTATAAAAGTGAGCAGTCAAAAGGAATGGAGGTAAAGCACTGTACAAAGCTCTCATAAGCAAATGGACAAAGTATCATCCTACAAATAATGAAAATACACCATAACAACAAGTCTACAACACAGATCAAAACTGTGACCTAGACTGTCAAATAAGTTAAAAGACATATAGCTCTAAGATATGGAAAAACAACATAAAAATAGGTGAAATAAGATGGCAGAACTCAAGAAAACTTTAAATGTAACTGCTAAAAATCACTGCAGAAATGAAAACTAAATTAGGAGGAACACAGAACTGAATAAAACACAAAAGTTAAAAAAGAAAAAAGAAAGTTAAGAGGTATAGAAAAAATTTTTCAAGAATCAATACCCCAGTGTTACCTTTCCATTGCTGTGTATCAATTCACAAAACCTAGGGATTTAAACATTAACAATGATGTATGATCTCTCATGGTTTCTGAGCATCATATAACACATAAATGGGAAGTTTATTTTTTGCCCCATCAGTTCTACAGGCTTAGCTGGGGATATTTGAAGGCTGGGGGCTGGAATCATCTAAAAACTATTCTCTCAAATGCCGTCAATGCTGGTTATTTTCTGAGCGCCTGGCTGGATCTACTGGTTGAAATACCTTCATATGGCCTTTCCAGGTGACGTGCAAAGTGTTTCCTTGACACTCAAAGGCAGGATTTCAAGTGCAAGCCTCCCAAGACAAGACCAGGAAGAAGCTGCAGTATTCCTATGACCTAGCCTCAGAAGTCCTGGAGTGCCACTTGTCATCCATTGGTCAGTGCAGCCACAAGACATGACCCTGATTCAAGGAAAAGAAATAGACTCCACTCCCTCCACTTCCTGAAAACTGTGTCAATCACACTATGAGGAAAACATATGGGATGGAATAAATATGCAGGCATGACCATCTTTAGAAAAATAAAATCAGACACAAACCTTCTAACAGAATTTCTGAAGTTTTAAACCAACATGACAGGATGAAACAAACATCACAAACTTTAACTGAAGAAAACTTTCTTAAAAGTTTTACCACAGGGGCGGGCGCCTGGGTGGCTCAGTTGGTTGAGTGTCCGACTTCGGCTCAGGTCATGATCTCACAGCTCGCAAGCCCCACATCAGGCTCTGTGCTGACAGCTCAGAGCCTGGAGCCTGCTTCGGATTCTGTGTCTCCCTCTCTCTCTGCCCCAACCCACTCGCATTCTGTCTCTGTCTCTCTCAAAAATAAATAAACATTACAAAAAAAAAAGTTTTACCACAAAGGGGAAAAAAATAGTACTGACATTATGTTCTGTGAAGGTACACAACTAGCTGGGAAAATCAACCCAGAAGAACCCAAAGTGAGACATAATCTAATAAATCTACTGAACTGTAAAGAAAATAAAATCCTTTGGACATCCATGCAAAACAATCAACTCACTTATAAAGGAAATGAAATTATAAAGTGTCATATTTTTAGACTAGTACGTTATTCCAGATAACAATGGAATAATAGGTTATGTTACTAAAGGAAAGAAAACTTGAGACAAGAATTTCACACACAAATGGACTTTTAATTATAAATCCCACAGATCAGCTATTATGAAAATGTAAGGATTTGGACAATACAGTTCCTTTGTGCCTTTTCTGAGGAATTAGTAGACAGTAAGACATTCTAAAGGAGCCAAGAGACTCTGACATAAAGACTGCTGTAAGATACAATCTTTAAAACACACATCATGGCTGTGACTTTGTCAGTCTATCACGGAATTAACTGTTGTGTTAATTGGCATAAATACAACTTTAGAATATCAACTTCTATGCTTCCCAATAGGAGATGAAGAATCAGAATATGCCCTTGAACTTTGTGGCCTGAAAAGAATTATGAAAAATCCTGTAATGAAAGCACAGTTTCTTCATTATAATTATGACTGATCTGTACTGTGTGATTAAGATTCTAAAGCCAATATTTACCTAATTTATTAGGCTTTCTAATTAAAATGAGTGGTGCTTTCATAGGCATCCTGAGGATTTCAAATTGCATAGGTCATAATGTGACTACTTAATGTGGTGCTGAGGTCTTGTCAATAGACTCAAATTGACAAGAGCAGCTAATTAATGTTACTAAAAGACAGTAACACAACAGTGTTGGACTATTTTTTAGTTGATTCTCAAAAAAACTTTTCTCTTACTATCCTTAGTTGAAATATATAAAAATATTACCCATTTCTTCAAATTATGCCAATATTATATTAAAAGGTATAATTGTGCCTATTTTTATATAGCCTGTAAACATATGAAGATCTTTTAAGAAAAATTATGAGATGTTTATAACCAAATGTCCAATTCTATGAGCAACAAGATCAACAACAATGTCTAATTAAGTTCATAAACTTTTCAAATTTTGAGTAAGAAAAAGGAAACAGCCAGGACAAACCTGTTTCCTTTGTCCTGGAAACTCTTCCCTCAGGTATCCACCTGGCTCACTTCTTCAAGTAGGCTCCTTCTAAGTGGGAACATCTAGCAGAACCTCACTTAAAAGTGAATTCTCCATCCCTGCTGTTTGTCTTCATGCTGTCATTCTAATATAACATACATTTGTTTTGTTCATTACTGTATCCTCAGTGCCTAAAAAAGCAACTGGCACATAAAAAGCATTCAGTAATTTCAACATATTTGATATATATTCAATTCAATATATTTGAATGAAAGAAAAAATAGCCAGTAGGTCAGGGAAGGTTCTAGATGAACCTTGTGATCAAAAGGTTAAGAGTCATATGGCAATTTTTACCTTCCACGTCCTAGAACCTGACACCAAAACTAAAAACAAACTCCCTTATACTTCTTAGGTACATGAGAATATTCAAAGGTGTTCCATTACTGAAGATCATACACACTGTAAGTGGGACACTTACTATGAGGCTAAGTGTTCAAGTACCAAATTCAGTGCTCTTGCCACATTAACAGGTCATTCTTAGCAATCTAAGAGTCGGCAGATGTTACAATGAACTTTATAATCTCAAGTTAAGGTAAATGGTGAAAATAAAGTAACAATGAGTAAAAGAAAAGAAAAAAAAAAAACACAATAAGTATATAATGGACCCACTAGTTCCCAACTGGGGCAGTTTTGACTCCCATAGGACATTTGTCAATGACTAGAGACATTTTGTTGTCACAAAAGGGAAAGTACTACCGCCTTCTAACAGACAAAGATGCTGCTAAACATCTTACAATGCATTGTACAGCCCCCACAACAAAGAATTATGAGGCTCCAGAGGTCAGTAGTGCTGAGGTGGAGAAGCTCTGATAACCTGAGACTTGTGTACACCCAAGCAAGACTAAGGTACTATGAAAATCAGTATAGGGATAAAATGATTCTTATCACATTACCTTAAACATTTAGTTCAGTGTTTTCGTTCTAAACGTTATTATTTAACCAATGTACTTTGCTCACATATAAAACCCTTTAATTGGCATTTAATTACCATTCAATTCTTTTTCTTCTAATTAACTCATTAAATGTCTTACTAAGTAAAAACAACACTAAGCAAATGAGCTAATTAGTGTCTAATTATCGGTTACTGAAGATTACTACAAATGACTTACAAATGGCTAGCTTCTTGACTACTACTGGGGATTTCAGTTGCTAACCGTAAGTAATTGACTGCAATTTATATAGCAGGGTGTATACATAAACTGCATGACTGTTAAAGCTGAAGCAGGAAACTTTCATCACTTCCTGGGGAAAGAAGAACATTAGCAAAAGGCATTTTGGGATTCATGACTACATGCCTCCATCCTGCGGCAGAGCATAGAATGAGGAGTGGCATATTGGAGTCAGAAAAAAAAAAAAAAGGCAGACAGCAGCAGCACTAAACTAAGTAAGCATGGAGATTCTGGCTTATCCAGCAATGGAACACTGATAGGGAAGCTCTAATTTAAACCAGAGATCAAGAGTCTAACAACCCCAGAAGATAGGTTTTATTATTACAAACTGTTTCACTTATTATCACTTGTTTTTCAGGTGTAGAAACTGGATACAGAGTTCAGTCACTTGCGCAAGGACACATAACAAGCAAACAGGGATTCAAACTAGCAATCTAGCATCAGAGTTCTCTTTATCATTAGTAAATGATGCCTTCTTTCTACTACACTGAAATCCAATAAACAAGACCTGCTATTGCACAATGAAGTAGACAGGTTTCACTGTTGAATTTACTTGAATTTGTAATCCCAAAGAAGAATCAATTGCACGGACATGCCCCCCCAGGCCTCAAGACACCATGCCATTGGACAGGCTTTAAATCATATACCCAGGCTTTGGAATCAGGCAGATCTAGGTTTGGGTTTCCGCTCTGCATGTTACTCTTTGTGTGACATTCAGCAAGATACTGATTCACCTCAGTTTTTTCATCTGTAAAATGGGGATAATAATGCTTATCCAAAAGATCATTATGATGAGTAAATAAAATCATAAAATGTTTACACTAGAACCTGGCATACAGTAGGTTTCCCATTTATTTTTTATTGCTATAGCAAATAGCAATCCAGAAAATTTTTGTAAGTTTTTTCATTGTTGTGCTAAAATTAAGAAGTGTGCTATACCCTGTAAGTCAAAGGCTACACAAGACAAATTTCTTGTTTTTGTGTAAGAGAAGATTTCTTTACAGTTCATAATTGTATGGGATACAATTTGTAATTAAAGGAGTGGCAAAAAATGAAAAGAAATATAGCTGCCATTTTAATGGAAGCTAATCTACTCCTATTTCCTATTAGAACCAAGAGCACATAAACTCATTTTCTCTTTCATCACTCAACATTTACTACTGTCTACTAGGGCTAGTAGAATACTTACTGTCTACTAGGGCTAAGATACTAGAAATATAGAAATTTTGGGGGCGCCTGGGTGTCTCAGTCCGTTGAGCATCCGACTTTGGCTCAGGTCATGATCTCATGCCTCGTGAGTTCGAGCCCCGCACTGGGTTCTGTGCTGACAGCTCGGAGCCTGGAGCCTGCTTCGGATTCTGTGTCTCCCTCTCTCTCTGCCCCTAACCCACTCGCATTCTGTCTCTGTCTCTCTCAAAAATAAACATTAAAAAAAATATTAAAAAAAAAGAAATACAGAAATTTTTTAAACAAAGGAAATCATTTACAGTAGGAGACAACAAGTTTTTCTCCATTCCACAAATGTTTACAAAGCCCTAGGAATAAAAAGGCAGGAGAGATTGTCGAGATCCCGGTCTCTTCTGGAACTTAGCATGAACAATGTTATGTGATATGTTATAAAAGCAGGGCAGGATACAAAGACTACCTTCCTCAGATCTGGAGTACCATAGGAGTTTCTCAGTGAAATACTCTCTAAATTTAATGTTGAAGGATAAGCAAATGCTTCCTGAGCCCTAGAGGCATTGTAGCACTACGGTGTTGAGCGTGTGGCTTAGAATCCGATCAGATCCTTATTTCTTGGGTAACTTCAGGCAAGTTACTTCACTGAGAATAAGAGCACCTACTTCATGCTATCGATGAAAGTACTGAATATAACAATAAATGTAAAACCCTCGGAATTGTATCTGACTCATAATTAAGTGCCCAATAAATTTTAGCTATCACTTTTCATCTTTCCAGGTTCAGCTCAAATGAGAAGTGAATGGCACATACAAGGATCAGAGACGTAAGAACATGGAACCATTTGGAAAACTGCACATACATCGATCTGACTGGAGTAGAGCATTCCTTTAGGGGTGCTGATAGGGCCCATATTCTGAGGTAGAAGCCTGAGTACTACTCTGACTAACCTGAATTTTATCATGATGGTTACAGGTTGTGGGAGACACAGAAGGATTTTTAAGCATGGGAGGCATTTCTAATTTCTATTACAGTAAGATCACTCTGTGAACAATGTGGAAAGTAGGCAGGTCAGGGGCAAAACCCACTGCAGGCAGTTACAGTGCCACTGCAATCAGCTTCCCAGGTGAAAACTTTAAGGGTTTTGACCTATGGCAGTGCAGTACGGATAGAGGACCTTCTTGTAGGTGAGACAAGTTGGGTTAAAGGTCTTGTTTTGACCTCCTATAAGACTGGTCATAAATCTCTTACTAATATACTGGGGTTCAAGGTGTAAGAAGAAAGGTGTTTCTGTGTTTTTCCTAGGGCTTGGATCATGCGGCTTTTCTTTCACTTCCTGTTCTTCAATAGACATGTCTTTTCTCAATAGTCCCAAGAATGATGCATTCTAAATGCCTGTAGACTTAGAAAGAATAAAGAATCATTAGTCTCCATGAGCAGGCCAACAGTCTACTTCTACATAGGACTCCTGAATGGAATGCCAGGGTAAAAAGACATGCACCGATTTATATCCCCAAGCATGCTATATTACCAAGTCTACTTCCCCTGTGTTATAATATTTCCATGTAGTATATTTCATGACAAGAGGTAGGAGCAAATTTACTCTTAATCTCATCCATTGCACTGAATTAAATCATGCACTTTTGAAATATGCATCTTAAATTACTAACAATTTGGGTTAGTGCTGTTTCCATAAAATGTGCTAATAATGAATTATGTTTCAGAGAAAGAGCTAATTCATCAAGGCTAACTGAGCTGTTTTAGAACCTCCTAAAAAGTGCAGATGAATGTGATTTCAGAATCATTTATTGTTAATGTGAAGAGCTAAATTTGTTGGCAAAATTCCGCTGGTATTCTTGGTGAATGACTCCAGGTGCAGTTATTAAGGTCAAATATTATGGTGTCACTGTCAAGATTTTTTTTCTCCTATAAAAACTGAGGAAGGATTATGGATCTCTTAATGTAGAGGTCCCTAATGAACTATGCCCCACCTGCAGCTGTTAAGTCAAGATTCATCTCAATAAAAATGTGTGCTTATCAAAGTTCTAATTGTAGTCTTAACAAAATCAGAGCCTTATCACTTATAAAATCATAAAATTACAGGCTTAGGAAGGAAGTTACATAGTTTATCCTCTATCCCCTTGGCTCCAGATGAGATAATATGTAAAATGCACCACTGCCTCTGGTTTGTGAAGGCCATCTGTTTGTAACACATCTCTTCTGAGGGTCAGGGTTCTTTCAGAAGATCTGGTGGGAAAGACAGCTACCCACCCCCATTTTTTTCACCATTCTACCTGACACATTCTACCTTCAGGCACCTGCCAAAGATGCATGTTTGGTCAAGAAGCACAACCTTCCAAACAGAAGGGCCATTTATCTTATCAAGGGCATTCAAGGATTTGTACTTTCCTGGTGCAAGTTCTAAATAGGTTTATTTAGGGCCAGCAGGAAGATGACATAAGACAGTAAATTTTCCAAGACTGCCTTTCTCAAAAAGCCTGTTCAAGAGATTGACAGCCCTCACAGTTCAGAATTTGAGTACAATCTGAATGTGTACTAATCTTTCTCCTTTTTTACAATTAACAAACCCAGTGATAGGAAATGACTCCCTCAGGGCACATGACTAGATAAAGGCCAACCAGGGATTAAGAACTCAATTATTGCACATTGTCCAAATAACGTGGCTTGTGTAATGGAATATACTCCTGCTTCTAGCTCTCATTTGGTGATTTTTATTTTCCCTTTCAATATTAGGGGGAAGGGGATATTTGGAGAATTTAACCTCTGGTTGCAGAATTATGGAGATTTGAGGTGACAGATGCTTACAAGTTGCAAGTGACTGCTGAAATTGTTTTATCACCTCAGAGGATATGGCCAAATGCCCCAAAGACAGTCATTTCTTGTTTAAAAAAGAAAATCTCAGCAATACAAAAGACAACTGCACTGAATTCCCCCATGCTTTCTGGGTAAGTACAGTGGGCACCTGGTGTCAGAAAGGAGGACAAGACTGAACATGCACAGCCAGGAAAGCATGGGCTCAGAACTTCTTACAACTCCTTAGGAATCTAGAGGGGCAACAAGGGAGAAGCAGCAATTACAGTTTCAAACCCCTGTGCCACCCTCTCTCCCCCAACCTTATAAAATAATCAAACGTACCAACCAGTCCTTTCCTAGCTCTGCTTGATATTTAATTTAGTAGGGACCTGTGCTAAGGGCTGCATGCTTAAAAGAATTTATGAGCAGCCTGTTCGAAAGAAACAGTTTCAGGATTTCAACTCAAACCCGCTGAAAAGAATGTTAGTTCCTTGCTGGAATCTCAGTTCCTGCAACCTGGAAAACTCCTGTGGAAATCAGAACTACTTTACCTAAAAGGGTCCTTTGTGTCCTCTGCATATTTCTGTCAGGACCACACATCATGACCACTAGAAATGTGGTTTAAAGTGCAGGTGGGAGAATGCAAGGTGAGCAGCAGCAGCTCAGTGGTTTAAAGTCACTGAGAAAAATCACTTGGAGATTTCTGCTGGGGTTGGCAGGTAGTGAGAAGACTTATAAAGCTAACCAAGTAGCCAAGAAACATCTTTTTTACCTTTCTATTGAAAGTATTCTGGAGTGCCTGGGTGGCTCAATCAGTTATGCATCCAACTTCAGCTCAGGTTGTGATCTCACCATTTGTGAGTGTTCAAGCCCTACTTGCGTTGACAGCTCAGAGCCTGGAGCCTGCTTCAGATTCTCTGTCTCCCTCTCTCTCTGCCCCTCCCCTGCTCACATTCTATCAAAAATAAACATTAAAAAAATAATTTAAAAAAAAAGCATTCTAAAATGGGGGCCCCTAAGTGCCTCAGTCAGTTAAGCATCCAACTCTTGATTTCTGCTCAGGTCATGGTCTCAAAGTTCATGGCTTCAAGCCCTGCATCCGTGTCTGCACTGACAGCAAAGAGCCTGCCTGGGATTCTCTCTCTCCCTTCTCTCTCTCTGCACCTCTCCCCCTCCCCCATTCTCTCTCTCAAAATAATTTTTTAAAAAAGTATTTAAAATGAGAAAAATGGGGAAACTGCAGACTGAGAAATGTCTGTCAGGTCTAATGGCCTTTTAAATATGAAGAATGGAATCTGGGCTACAGCCTAATCAGATGAATTTTCAAATACTAGATATTTAATTGAAAAAAGAAAAAATTTTTCTATAAATGAAAGAATCAGGAGGGGGAAAAATCTTTTGCAGCCTTCAAACACAAGTCTGAATGGGGTTAGACCAGGGGTAAGCAAACTACTTATGTACAGGGCCAGATGGTAAATATTTTAGGGTTTTCAGGCTCAAACCATTCCAACTACTCAACTCTGCCACTGTGCTGTGAAAGCAGCCATAGACAACCTATAAGCAAATGGGCTTGGCTGTGTTCCAATAAAACTTTAGGAGTGCCTGGGTGGCTTAGTCAGTTGAGTATCTGACTCACGATTTCAACTCAGGTCATGATCCCAGGGTTGTGGGATTGAGCCCTACGTTGGAATCCGTGCTGAGCATGGAGCCTGCTTAAGATTCTCTCTCTCCCTCTGCCCCTCTCCCCCACTTGCATGCAAACATGCTCTCTGAAGAAATCAGAAAATTAAAATTTAAAAAAAAAAAAACTTTATTCATAAAATCAGACAGTAGGCTAAAGTTGGCCTGCTGGCTAGCTGTCATTTACTAACCTCTGGACTAGACCTTGATGCCAGGTTGGCTACTTAATCCTAAAGGCATCAACATCAAGGGCCTGCTAGGCCATGTGTTCACCCAAGAGCAAAGAATAGGAACCAGCTGCCCAGAGTGAGGCTGCTCAAAGTGATTGGTCTCAAAGAGGAGAAAGTGACTAATGATTTTCAATCTCACTATCCAAATATGGGAACTATATATTAGCCCCTGAGTGTTTTGTTTACATTAGCTTAACTGCTTACTCAAACAGCTCCAACATTTCAATGGTTCAATACAATTTATTAAAGGGTGCCTGGGTGGCTCAGTTACTTAAGTGTCTGACTCTTGATCATGGCTCAAGTCACGATCTCATGTTTCCTGAGTTTGAGCCCCTCATCAGGCTCTGCACTGACAGTGTAGAGCCTGCTTGGAATTCTCTCTCTGCCCCTTCCCCAATTGTGCTCTTCTCAAAATAAAATCAATAAACTTAAAAAAAAATACAATTTATTTTAAAAAAGGATCCTAAGGGCAAATTTCAAATTGAAATTTAAATTTCAAATTGACAAATTTCCAAAGAAAAGGAAGATATGGTTGTGAAATGGAGATAACTGGGCTTCCATAGATGCCTTGCTGACAGATGTGAAATAAAACTTTGAATATTCCTTGACTTTCTCTTAACTTGATCTTCTAGGTTTTCACCCATAAAATTCAAGTATTTATGGATTAAGGGTCTACTTCTGATGTGGTCTGCTTTAAAGCATCCTTATTTGTCAACAATAAAAATTGGATATCATATGATGGCAGAGAGAGATAAACTAGTGATAAATCCAACCCACCTTAGTCTCCTAAAGGAAAAAAAAAAAAAAATCACAATGCATTTTATAAACGTGAAGCATGGAAATGGTGAAGGAAGACTGGCATTGAAATAAGAGACTAATAGACTTCACTAACTTTTCTCCCTTCTCTTCCATGAATCGCCTTGTAAATTTGAAATGGAGGAATCACTAGCACATGCTCTAGAGTTTTTATTGGTGCAATTATGTCTTTAAAATTCACACACCATTTATCACTTTGTTTTATGCAGGGGAAAGGAACTGCCTAACGTCCATATGTGTTGCTGTTTGTTAAAGGCTTTCCTTAGATATGATGATAAATCAGTCTCCAGCTGTGTGTCAGCAACACTGTCAGGCCAAGAAAGGGAGCCCTGGCTGCTTCTCGTATTTTAGGCTTCTCTGAAAGTGAACAGATTTCATCTTCATAGAATCAAAAACCTTAAAGGGAGAAGAAGTTTTAGCAAGTTTCCTCCTCTATCACCTCAACTATGGCCCCTTCCACAAATTGGCCTTCTTTTCGATGCTATAAAAGTAACTTCTGACTGCTGCAGTAGTTCCTCTTAAGAAAACTCCATAACCTCTGATTTAAAGAACTTCACGACTTTTCCTACAGACAGAATATTTACATGATTTTTATTTTAATGTTTATTTGGAGAGAGAGAGATGGGGGGAGGGGTTAAGACAGGGAGCCTGAGCAGGGGAGAGGCAGAAAGAGGGAGAAAGGGGGGCAGAGACAGAGAGAGAATCCCAAGCAGACTCCATGCTGTTAGCACAGAGCCTGGCTCGGGGCTCGATCTCACGGTTTCTGAGATCATGATCTGAGCCTAAATCAAGAGTCGATGCCCAACCAACTGAGCCATCTAGACATCCCTAATTATAGATTTTCAAAATTTCAAATGAATAGAATATTTTCATGGAAAGGAATGCACTTTGTTTTCCTCTATTTGTTAGGAATTCACCTAACTTGTGCCTTCTCTAAGTTACAGAAAAAAAACAGCCACTCTTTGTCCCATTGCTGGTCATTTGTTCTTCATCTGCAGCTTATTCTTGATCATTCATCTACAATAAGTGTCCTTGTATTTGACCTACACATAGATCCCCTTCTTATGTCTGGTCCCTCTTTAAGGGAATCATTTAACAGACCTGAACCCTATCATACTCACACAAAAGCCAATGTAGGGTGTTTCTATGTTAAGAAGGCACAAAAACTATACCCTTTTCTAGTGCAGCTAGGAGACATCAGGGCAAGAGATGGGATTCAGAGCTAGAAGATCTTAAATCAGATCCAACTCTAGTTATGAATATTTAAATCTGGGCTTCATCTGGGAAGCGACATCATTACACCATGTTCCTCAGAGTCATGAGGATTAAAGGAAATAATGGATGTAGAAATGCTTTGTAGGCTCTAAGTGCTAATCTGTTATTTGTTGGCCTGACAACTTTCCTTTTCTGTAGTGGAGTAATCTCATGAACATAGCCTTACTCTCCTTTGAGCCAGATTGCCTTGGATAGGATCAGACATTAGTACTATGTATCATCCTCCATGTTTTCTGACAAGTTTCTTGCCTTCCATAGCACTGTCTGCAGATCAGGTCCATGTATGCTTCCTAGCCTACACTGATGTTGACCTGAAATTCTTGGGAGTAATAACACTCTACTTAGCCACACAGCCAGGGACGAGGAAGAGGAAGGAGACAGGAGCAAAGTAAGGGGACCAAGAGGTTAGAGAACAAAGGGAGTATTAGATAATGCTATACCAGAGTCAAATTATCTCTGCAGAAGGGAAGCTTTTCTCAAGCTATCCCACACTTAGAAATGGTTTTATTCAGTCCTATAGATCAGAGACCAGGCAGAAAACTGAAACACTGCACCAGGGAAAGGCATGCTAAAGCTAATGATGGAAGGAAGTTCCTAAACTGGGGAGACAGTGATGAGGACTCCATGCTTCAACAGTGAAAGCTGAACAATGGTCAGTTTGGAGATGAACCCTGTGATTTTAATATTCTCTAACAGTAAGAAGTAACTAGCCGAGCATAAACTGTGTGGGTAGATCTGCCTAAGATCAGAAGAAACTTTTCCATAAGAATAGTGAAAAAAGGCCAAACAGGGACACCATAAGCACAATAATTTCACCTCAGTGAAGAGGATTAAAACTTAACCTCAGAATCACCTTATAAAAAATAAACACACAAAACGGTGTATAGAATTTATGTAGAGATGCTTCTAAACTGAGTTTTTCTGCCTGCAGATATATTTTTATAACTTCCAAAAAAGTATTTTAGAAGATCACTTGATCTGCACCAATAGCAATCAATTGCCAATTCCAGACACCAGATTTTTGACTAAGGAAGGAGCCCTATCACTCTTAACTCAATTTGCCATCACCTATATTTCTATCTGGTTTAGCCACATTTTAATGTTTACCATGAAATAGTCTTCCACTCTTCCTTCCACATATGGTGAGCAAAAACTATTACAGTTTGGAATTTTCAAATTCCAAACATTCATGGATTGGGGCAGGGTGGTGTGATCAAAGAACAATTTCTCAATAACCTAAACTCAAAAATCCTACAAACGAGAAGAGCTCTCAGAAAGAATTATTGAGAGGGAGAACAATTGTCCAAGGGAGTAGAGCCTCTCTGATGAGCACATCCCACTTTCAATCCTGATGTCAACCATATGCAATCCCCAAAGACACTGCTTTTGTTGGCACAGACTTGATTAAAACTAAAAAAATTAGCAAATCACAAATGAAGGCACACAAATGTAAAAGCAAAATCAGCTTAGAATCCAGTGAGTTTAACAGGCCCAGTACTACAGACAGAACAACAATAAAAAACTATTTAATTAGAACTGTATTAAAATACTGGCTCTGCTATTAGCCATATAATATTGAAACATTCATTTCCATGAACATAATTACCTCAACTTTAAAAAGCAGTGATAGTATCTTTTTCATGTTGTATCACGTGGCTCAGTCTCCCAGCAACAGCTAAATCATCTGGAGGTTTACATTTGACCTAGGATAGGCTAATAGAATGCACTTTTCTAACAATTGGGAAATTTTTCATTGAGAGACAAAGGTTGAAAGTCTTTGGAGTGGAGTAACATTGATACCATTGAAAAGACCATAAACTACTACTTCTGAGATACTAGGGGCTGTTTTTCCCTTGCTCCTCTATAGGCATGCTTACTTCCTTTGATCTGTGAGATACCCAAGGACCCTTCCAGTAACTGTCTACAGATTTTCTGTGCGTGTATGTGCCCTTAGTAGCCATAACTTGCTTTCTGATTCCTTTGATTCTTGTAATAAGAAAAATTTTGAATAAAAAATAGGTATTAGGAAGGAGAATACTACAAGTAAAAATTTCTGAAGTGAGGAATTGCAGTAACCCTCCCGTGATCCTGAGCTGGGAAGCCTACTGTGCAACGCCATAGCAGTTGATTCAACAATTTTCTTGGTTATCCCCATCCATGTGGCTTGGGTGGCATATGATCTAGGCTGGCCAACTGAATCATCAAATCTTAGAGATGCACTGAAGTAATTAATTCAGGATGGGCTCATGACCTAAGCTGATTCCATAATTCAACCCCAGGACCTTTCAATTTGGGGGGAAGAAAGAATCTCTCTATCGGTTAACGAGGGGATGGAATGTAACACTTGGAGTTACTAGTGGCAGCCTTGACACCTTAAATAGAGAACATGCCTAAGAAGGAATCAACACAGAGAAAAGTATAACCAAGAATTAAGGGGAATGATCCTTTGCTTGAGAACTTGGATCCAACTGAGCCTGAAACATTATCTTGATACAAGTCCCTGGGGTCTTCCAAATTCTTTGTAAAAAGAATTTCTTCCTTTGATAGCCTAGATAATCCTATGGCCTAGATGATTCTATGACCTATTAAAAGCTTCTGGCCACTGATGCAATGCTGGCTGAAGAAACTTAACAGTACTATAGCAGTTTAAATTTATGTACAACTGCTATATTTGAAAAGATAATGTCTAAGAGGTTTTTAATTATATAGAGGATTTTTCCTTTTTTTTTTTTTTTTTTTTTTTTTTTTGCCTTCAGTCCCATTGCCTAAATTCCTTGGTAAAACTTGATGTACTTGACTTACCCAACTCTTACATAGGTGATTCCATAAAAAAGAAGGTCCATCTCTTCTGGACAACCCTAAGGTAAGAGGACATACACCAGCCTGTCTTTCTGCTAATAATACTTGCTGGGAGTCACTCACTAGACAAGTGTTCTCTCACCTGGTCAGAACACTGACCTAACTTTTTTGAGGAATGAGGATCACAGACTGTCAGGACATCTTTACCATTTACTTGGTCATATTGGTGAGAATCTATTGACTTAATTGCCCTCTTGCTGGAATGCTTTATTTTGTTCCCTGTTTCTAACAAAGACAAGTGGTTACCTTAAAGCTTGCTTATATTTTATCTGTATTAAGTGGTTCTATTTCTATTCTCCACTTATCTAGGAGAAAAAGAATCTGTTCCATTTCCCACCTCTGAAATTAGAAAATTTGTTTCTAATTCTACTAATACAGACTTATGGCCTAGATTTTTCAGGCATAGAATCCAATAAATTCCCTTTGGCTCGAACCAATTTGAACTGAATTTTCTATAACTTACTACCAAAAATGTCTCAACTGGGGCACCTGGGTGGCTTAGTCAGTTAAGCATCTGACTTCGGCTAAGGTCATGATCTCACATTTCGTGGGTTCAAGCCCTGCATGGGGCTGTGTGCTGACACCTTGGAGCCTGGAGCCTACTTCAGATTCTGTCTCCGTCTCTCTGCCCTTCCCCCACTCATGCTCTGTATCTCTCTCTCAAAAATAAATGAACTTTAAAAAAATTAAAAAAAAAAAAGTCTCAGGGTGCCTGGGTGGCTCAGTCAGTTAAGCACCAACTTCAGCTCAGGTCATAATGTCACAGTTAATGAGTTCAAGCCCCGCCATCAGGCTTTGTGCTGACAGCTCAAAGCCTGGATCCTGCTTCAGATTCTGTGTCTCCCTATCTCTTTCTCTAAAAAAAATAAACATTTAAAAAAAATTTTTTTAAAGTCTCAACACAGCATCTGACCCACACCATTAGCCTACTTTTTTTTTTTAAATAAAATTTTGTCAGGTGCAGGTTTTTTTTTTTTTAATTTATTGTCAAATTGGCTAACATATAGTGTGTAAAGTGTGCTCTTGGTTTTTGGAGTAGATTCCCGTGGTTCATCGCTTACATACTACACCGAGTGCTCATCCCAACAAATGCCCTCCTCAATGCCCATCATGCCATTTCCAACAACATCGATGGAACTGGAAGGTATTATGCTGAGTGAAACAGGTAATTCTTTTTTAATTCCAGTTTCTTTTATCTCATGACTTTACCCAACTCTAACTTCAAGAAGCCCTCTCCTTTCTACCAGCAGATGAAGAAATAGGGAAAGAACACCTGAGAAAACTTTATGGGCAGATATACAACATTTCTGCTCACATTCTACTATAAGAACTCAATCACACTGTCATACCCAACTACAAAAGGATCTGGAAATGGTAAGTATGTTAGTACCTAAGAGGAAAAGTAAAACATGGATTATTGTGAGCACAGACACTCAGCCAAGGTATTAATGAACTTTTAAGACATCATCCACCTTAGGGACGCCTGAGTGGCTTGGTTGGTTAAGTGTCTGACTTTGGTTCAGGTCAGGATCTCAAGGTTCGTAGGTTCGAGCCCCATGTTGGGCTCTGTGCTGACAGCTTACAGCCTGGAGTCTGCTTTGGATTCTGTGTCTCCCTCTCTCTTTGCCCCTCCCCTGCTCACACTCTGTCTCTGTCTCAAAAATAAACAAACATTAAAAAACATTTTTAAGAAGAAAAAGAAATTCTCCATCTTCTGTTACATGAAAAGATCCTTCCCATCTATTCCCACAGCTTCAGGTTTAGAGACAAACTATAAATCCTAATTAAATACACTATAATCTACTTAAGTGCAGAAACTTTTTATAACTTTATTCTCATAATGTTTAAATATAGAGAGTACACGAAATATTCTAGTGAAATCACTGAACTAGTCAAGTCTCTAGTTCCACCTATCTTAAATTATTCAAGTCTAAAATTATCAGTGGTTTCTTAAACACCTCCCACAATGCCAAGTTGCTGGCAAGAAATGGTTACCTAGCCAGAAAAGTTATTCTAAAACTTAGGGCTTTCTCTTTTCCTCTTTCAAAACCAGAGGCTTTCATGACTAATACAGAGCTTAGTACATAGTAAGCACTAATTATAAATATGGTGAGTAAGCGAGTGAGTAATTGAGTGAACTAACGGGCTACAGACTCAGGAGTTTTATAAATCAAGCAAGTTTGCTATTCAATCATTCAAGCATTTGGAAATCAGAAACTTCAGGTGTTTTTTTGTTTTGTTTTGTTTTGGGTTTTTTTGCTTTGTTTTGTTTAACCTCTAATTCTCTTGTAGGTTTCTGGCCCTGATCCAAATGAGTCTAACTGACTCATATTGACCTATTTCATCTAACAGCTAGTGTTTCCTGGTAACCTGGTAGATGATAAAGATTCCAGTTTTAGTCCTTGACAGACACTAACTTACTCTATGCTTTTGAGCAATTCAGTAGTTCCCAGGACTGCGACCTCCCCTTCCTTTGAGCCACAGCCCTTATGTGTCACTCAGTTGAGGCTTTCCTAAACACTAGCTATACCAGCTCACTGTCTTGTGTTGGTGTCATCTTTCAAATGGTTACATAACCTCTTCCTCTGGGAAGGGCTTCTCTTCTCAAATTGGTTGAGAACAGTGTGAGAGTCCATATGTTCTTTGCTATTTCTAACAGTCACTTTTGCCATACACAAAGGAGAAGCAGATAAATATTCCTGAGATTCACCAATGAATCTGTTCCACATGCAGCAGACACTAGGTCTAACCATGTTTCAGGTAGAACGCTGAGCTACATTAAGTCATAGCCCCTGACATCAGAGAGCATCATCTAGTGGGGAAAGAGTGATATCAAATATCTATTATGCAATGTAATAAGTGTTATAGAAGAATATAAAAAAATATGGGAGTATATAAAAGAAATGAAAAAAAATTAATAAACTGCATAGGTTTAACAAACCCAACTCCACCATTTATTGGCTGTGTGGCTTTGGCAGACTGCTTCATCTCTCCTACCCTCAGCATCCTCATCTGTGAAATTTTAATAGTAACAATATTACCTCATAAGGTTGTAAAGAGGATTAAATGTATTAACATACATAAAATGCTTAGAACTGTGCCTGATCTCAGTAAATACCTAGTAAATGTCATCTATTACACTCATTAGTTATTATGACTGCTCCTTGTAAAGTACAATGAAGATATGGTAAGTGATGCATAAATTGAGGCATATTTGAAATGAATACATATTTTTAGATTCCAAAAGTGAAATGGCTCTGGGGATCCTGGGTGGCTCAGTTGGCTGAGCGTCTGACTCTTGATCTTGGCTAAGGTCATGATCTCAGTTTTGTGGGTTCAAGCCCCATGTTGGGCTCTGCACTGTCAGTACAGAGCCTGCTTGAGATTCTCTCTCTCTCTGCCCCTCCCCTCCCTGCTTACACGCTCTCTCTCAAAAAAAAAAAAAAAACTTAAAAAAAAAAAGTGAGACACTTCTAGAAGTATTTTAAAAGGCCATTTGTATATCTCCAAGTATTATTATTTACTGAATTAGAATTCTGTTGCTCTATTCTTAGAACTCAAATGAATCCAGTACACACTATGAAAACTCAGTTTGTACTGACCAAGTACACTGCACTCATCTGTTTTTAAATGGATCTGGTAAGAAACAGAATTACTACTTTCTGAACTATTACTGCAGCATACTAACTCATGAAGCCTTCCAGTTACCAAGAGAGTGGACTGCTCTCTTTGCTGTTTCTTTAAGTTTCAGAGATTCAAAAGTGAGATTCAGAGCTGAGTTGTCTGTAGAACTGGCAGACTGGTGACACTGCTGGGTATCTATTCATATGATTTTATGGTATAAGGTTGCAGTTAGGGGAAGAATTTAGTGCAGGGAGGCTTGAGTCAATGGCAGAGGAGAGAATTAGATATGGAGGGAATTGCTTAGCATTTGTCTCCCTGCCAGCCAAAGGGACCAGTGTTAAAATCCTATAGAGAGAAACGGAGTTCAGAAGCCAGAAGATCTGATAAAGTATAGGTGATATTCTGGGAACAAAATGTGCTTCTTCAGATGTTATGAAGCAAGGCAGAATTGGAGTAAGTGCCATCTTCATCCCACCAAGCCCAGCGCCAAACCCAGGTTCCATTGCCACACTCCCAGTGTACTTGGGAGTTCTCTCCTAGCACAGATAGCATCTAACCCCCTGAGCCACACTGTAATGAGAGTCAGGGTGGGACAACTGCAGAGCCAGTCAGAACCACAGCTAGAAAGCAGAGAAGGTCATGAGCATGTGTCTATGTGCTCAAACCCTGGGGACTCCCAGAGGAAACTAGGGGAAGCTTTAAAGGCACTATAAATATGTAAAACGGGAATAATCTACATTTACTGGGGGAGAAAACAACTTTAGTAGAAGTAGGCCATTTTTATGAGCTAGTAAGCAGCAAGAGTAGGATTCAAATTCACTTCTCAGTCTAAGAACCCATTCCCTTTCAGAATATCATACTGCCAAATTACTTTATATTGTGGCCATGGCACCATTATAGCTACTTGTGGGGAAGGCAACAGAAAAAATAAAGTTGTAGACCTTCAAGTTAATTACTACAATGTCCACTATTTCTGCTATTTTCAGGAGCACACAAACACATACCCAACACCCACTGACAGCACTTCGTCTTTTTATACCAGAGGAAGTGTGCCTTACTCAGGTAATATTCAGTAAAAACCCAAGATAGAGGATCATTTCCAAACTACCCATTTAGCCAAGAGGAAGGCTAAGGAGTAAGCCATATTAAGACGAAAGTGGCTATGGTAGTGAAAAGACAGAAGTTACATCTTACGTGTGCTTCTCCAAATCTGAATCCCTCCATCCCCAAATGGTAGGAATGCTTAATTAAATCCATATTTTTTAAGCACTCCAATCTTTTTTAATGTCATTATTTTTCATCTTTTGCATCTGGGTAAATACTCCTATTTTGGCACAAGAAAGGAAAGGCGGGTTCCAGAAACCATTCTGCTGCTAGGAGACCTAACTGCCTGAAAATGAATTTTTGACAAATTGAAAAAGCCACCTTCTTGCCCTGCACCTAGACAGTAAGGCATTTCATAAAGTGGCTTTATCCCTTCCACCACCACCCCCACCCCCCGCCTGCTCCCCAGCCCAGCCCAGCCCACATTGTTCAGTGCTCTCCCTGGAACATCTGATGCCCAGAACACTGCTATTTCAACGTGCCTTGTAATCATCCAGGACGGTTATTGTGACTAAAACAGATTTTTAAATAGAAGGACTTCAGTTATTTAGATTTATATCCCCCAATGATAGGTGCTGCTTTGCTACTGAAAGCTATTTCTCTGCTTTATTCAGCATCATTCTTTTATGCTGACTATACACACTGTGACTGAAAAGACTCCTTCCAAATATGGCTCCAAACAGTTGATTAAAAAGATTTAGCTATGGTCTTGCAAGGTTAAGTATTTCTATACACTCAGTTTTAATTTGGAATTATATCTTCATTTGACTCAAGAGATTCTCTTTAACTTCATGATTATAAAAGGCCTCCGCTCTCCCATATGTGCCCAAATTAAGCCAGGAAGGCTTGAAATTCACCACCATATGGAATTAGTTTGTCCTTCCTCTGGGTTCCGACAACACTTCAAACTTGTCTTTGCTTTTATATTTACTAGGTATCATAATTATTTATAGTTTTCTTTCCCTGTAGCAATAAATACCTGAAATATATTTTAGGCATCTTTTTATCCCCAGAGCCTAAACAGTGCTCGGCAATTACCTAACAGGTATCCAGTATAGAGACTGTTGAATTGGAATTGTACATGTCCATGATAACCACTTCAATGCCCTCAGGCACTGGTCATACTACCAGATCCTATTTCTTGTCCATTTATACCTCATGCCCACCCCTTCTCTTTACTCCATGAACTACTGCCTGAAACCACGAGAATCAGTTCTAAGAAGTACGACAGTGAGAAATGTTTACAAAGCTAATGGACATGTATTGAGATGTCCCTGCTTCTTTATCTATATATCCCATCTTTCCCCATGTTTATTCAAACTCAAGCTCTCCATTACCTATACTAATAAAGGGAAGCTAAAGTACACATAATTTAAAACAGCATATCATCTAAATAATCCCCTTGTCCTTTTGGAAGAAGTGTCATACACAAGCAAAAGCTCTGACTTTAGAGACCTAAGGCTAACATCACATTCCTTATTTATAACATGACCCTGGATAAGTCACTGAACCTTTCTGAAACTCAGCTTCTTCACCCACAATGCTTACTTTTCCTAGCCACAGGACTAGCATCTATATTATACAAGTTTTTCTATAGTCTTCAAATCCTAAAATGCAAAATACACATCTAAGATTGTGTGAATATTACACTTGAAAGATTATCTGATGGCAAGGAGTGATGAGTAAACTAGCATCAGATTAATAATTGGTGTCTGCCAAGTAAATGTTCAAATAAGTTTATAGTTCCCAAGACTAAACTAAGTGACAACGTGAAAAGGCAGTCCAGCTACTTATTAGGTACAGGGATAGCTGGTTAAGGTTATAAAAAAGCCACGATTGATCCACTATGTGGCTGGTTCCTCTGCAGATAATCAAGAGTTGACTAACTCACAGCAAGGGCACAAGATAGCACCTTGCACCACCGTTACCCATATGGTGGAAAACGAAGGTTGCTTGTGCCAAATGCAAATCCAATTAAAACTTGGAAAGGTTGCTCCGTTATCACATTTGCAGCCATAATTAAATTTGCGAACTGGGAAGAGCTGCCAAGCTTGCTTCTCTGTTTTGGAAGGTGGGACATCTGTTAACATTAGTACGGACATGGAGCATGGGGAGTAAGTCACAAAAATCCTGTTTCAAAATGAACATTCAAAATAAACTATTTTAAGATTCTGAGTACTAAGTCTTCTATTGTTTTATGTGCCTCGGTTTCCCGGTTACCTCTTCTGTGATTCTTTTTATATACAAATGACTCTCCCCCACCATTGCTCCTTTCCAAAGTCAAAAATTTTAAGCATTAGAATTCATATCTGACCACAATTTCAACAAGGAAGTTTATCTATGATCAGAATTAGGCATTTTTAAGAAGGACCCATGATACTCCAATGGAGCCACTAGACACTGCTGTAATTACATGTGACTTGATTCAACCACCTATAGGAGGCAGCAAAACTGGAGGGCTCTGGAGCATGCAGTTAATATTAATGTATTTGCATAGTTTGTTATAGATGACATAAATGTTCATATTCACAAATTATCTTAACCTGGACAGTAATTTTATATAGTAGTTGTACTCTCATTTTGCAGAAAAGATTCTGAAGCATTAAGAGAAATGCTGATAATCTCACAAATGGTAAGGAGGGATAGAATGGTTTAATAATCCTACTCTACATATATGTATTTCCTTTATAAGCTACATAAACATGTCAAGGAGCCATTCACCTCACCCCCCATAAAGAGCTAAATGTTTTCTTCCAAACAACTTTTCCAGGATTATGACACTCAAGTCCACTTTATACCTATCAGGATGAAACCCTAACCTGAATGAGAACCAAAGCAACCCTCTCAAAATCGCATCGACAAATTCTGGACTATGAAGAAAACCAGAAAGCACTTGGGCCCTGACATGTATCGTACCAAAAGGGGAAGGAGGAGAGTGTGGGAAAACGAGCTCTAAGCTGGGAGGCTTGAGTTCTCATCCTAATGGCACGCCCTTGGCTAACATACTTCATTTCAGTATTGTTTCCACAAGAGAAGGAAGACATGTAGCTGGAGGAGATTCCCCATAAGCTCTTTTCCAGGCTTGAAAACTTCATGACTCCTGTGAAGGACATGGAGCTGGAGTTGCTGCCTTCTGTCTTCCTGATGTACTGACAGATCTGAGTTTGAATGATGCTAACCTCATGTACATTTCACACACCAACATCTCCCCTATGGGAATTCAGCCCCTAGACTCTCTCACAAATCACAATGCATCTTAAGTGATCATCAACCTAGGTAAAGGAGCAAACAAATTGCCTTTGCAGTTAATGACATGACAGCAAGAGACCTCAGAGCAGCCATTTATATAGAAGGATTTTCAGAAGAGAATGCTGTGTACTAGGGCTGTGCAGGGGATTTTAGTGGTCATTTTGATGAAGGCAGGCCAGCCGGGTCTGAGGACCCCAAAGGACCCTGGCTGTGTACTGCATGGATATCAAACATGAGCCAGCAGGAGATGAAAGCAGAGTTTAATTAAGGTGTAGAGAGAGCACAGATACAGATGGTATCTGGGAGACTCAGAAAGGAGAGAAGAGTCCCATCTTTGTTTAGGGTCCAGAATTTTTACTGAGGATTGTGGTCTGGTGTACGTGTCCTCTCAGGCATCCAGGAACCTGTTAGAACAAGGACAGGGCCCAGGTGTCCTTCATAAGTCAATTATTCCTTGGACTCAGTGGCTCTTGGCATTGAGGTGTCTAGAGTCATTGGTCTAGAATGTGCATATGAGGTCATTCTCACCTGGTCCTTCCTGAGATGTTATCTCTTCTAAAAAGGTCATTAACTCCTTGCCCCTTACCAGAAGGACATATACTATATACATTCTGAGGCAGGTGTCAAGTGGGGGTGCAGGTCCTTGCAAGAATGGAATCAGGAAAAGGAGCAAAAAGCAGGTTTTTATGGAGTCCTTCAGTTTCCCTGTCTCAATTGAATTTTATATGAAAGGTGGCTTAAATATAGAAAAAAAAATTCTGAGAATTTATAACTAAAATCTAGCCCTCCTGTATGTTTATAGACTGAATTCACTATATAAGATTGGTGAATTCTAGAATTTTGTATTTACATGCATTTGTGTGTGTGTGTGTGTGTGTGTGTGTGTATAATGTAGGAAGATGGAAACTAGATACCAATAACACTGTGGGATAGTTTGAAAAGCCAGAATTTTCCAGAGAGCTTAGTGTTTCGAACCTAAAAGTAGAATACTGTAAGAGTTTGTAGTCTGTGAAAGATCTTCACACACGGCTTTGTTTGAACCTGACTGCAACTCTGTGAAGAAGAAAGGGTATTTTCCCCATTTGATAGATAATGCTAGGGGAGGGTATTAAGGGTTGTGCCCAAAGTAACAATTAAAAAGTCTATTATGCATTTGAAGCCACCAGAGCACATATCAAAAGCCCACAAAATATATAACTTCTTTTCATATGGCTGTTTCAGATAACCACCAAAACTTAGTAAGTCAAACAGCCCCATTACTCAAAAGGCAACTAGATAAACTAAACATTCAAGAACGTAAGTATCAGGAGAGGTAGCGTTCAGTTTTTCTGACTCTCTTGCAAGTGATCAGGACAATGTAATATGGTAGCATTTAGGTCAGAGTTTAGCTTATTAAAGGAAAAATTATTTCAAATATATGTGAAATAATCAAACTGTATGATTAAATCATTTTTCCTTTTGAGTATTTTCTTCTTTCAGTTTATTATTATATATGTGTCAGTAACATTTATATAGAAATTATAGTCAAGTGCAATTTACCAAGAAAAATTATTCCAATATTATATGAACTTAACCTTCTAAAAGCCTCATGATACATAATCTGTTGTCCTTTCAACATTTTACCTAGCTAACCTTACAAGGCATCAAAACTCACCTCAGTCCTGGAATCCTTTTCTGACCTCTGTTGTTTCCATCACAAATTTATTTGGTAATTTTCTGTCTACTCCCCTGGATTCCAAACTCCTTGAGGTAGGGGCCTATCGGTCTTTGTACCCTAGTCTCTTATTACTTTTAGGTGCGCAGTAAGTGAGAATGACAAATGAAAGCAGGAAATGAGAGATATGATCCAGGTAACATACTGGAGAATGTGCAATACCACATTATTATTTGAGCTTTTTGGCCGATATTGTAGAATGTCCAACAGAATGTCTACTTCACATTTACATTAAACACAAACTGCTTTCTTGGGAGAGACCCTCAAAACCAGGGCTGGACAGGGCCTCCAGGAACCAGCCGGTCCAACCCATGCACATAGACAAGTGAGTATCTAAATAATCTAGGGGGTTTGCTGTTTCATTTAAAGCCTCATATGTTTTTCTCTTGAAACAGGAAAATAAAGAGGGCAAAATCTGGATGTAGAACTGTTTCCCATCCAAAAGAATCCTGCTTCCTTGCCCTGATCCTTGAGAGTCCTTGGAAAACTGCCACTTACAGAAATTTGTTCCTGTTCATATTTTCTTCTCCAGTCTTCCATTAACATAATCTCTTCCTCCCTCACACACACTTTCAACTACAGAATAGAATGTCCATTTCACACTGTTCAAAATCTCTGTCTCATTTTTCAGTGCTAAAACGATACAGTACCCTGCAGCTTTTCAGACACTCATTCTTTTAAAGGCATTGGCTGAACCAAGTTCATTGGCTGTGGGTTTAATAAACTCTCCCGGGTGCTGATATCTTTCAGCCTGTCAATTTAAAAACCCTTTCTTGAGCACTATAGATCACTGCAGAGAGAGAAGTGCACTCACAAAGAGAGACAGCAGGAAAACACCAGAATGCAAAGAAAGCAAATGAATGGCTCAAAGGTTGCCACTGATGAAGATAATTAATAGCCCAGCTGTAAATAAAATCACTTTAAGAATGCAAAATGAGATACCACCATTAGAAAGAGGTTGTTTACTTTCTGGCACCTTCAGGGATAATGAATACAGTATACATTAAGAATTACCCAAGATGTCCATTTAAAAATTCTTAGATATCCTCCTAAGCACTCAAACCCCTGCCTAAAAGACAAAAGATACCAACAGCGAGCTCTATTAGTGCTCTTGTTCCTTATTTCATTTTAGGCTCACATAATATCCAGACCAGTTAAGTCCAATCATCCTTAAAGATAACACGTTTCCTTCTCTTTTAAATTTGATCACATTCTCTATATAACATACTTGGCAAACTGCCCACATATGGTCTTGCATTGCCTTTTAGTTGTGTATGTTTAAGTGTCTTGTCTCACCCAACAAAATCAAACTACTTGAGGATAGAAATAATGACTTATATTTCTCTTGTCTAACCCACAACAGCTGGCATAGTAAAAAAGCACAACACAGGTGCTCTACATAAACTCTTTGATAGGAATAAAAAGAAACTTGGGAGATTGAGAAAGTTTGATTCTTTCATTCCTTCTGGACTTAACAGAAATGCTATCTCAGAGCTTTCTCAACTCATGCATTATTGATTTTTACAGGTGCCACCTTTTTCAAAGGAGATATGGGGCAATAACAGCCAAACACAGTGTGTTACTCTAATCAGCAACAATTTCAGCCCTATCCTAATCAGAAACCATTGTGCAGTTAGGATGGGTCCCATAAATGACAATCATCTCACCATTGTTAAATGGTGAATGCACCATAATATCATCAAAGCAGAAAACTGCCCCAAAGCATTCTCTTAAGTAATCGTACTGAAAGATTAGGCACCAGCAGGTAATTTGGTCTTATCTTTCTCTGGAAAAACTTAGAAGAGACTTGAAGTTGAATAAATCACCATGAGCAATTGTAAGAACAAATCACCCAGGGCAATTTGATATCTTTCTGTCTTCACACACATGAGGAAGATCATTTTATAGTCATGATTTTCCTATCATACTCTGGGCTCTGTAGTTCTGTTAGAGTGAATAATATTCTCCTTCCCCCATCAAAAACAGTGTGCTTGAATTGATTCAAACATAGGGTTTCCCAGAAATAAGAGAGATTTACACAGGATTAATTGCTTTCCCAGTCTCCTGAATGATATCGAGATTTTGGACCCATCCTGGAAATAGGTGTCCTGTCATGACAGCCAAAAAAAGAAATCAGAGTGTGATAAAAGACATTTTAGAAAAAGAGCAAGGCCAAGAACAGATAGAGTATGAGAATACTCTAATAATTTTTTTTTAATTCATCATTGGAGTTCCCTGGAGAACCGTATTATTAACTTATTAAATCTATATGAATTAAGCACCAAGATCTGCAAATAACTATGCTGAGAAATTCAAGGCATTCAGAGCTAAAAGATCCATCCATGCCCTTGGGGAGCCTGGGTGGCTCAGTCAGTTGAGCCCAACTTCAGCCCAGGTCATGCTCTCACAGCTCATGAGTTCAAGCCCCGCATCAGGCTCTGTGCTGACAGCTCAGAGCCTGGAGCCTGCTTCAGATTCTGTGTCTCCCTCTCTCTCTCTGCCCCTAACCCACTCGCATTGTCTCTGTCTCTCTCAAAAATAAACATTAAAAATATTAAAAAAAAAAAAATCCATCCATGCCCTAAACAATCTTGTAACCTAATAATAATAAATATATATATACATATATGTATATGTATATGTGTGTGTGTATATATATATATATATATATAGCATATTCTGCACAAAAAAACATTAAGTCATCTTAAGGTAATATGTAAAAAGAAACAATAGCATGTTGCAGGCTTATCCTATACTTCAGTGTATCTGTACAAAGCTCAGAAGATTCTTAATAAATTAATCCAATTTGGAAGAGCCTCCATTAAATTGTAGGTTAGTTGAATGAGACAATCTGCACATGGAATGGCAAGTGCACAATTAGGAAACTCATGTTCATTCATCTGGTTTTGAGGAATAAGATTTCCACAGTGAGAAATATAAAGGGTGAGAATATTCCGAGGTAAGGGAACAATCTGAGCAAAGCACAAAGGCAAGAAGTCACAAAGGATATCAGGAGAGAGAGGGAAATCAGTCTAGGAAGGCAGATGGAAGCTGGAATACAGGTCTTGATTGACCAGATAAGGAGTTTAGCCTTTAATCACCACTAGGTGAGACTAGGAAACAACTGATAATTTTCTAGAAGAATAGCATAATCCAAGTATTACTTATAAAGAATTATTTAGCAAACAGGAGTTTACAAAATGAATTGGATTAGTGGGGGGGGGGGGAGTGGAAGCTTATAAACAAGGGAGTGGCTATTGTAATAGCTTAAGCAAAAATGAGGAACTAAACCAGATGGTGGAGGGGGCGGGGACAGGGCAGGAAGGGCTCTAACAAAGTGGATCTTAGAGTGAAGAAACTTATAGAACTTGGTTACAAATCATGGATGGAGGGAAAGGGAGAGGAGTAGGAAGGTGAAAGGCATTGCAAAGCCATATAGCCATGGAAGAATGAAGGTTAACTAGAGAGAATTCGAAAGTGGAGCTAGTTTGTCAGTACAGGAGTAGGATTGCAGATGATGATTTCATCTGTTGAGTTTAGATTTACTGAGTTTAAAGGATTTGAAGAGCAGAAATATCTGATAATAGAGATGGGGTGCCAGGAAGGTAACATAATTGAGTACAGCAGGCCATGGATAGGACAATCAAAAGTCTGCAGACACTCTTAACCACACTATCTAGCAGCTGTGCTCCTTGGTATTTAAAAAGTTGAAAACTTAAGTCCACACAAAAACCTGTACACAGATGTTTATAAAAGCTTTATTCATAATTTGCAAAACTTGGATACGACCAATATGTCCTTCAGTAAGTGAATGGATAAACTGTGGAACATCCAGACAATGGATTGTTATTCAACATTAGAAGGAAATAAGCTATCAAGAAATGAAAAGACATGGAGGAAACTTAAATGTACATTACTAAATAAAACCAGCCAATCTGAAAAGGCTACATTTATGACTCTATAAGATATTCTAGAGAAGGCAAAACTATGGAGAGACTAAAATGGATCAGTAGTTGCCAGAGCTTGGGAAAAGGGAAGGATGAACTGACAAAATATAGAGGGTTTTTAGGACAGTGAAACTACTCTGTAGGATACTATAATTGTGGATACACATCATTATACATTTGTCCAAACCCAAAGAATGCTCAACACTAAGTGTGAACCCTAACAGAAACTATGGACTTTCATTTTTCTTATGTTACCATTACCCCTAGTCCTCTGCACAAATGCACATACTCCTGGGAAGTAGTACATCACATTTCTAATGAATTTTTCTAACAAAGAGCAGGAAAGAGTATGCAGACTGAGAAAAGGGAGGATTTAATTTAGAATCTTCTGAAAAGGAGGTAGACAGGAAGGCAAGGGGCAGCAATGAGGAGATCCACTTCCACAAAGATTCTCCTATGCATGAAGATAAATATTTTCTTTGTTAGAATAGATCTTAGCTGTTGATGAAGCTGTGGACTGCTTGGAACTATCATAATTGCTGCCAGGGGTATAACTTAATACAGCTGCTTTGGAAAATTGTTTGCTATTATCTACTAATGCTAAATATATGGACACACTATCATAACTCAGCAATTCCACTCTTAAGTACACATCCAATAGAAATGTGTATGTGTGTGTGTTCACCAAAAATACACGTATGAGAATGTTCATTGCAACACTGTACTAGCCAAAAACCAGAACTCAAATGCCTAACAACAGTGGCCTGCATAAATGCACTGTGGCACAGTAACAGATATGATGTAGTGATGAGAAAGAATGAACTACTACTATATACAGCAACCTAAATGCTTATGACAAGCCTAACAGTAAATGAAAGAATCCAGATGCAAAAGATGCCATTTATATAAAGCTCAAAAACAGGTAAACATATTCTACAGGAATTAAAGTCAGGAGAGTGGTAGATGTTGGAAGGAGGAGTGGCTGAGACATAGCATAAAAAGTATTTCCAAGGTGCTGATAATACTCTCTTCATCTGGGTAATGATTACAAGAGTATGTTCACTTACTAAATGCACCAAGCTGTACATTTACGATTTGTGTTCTAAAATTGAACATATACATAAAGAAGCTTACAAGTTGTATAGGATTGGAGGATTAGGGCTGATTTTTAATTCAGGATATCAGAAAATGCTCTATGGTAATTAGAAACACATTTGATGGACTTCCTTGTTTAGTCTAAGTCCTACACATTTTAGTATTTACTTTGATCTATGATATAATTAAAATGTTCTGTTGATAAAGGGGAAAACATTTCGACTTTACAGAGAAGCTTCAATAAATTGATTCTGTTTTTAAGTTGGTAGAATCACTTTCTTTGATATTAACTCACTTATTCTAGGCATGTTCTGAGAACTGAGAGCTGAGGCTAAAACAAAATACAAGAACAAGACTAGCCTAGATTTAATGGGTTGGGGAATTGGGAAGAATGGATTTGGGTCACAAATGAAAGCTATCAGCCTGAAGGGAAGTGAAAAAATCACTAAATGTCAGTTCATTCCATGGTGGATTGTTTCCATAGCATGGCAGTTATCGTGTTCGCCTGACATGGTGGATATAGCTCAGAGTCTGAAATACACAGCCAGAGTCTCTGCAGGGAGCCCTCTCCTAGCACTCAGGGTATTTGGCATGCAAAAGATTTCATATGAGCCAGCATAATATAGGTTAGAGATGAGATAACCTCCCCTTCACCCTCCTCCCACACACCCACACACACACTTTGATCAGTAGTGGCTGCCTGGACCGTGGTGTCAGGGCGGATTCTGAGCCAATATGCAGTTTCAGCAGAAGAGAGTCCTACGATGGCTTATCTATGTTTATTATGACGGTAAAAGGAAGAAATATAAGGTGACCAGCTCATCTCAGTTTGCCTGAGATTCTCCTGATTTTAGTACTCTGCATTCCAGGGTACCAGGCAAACCAAGATAATTCTCTCTCTACCAGGAAATAGTTACCTGCTTGCCTTCCATGGTCTAGTTCAAAGAGCCTAGTATATGGAGAAAAACAACCTAAGCTGGTTACTTCTTTTACACAACTAATTTATTACATACTTTGGAAACACCACTTTGTCTCTCAGAATCTCAGGTTTCTTGTATTAACTAAAGAAAAGAATATCTACAGGATGGTATGAGAGGGAGGACAAAAAGAAACAACAGTTAGAAGATAAAGAGAATTACAGGTCATAGTGTGGAATCTCAGTAAATATTACTAGCTCTTCTTTCTGGAACAGCAAATTTTAATCAGGGCTACAACTAGCACCCTTAATCAGGTGGAGCACCTGTTAATGGCACATCCAAATCAGTTTTCCAAATTATGTTCAGTGATGTCTAATTAACACCCAAAAGGGCACCAGGACAAAGTATGTTTCAGACACTCAGCGTAAATAAAGTCAAAGAGCCTCTTTCCTGTGACTTTTCCCAGGCTCTTCACTACACCAGCATGTGAGGAAACCATCCAAGAGAGGGATATAGTGAGCTACTACTTCTCCCAAACTTATTTAATTAGGAAATTTTCCCCCCTCATGAATCATCTCTTAAGATGAGCACTCTTCAGAATATACCCAATAAAATGCTGACCCACCCCTACTGAAGGAAAAGCAATGCAAACCAAGTTCATGTCTATATGAAAAATGAGTACAAAACGATTTGCTCCTAAAGAAAAATTTGTGAGTGAAAAGAAAAGCAGTGGTCTTGGAGTTAGAGACCAGAAAGCAAGCCCACATTTTTATCATTACTGAGCTTTAGGGCCCCAGTCATTTCTGCATGCTGGAAAAAAAAAATTCTAGAAAGTCTCTACTCCCTTCCCAGTATTCTTATTTTTTTTAAATATTCCCTTGGAAGCAGCATTCTTCAAATACCTTGATATTAAAAAGTTAGCTACAGAATCCATTCGTCACTTGCTTTTTGCTTCCTTGGTTGTTATTTTTAGTTGTTACTTGTATTTCCTTATAAATGGCTTTTCTAGCACAACCTATCATTTATATATATAATACATATTATATATTACATATATATGTATATATGTTATATATATTATATATATGTTATATATATAACATATATATATTATATATGTTATATATATAAATTATGCCACCAGTATCTGCTGACTCTACTTTCGCCTCCTTTGAGCAAGTTCTCTTCTACATCCCAGGACATGCTTTCCCCACTGAGAACATGAGTTTTCATAAAGTACCTCCACATACAGATTGCTTGAGAAAGAAAATATACCTCACAATTACAGGGACCAGTGGTTTCCAGGGCAGTGCAGATAATGCACTCCCAGGTCTTATTTTTACCCCCTGGTAAAACTGCAATGAGGACTCTCCCCACACCCACCCAAAAAAGAAAAAAGCACGATGTGAATCAATTCTTATGACAGTAATTGTAATGAGGAAGGGAAATGGTACAATTTAGGCATTTGACACCTGAAGCTCCACTTGGTAAAAATCTAATCTATTTTTCATTAGTTTGTCCTCACGGAAGATCCCACGAGACAGGCCAGAAGCCCCTGCTCCACTTGCAATCAGATTAGTCCATCTGGCCTCCTGCCATCTCTAAATGCTGTTCACTGAACAACAGTCACATGCAGCAGACACTCGAGTCACTTTTTTTAGTTTTAGCCAGGGAAGAAAATATAGCCCATTGTGCTGAAATGTCATGCTAACAGTGCATGCAGAAAAGGTATTGCTTCCATAAAAACTATGGGATGAGTTTGATGGTATCTAACTAAACAACCCCAGAATTCATGCCCTATTACCCTCTTACCAACAAGAGTTCCAAAGGAACTCAAAAGATATTACAGCATAAAATTAATAAAATCCCTCTTTATTTTCAGCAGAGCCTTACCCTACATTCCTTAAAAAGAAATTTTGATAATATTAGGTTATAACACACAGCTTAGTCTCAAGGCCTATGAAAGGTCATCTGCTTCTCACATGCAAGCTAGTATCCAACTGAACCACCCTCTGGGTCAGAGCACTGACCAATATTCAGGTGGGGAAAGAAAAAGGATTATGGTAAAGTATGGTATGGTATGGATTATGGACCTCCTAACTGGTCCTTATCAGTTTACTAGTTTTAAGGCCTAGAGAAATGGTGGCCAGATTGAGCAGTCTGTCCTTATGTGCACAGCGACCCTACCCACCAGTAAGCCTCATCCAATCATTATCTTGGGCTCAAAGTCATGGGTCAGCAAACTACAGCTTATAGGCCAAATTCAGCCCACCATCTTTTTTTGTGAATACAGATTTGAACACTGCTATACCCATTCACTTACAGATTGTCTGTGTCTGTTCTCCCTTTACAATAGAGTTGAATAGTTGCCACAAACCCCATGGTCTACAAAGCCTAAAGTATTTACATTCTGGCCTTTACCAAAAATGTTTGCTAATCCTGTTCTATCTAAGCAATTAGATTTACTAATTACACTCCCTGTGAAAAAGCAAGGAAGAGGCTAAGAAGCAAGCAGAGAAGCAAGGACACTTCCTTCCTATTCAACTATCTCATGCTTGTTTCCATTATAAATCAAGCCTAAATCCAATCAAGGGCATAGTTTCCCATTCAGGTCCTTCCATGGAACCACTGGATATACAGATATATGAGTCTTGGTTTACTCTTTTTCATAAGATATTTTTAGTGACACCACAGATATTTTTACATCTGTGATTTGTCTTTAGGACACAGACATGGATCATTGTTGTTTACAACAGACAAAATTGGAGAAACGTCTGTCTATACAACAAGAGGCAAAGGGCAGATCCACGTATTATAACATTAAGTGGAGTGATTTCTTAAACATTAAAAAAAATTATTTATTTTTGAGACAGAGAAAGAGCATGAGCAAAGGAGGGGCAGAGAGAGAGGAAGACAAAATCCAAAGCAGGCTCCAGGCTCTGAGCTGTCAGCACAGAGCCCGACACGGGGCTCAAACTTGTCAACAGCGAGATCATGACCTAAGCCAAAGTCAGACGCTCAACTGACTGATCCACCCAGGTGCCCCTAAGTGGAGTGTTTTCAAAGAACATATGTTATTTGTATTAAAATTTCAATGAAGGCAGGCAAACCATAAAAGACTCTTAATTATAGAGAACAAACTGAGGGTTGCTGGAGGGAGGGGGGCGATGAGCTAAATGGGTGACAGGTATTAAGGAAGGCACTTGTGGTGAGCACTGGGTATTATATGTAAGTGATAATCACTAAACTCTACTCCTGAAACTGATAAAAAATAAAATTTCAAATAAAAGGTGGGATATGAAGTTAACATAATCCACATTTTCAAAATTTTAAAAACATACATACATATACACAAGTATATATACATGACATGTTAAAAGGTAGTTACTGAGTGATGTGATTTTTTTTGAACCTGCCAAATTTTCCATAATAAGCATGAGTTACCTTAAACATACTCTAATAGCTTTAAGGCATTGGTTCAAAGAGCTACTTGAAGGGCCAGATTGGAGTGACACAAGTGAGACATTAAGTTTCCACCCATTTCCACCATGCTTTTGTAAACTTTAATTCTGCCAAAGGATCCCAGAGCTAAGAAAATGTTGAAAACCACTACTGTTTAGTATCTTCTCAAAACTTCTGTGTAGTAGTTTCCAGAGCCTCTTCTGTGCATGGGTGGACAGAAATGCATTTGTTCCTGAATTCCTGGATTAATGATAAAGGAGGGTGCTGTGAGGTTCAGGCTCTGCTGCTCAAATATTTGAATCCCAAGAGAATGGGACTAGACTAGTATGGAATTCAGAAACTCTGGCATATTGAAATGACGGAATGGGATCACAAAAATACCTTTTCTTTGTGGCCATCTCGAGGGGGAAATGGAAGGAAAGAACAGAGCAACTCATTACTTTCTAACCCTGGAATCCCTTCCCAGGACAAACGAATGACCACTTGCAATAGGTGGTTATATCTGGAAAACTGGACTGCTCCAAAAACTTGGTTAGATTCCATTTTCTCCGGTTTTTTTTTTTTTTTTGTAATTCTTAAAGTTTTTGTTTTCACTTTTTGCTTTTAATTTTCTTTACAATAGGAAAATATATTTAAATAAATAAATAAATCTCTCAGTGTTGCTTTGATAGGCAGATCTGCCTCAATGAGCTGTCCAAACTAATCCCCAGCAAAGTCACAGATAATGAAATGCATCCTCTGGGTTGACAAGTCAGCGTCGCATAAAATTGAGAAGCAATTTGCCTCCACCACTGCTCTCCGTAGGTAACCATTGCCTCAGGAACATGCCAGCTATGCTAAATGCCATTTCCCAGCACTGGGCTCATAAGCTGACTTCAGAAAGTTTCTCTGCAGCAGCCTGGGGAGGAAGGTCTTTCGGTTTCACGGGTAAAGCAAATTAAATGTTGAGCATCAAGCCAATGCAAACTATTTTGCTGAAGTTCCCATTGTTCAATCATGATAAACACTATGTGTATACACACATACACACACACACACACACACACACACACACAGATATGCTTTTCCCCCAATCAAGTTTTAACAACCAGTTTTTTTACTCTTAGTGTAAGTAATTTGTACTACACATCAGGATTTCTCAATGGAACTCATCTCCATTTTCTGAGATCCTGACATACAGAAGTTCAATAAATATTTGTTCAAAGAACTCAGAAGTAGATTAACATAGGATGTTTGGTCTGGCTCACCAACCTTCTTTAGTAGATTCTATTATCTCATTCCAGGTCAAAAGTTATCATGAACAAGCTTGCCCAAGAGTGGATAGCACAGAGCAAGAAAGAACCCAAGGCAGACAAAACCCTTCTAATCCAAACAAGTAGACAGAATTAAGATGTTCCACCTAAGAATAGCACGACTACAACCACTAAATAAAGATTCAGAAGCAAGAATCTGGTTCCTAGGAGGACAACTAAGGTCAAAGATTAGCTCCTTGTCTTGCATGGTTTACAATAAAATGATTTGAAAGAAATGAAGATACAAGCACAATCTCAGTGCTGTGTGCCAATACATAATAGAAATTATGCTGAGACTGTGGGCTTTGAGCTGGTTGATTCCTTCCGCCTTAGGTCAAACTTCTGGTACCAGATGTGGTGCTTAAACTCACAAATCATGATGATATGACCTGAGCCAAAATCAAGAGTCACATGCTTAACTGACTGAGCCATCCAGGCATCCCAAGTATTATAGATTTGGAGGAGAGGAATGCAGAAGGCAACAGAATAGGCAAAGTGTGACCCCTGCTCTATTAACATGGAGTACAATGACTTTAGTTGGGAAGTGCTGAGCATCCAGAAAGAGCCCCCTCCACTTCAGAAGTAAAGACACATTCCAGGACTAAAATAAGAGTAAGAAAGAAATAGATCTGGTCTTGCAAATCACAAAGCCAAGACTTCACAGGTTCAAGGTGATCCATCAGTAATTTAACTGCTTCCACAAACAAAACTTCACACTCTCCAGTAGAAAATAAAAGAATCCAGTCTGGTATCACTCAAAATATCCACTATTCAATAAAAAATTAACATATGTGTGGGGGGGGGGACAGTAACATGTAACCAATAGTCTAAAGAAATGTACTCAGAAGTAAACCAGGTATTGTTATTTTCAGACAGGACTTTTTAAATTTATTTATTGTTTAATTTACATCCAAGTTAGTTAGCATATGGTGGAACAATGATTTCAGGAGTAGATTCCTTAATGCCCTTTACCCATTTAGTCCATCCCCCTCCTACAACCCCTCCAGCAACCTTCTGTTCTCCATATTTAAGACTCTCCTATGTTTTGTCCCTTTCCCTGTTTTTATATTATTGCTTCCCTTCCCTTATGTTCATCTGTTTTGCATCTTAAAGTCCTCATATAAGTGAAGTCACATATTTGTCTTTCTCTAATTTCACTTAGCATAATATATTCTAGTTCCATCCACGTGGTTGCAAATGGCAAGATTTCATTCTTTTTGATTGCCGAGTAATACTCCATTGTATATATAAACACCACATCATCTTTATCCATTCATCCATAGATGAACATTTGGGGTCCTTCCATACTTTGGCTATTGTCGATAGCGCTGCTATAAACTTTGGGGTGCATGTACCCTCTCAAAACAGCACACCTGTATCCCCTGGATAACCTAGTAGTGCAATTGCTGGGTCATAGGGTAGTTCTATTTTTAATTTTTTGAGGAACCTCCATACTGTTTTCCAGAGTGGCTGCACCAGTTTGCATTCCCACCAGCTGTGCAAAAGAGATCCTCTTTCTCTGCATCTTCACCAACATCTGTTGTTGCCTACGTTGTTAATGTTAGCCATTCTGACAGGGGTGAGTGGTAGCTCATTGTGGTTTTGACTTGTATTTCCCTGATGAGTGATATTGAGCATTTTTTCATGTGTCAGACAGAACTTTAAAATAAGTAAGATTAGGGGCGCCTGGGTGGCGCAGTCGGTTAAGCGTCCGACTTCAGCCAGGTCACGATCTCGCGGTCCGTGAGTTCGAGCCCCGCGTCGGGCTCTGGGCTGATGGCTCAGAGCCTGGAGCCTGTTTCCGATTCTGTGTCTCCCTCTCTCTCTGCCCCTCCCCCGTTCATGCTCTGTCTCTCTCTGTCCCAAAAATAAATAAACGTTGAAAAAATAAAAATAAAAAAAATAAAATAAGTAAGATTAAAACGTTGAACAGTTCACAGGAAAAGAGAGATAAGTGAAGATATTGAGAATTTCTTAAGAGATTTGAACATTGTAAAAAAATAAATCGATACTAAATAGAATATCTGAAATCAAAAAAATTTAAAAAGTCATTGGATGAGATTAACAGAAGATTACATACAACAAAAGATCCGTGACCTTGAACTCAGCTCAATGAAAATTATGCAACTGAAACATAGGGAGAAAAAAGATTGGGGGGGAAAAAACACTAACAAAACCTCAGTTACATGTGAAACAATATCAAGCACTCTAAATTCATTCAACTGGCCAACTTACTCTAAATTTGATCAGAAATGGCAACTCACAAATCCAGAAATATTAGTGTAACCTAACCAGGATAAATACAAAGAAATCACACCTATGTTGATCAGAGTTGAACTTCTAGAAAACAAAGATAAAGATCCTAAAATCAACCCCAGGAGAAAAAAAATTCCATTACACACAGGGGAATAATGAAAAAGTGACAGTTGGTATTCTATCAGAAACACTGATGACCAGAAAATAACAGTTATAGATTTAGGGTCTGCAAGAATAAAATCCTCAACCAGGAGTTCTGTATCCAGTAAAAAATGTTTCTTAAAAGTACAGGTAAAGTATAGATGGTTTTTTTTTTTGGGGGGGGGGAAGGAAGCTAAGAGAATTTATTGCCAACAGACCTCCTAGAAATTATACCCCACCCCAAGTTTTCAGATCTATAGAAAGTTTATATATTAGACCTATTTTTCAAAAATATTTTGTTTGATGTTTCCCTTTAAGTTTTTGCATATTATATTTTTGTATTTTATATAGACCAATCTTTCCCTTCTTTGTTCCAATGTATGAATTAACAGTATTAGATAAGTAAGGATGTGGTTGTGAGACAGATACTAGGTTTTTCCATGGTCACATTTTCTCCTGGTAACAAGGTAGGTTTTATAATTATTATTCCAATAACTACATACTGTGAAAGTCTTTATTACATCACTACTATTTGAGATGAGGAAACATGTAACTTGCCCAAGATAGGTTTAATTGCCATTCCCATTTTACAGATTGCATAATTATAAATTTGGAAAAATTAGGCAACTTGCCCAAGCGAGAAAGACAGTAAGTAAGCTGCTAGCTAAATTAGACTACAGGTTACTGACTCCAGAGCCATGCTGTTAAAGCATTCTATACTGCTTGCATTTATCCTACAAACTTTACTTCCCTCATCTCTAGACTGGAGTAATTACTGACAGTTTCTTACAATATTTGCATATTCATTACATTAAAATATAACACCCTGCCCCCCTCTCTTTTTGTGCATGACAGGAGACAAGGATTTAACTGTACACTAAGTTTTTACATATTTGAGGGTCTGGGTCATCTAGCCTGTTCACCAATCAATCTACCTCTGTGCCAGCAGCATACTTTATAATGGCTTTATGGAAAAGAGTTTTGCCAGTGGAGCATCACAGAAATTGTTCAACTTTCCCTGTACTGTGACCTTTTGATACACTGATGACAAAACTCCATAGGCAGCCTGAGGAAGGTCACACAAAACTCAGCCCTAATAGTGCCAACTGAAGGAAACTGTGCTAGGAGTAGGAATTTGCAGATGTGTGGATTTGAATCCGGCCATTTGCTGTTTTGACCCGCCTCTGACATCTAATCTTCAACAAAGTGACATTTTGTTACTGCATTCAGATTACTAATGTAGGAGAGATACCTTATCATCATTCAGCTCCCTGGGATAAGAGTAGCAATTGGGCAGCTTAGATTTATTAATGATAGCAAGAGCAAAAGCTCAGAACACATTGCTCAATTCTTGCCTCATAATTCTTGTAAATTTTCAGTCATTATTTCTTTTTCACTCATAAATTTGGTTTTAATAGAAGGGTCATGAATAAGCTTCTGCCTTTCTCTTATCATCCCATGAAAGACCATTTCCCAGGCTGGAATGTAAATGAGGGCATGCAAACCTTGCTCTCTTATAATGGGATTTCTTGACCAATATTTTCTACTCCCCTCTTTCAAAATTATGAACAGTTTCAGTGTAAGACAGCCTTTACCCTTATACTTACAAACACTACAAATGGTACTGGGAAGTCAAGTTTACTTTCTGAGCTTTCTAATAAACATTTCATAAAAGCTCATCTTTCCATTAGAAGTCCACATACAGCATGTGGGGTCCCTAGCATGTTCTGACAACTTGGATGCTACTTCCGCTGATATGTCTCACTGTTCTTGTGGAAACAGGATTTCGGTAGTTAAAAATGACAGTTTCCCTGCACCCAAGGCTACCAGGAACAATTCACTTCCAACCTGCTTTTCCTACATGAAAATGATGCAAGATGTAGGATTCTTTTACATTACCACTCTGAGACGATGGAGAGCCCACTGCAAGAGTTAAAGTTGCTTCTCTAATCTCTAGAGTAAGTACCTACACATATTTGTAGTATTTATGCTCAGTGTTATAATCATCTTCCAGCTCCTTTTTCCTTTCTCTCCACTTTACCTTCCTTCTAAGCTCTAGGTTTTTTTCTTGTGATCATGACATCTTTGTTCCCTGGCCTCTATCAACTTCTTTTACAGTGTGTACCTCCATCCTGCTTCCTACTGTCAATCTTTATCTTTCTGCTTACTCAAATAGAATCCATCCTTCAAGGATGAGCTCCAGTGAAGCCATCCTGACTGCTCTCACTCACACTGGCTGCAATTAAGTGTATAGCTTGAATGACGCTACTTGTCACTTAATTTTACCTACTGTACAATATAGAATGTTACAACTGGAAGGAATCTTGAAATCCTCTACTCAGAACAAAAAAAAAAAAAAAAGCATAAGGAATAGCTAAAACCAATACATACAGATTTAAGAAGTTCTAATATATCAGTAATTACAATGGACCTAAATGGTCAGTTAAAAGACAGATTGTCAGATTGGATATTTTTTCATTTCAAAAAGAAGACATAAAAAGGACAAAATATATACCAGAAAAAAACACTTTAAAAGTTAATTTGCATAGAGATATCAAGATCAAAAATATTAAGAGTAAAGCTTTATCACTTCGTCACTAACATTGATAAAATGTCAACTCACCTAGAGAGTATAACAGTTCTAAAGTTGTACCATCCTAATAAAAATGCCTCAAAATACCAGCAAAAACAGTAAGATTACAGAAACAAAATGAAAAAACCATCTCCTTGTTGTGGAGTATTTCAACATATCTCTCATTACTGGCATGTCAAGTGTAGGAAAAAAAACAAAGATACTGAAAATTTGAATACAAATAACATGATTGGCTAATGTAATATATAAATCAGCACCTATCAATTTTTAAGTATATATTATTTCAATGCATACTAGGAACATTAAAAAAAATTAGCATTTATGAATACTGGCCCTAAGTCTCAAAAGATTTCAAAGAATTGGTATCATACAGATTATGCTTTCCTACCCCAGTACAATTGAATTAGCAATCAATAAGAAGAAGAATAAAAAAAAAGACCTTCCACATATTGGAAATTTTAAAATACCTCTGTTAAATAACTGAAAAGTTGAAAAGGAAATCATTATGGAAATGTTAAAAATACTTGGCAAATTATTTATCAAAAGCCTGGGGAATATGGCCAACGTGGTATTTAGAAAGAAAATGTAGCTTTATATTAGGAAAGGAAAAGGCTGAAATTAGTGAGTAAAGGGTAATAAAATTAGAAAACAGTAATCAAGTTAAAAGAAGAAAACTAAATGAAAACAAAGTCATCAGAAGCATTACCAAAGACAAACTTAACTCTTTTTAAAGAGATAATCTTGATAATTCTCTGGAAGATTTTTTTTTCATTTTATTTTAGAGAGAGAGTACACACAAGTTGGGGAGAGGGACAGAGGAGGAAAAAGAGAAAGAATCTTAACCAGGCTCCATGCTCAGTGTGGAGCCTGATGCAGGGCTCAATCTCACGATCCTGGGATCATGACCTGAGCCAAAATCAAGGGTCAGACGCTCAACCAGCTAGGCCACCCAGGCATCCCAATAATTCCCTGGAAGATTAATGCAGGAAAAGAGACAGAAGGAACAAATTAAAATGTAATTTAAAAGGAGGCATGACTACAGTTACATTCAAGATTTTTTAAATGCTAAGAGCATTATGAAAAAAAACATGTTGAAAACTTGGATGAAATAAAAATTATTTGTCTAGAATGTAACAATTTACCAGAAGAGTGCAAAGTAGACTAGTTCCCTAACTATTCTCAAAGTCTTCACACAAAAGACCATACTCAGGTAATAACGCACAAGATTTTCACCAAACATGCAAGAAACACATGATTTCAAGATTATACATCATCTTCCAGAAAATAGAAAAATAGAAGACACTTTTATATGATTTTTTCACATGTTTCTCAATTTATGTATATTATCCAAGCTATTCAAAAGTTTTTAATATTCACACTAAGAAATGGCAATATTGTGTTGACCTTAATATTCCCATCTGTACTGGTTGTACTGGAAGGTTATATAACAATCTCTTGAATCTACTAAAAGAAATGTATTTTAAAGGAATAGAACAGGGACGCTCAGCTGGCTCACTTGGTAGAGCATAAGACTCTTGATCGGGAGTTTTGAGTTTGAGTCCCATGTTGGTTGTACAGATTACTTAAAAAAAAAAAAAAACTTAAGGAAATAGAAGTTATATCCATAAAGATAATGCATTAATATCTCAGCAAACATTTGAAAGCAATTTAAATGTCCATGTAAATAATAACACATTAATGTAATGGAATAATGAAATTTGGTAATAGCCCACATGTTATTAAGCAGCTATTAAGAGATAATGATGAACAATGATATACTATAAGAAGTGTTAATGACATAATGTTAAAAGATTATTAATTCAATCACTAACTACGAAACAATATAGCACATCATGGAGTTGAAAGGGCATCTGAAAACCAAGGAAACCCATGATTAGATTAGGATAATGTCATATTAAGTGATTTATATTTCATTGGTTAAACTCCTTTAATTTTGTTGTGAAACTTCCTTTAATTTTTTTAAAAAGAAATTGTTTTAAGGAATGAGAGATGATGCAAGCTAGCCTTTCAAACCCAGGGACTTTAGTGTCAACATTTATCACAGTGAATGGACTTACTTCAAAGATGACCACTAAACTTCAAACAAATTTATTAAAGTCAAAGCATTTGGCCACATTTCTATGCTTCTTAGAAGCTTGTCACTACAAATAATTTTCCAGAAATGTTTCCTCCCTTTTCATTTAATCAAATTCATATAAAAACCAAAGAAATAACAAAAGACTTAGTGCTAACCCCATAGGAGATATGACAGGACTAATAGAAGCTCTATGGTTCATAAAGGATAGCTACAGCTCCCCCAAAAAGAGGCTCTTTTACAATTTACCTGCACTCCAGGCATTCCTGGAGATAAATTTTGAATTTAATATCTAGGTTACTTGATAAAACCTAGCTGCAGTTGGAAAGAACCAAGAATTGTCATTCAAGGGGATTTGGTCATTGGACTAATGGGCACAAAGACATGAGGGAAGCTGCTAAACATATCCACACTGAACTAACTTGTTTTAAGGGAATGACAAATTCTTTGCCCAGTCTAGATCAAATTTCCTGGATATAGAAATATATAGAGGCCCGTAAGTTATAGGGCTCTCTCCACTTGTATTGTTTCCTTCTCCCCACCTCTAAACCTCTTCATTAACTCATAGAAATCCTGTGACCCCTATGTTGAGATAAAACAAGGACAGTGAGATAGGATGAGAAGACATAAAAAGATGCCCTTACAGTATGGGGCAACCTCTGTGTATGAAAAAGCTCCCCTTAGCTAATGTTTGACTTTGAGCTACTTCCATTATAAAACATCTGCTTCAAAATTGATTGAGAGTGGAAGAAGACTTTGGCTTCAGTGTTGGAAAGTAAATAACCACCCCCCATGAAATAATCTGTTAAAACTAAGACACATAATAATAATAAAGAGCTAAGATTTGTAGCATTAATAACACTTTACAAAACACCTTTGTGTATATTATTTAATTCCTATAGCAATATGAATAACCATGCTGTAGTTATTCTATGGGATTTATATGTAAGTATCTTTATGTGGGAAAAAGAAATGAGTATTCCATAGTTTTGACTTATCTCAAATTAATGCATAGAAGAAGCTATACTGCCAGGATTCAAGCATAGATCTTCCGACTCCAAATCTCATGCTCTTGCAAACAGGCAATGATACTTTTCCTAAAGAGGTACACTTTCTTCTGGTTTTGGGAAATGAACATGTATGTGTGTTGAGATACATAGCAGGATAGATGAACTGTCATTTGAAACCCAAAGCTGACTTTAGCTGCTTCTGTATTTTGTGACAGAAGTGAGGAAGTAGGGTAGACAGTATGGCTTGAATCATACCTTTTGAAAAATAAATTTCATGTATGCTTATAAAGACAATGGAGTAAGAAACTGAAATTTTGAAGTGTCTACAAGTTCTTCTGTTCTAAAGGGTTTAGATTACTCTTTTATTTTAGATTACTCTTTATTTTAGCAGAGCACATTAATGGACCTTTGGATATGCAAACTCAGTAGAAAATTGAAAAGAAATTATTCTGTACAATAACGTGAAGGAAACTGAATGGCGGGGGCAGGTCGCATAGGAATATCACAGGCAGACTCTTAATATCATCTAATATTCAGTTTTAAGTTTTTGTCTGAAAGGTGATAACCCTCCATCATTCTAGACATTCTCAAAGACTGCATACGCATGTACACATCCAGATCCACATCCACACATACACAAATGCCTCACATAAATGATTGGGGGAACAAAGAAAAGCTAAACTTCATGTTTGATTCCCTACACAGAAAGAAGAGTCATAGAAGGTCAATTATAATTGAATTGAAATACCAACATGAAAAGATGACCTTGAGAATGTAAGCCCCTGAGAACCTGCAAAAATGTGTAGGAAAGTATCAGACTTAGCTCAGAATTTAAATCTCAAAAGAAACATTGACTTCACAACATCTAGGTAAAAAGTATATGTCTGGGTGACAGGATCCTTTATATGTAGGTACCTATTTGTAGAAAAGATGTGAATGAACCTTTCGTAGTTTGGTTAATCCATTTATTCCAGAAATATTTATTTAGTGCCTGACAATTGCCAGGCCTTATTATTAGATGCCAAGAATGTGAAGAACAAGACCTATTTCCTTTTCTCAAGAATTGGATGGTTAAATGAAAGAGAAAGATAAGGAAATGGGCAATTTCAATTCAGTATAATAAGAACCAAGAAGGAAGTAAACTACAGTGCTATGAAAATGGAGAAGAGACACTTAACCCAGACTTAATATCAAAAAGACATGGTAAACATACTTCCTAGATTTTTTCAACACAAACCCAATTAAAATAGTTTGCTCCCAGAGATCTATTTAAAAGTCTCAAAACATGTAATGATTCAAAAAATACAGCTGACATTTCCAGTGTCTACCAAGAGTTTACCCATATTTAAGATATGTTTTTCCACCTTTTAAAATTACCTTAGAAGTATCTGTGCATGCCAGAATGGAAAATGCTCACCACACAGCCTCTCTCCCACTGTTTACAACTATACGCACTGCACAGAATACAAAAAGCAGGCACCTGAGAATTTTGAAAAATAAACAATATCAGAAAACTTAAAGAACAACCAGTTCTGTGTCACGTTCCCTGTTTTGTTCCCTTTTTTTCCCCCCTTCTTTGACCCCATGGCAGCAAGGCGTGGAAATGCACAGTGGGCTTAGACAGCTGAAACTCCAAAAGAAATATCCTTTTGCTGGCTATAGACTGAGAAAAAGGTCTCCTACAATCTGGAGAATATTCAAGGTAATGCCCAGTGTTTTGGTTCTCTTTTCCTGCTCTCCTGGAAGTGCCTCAAAGCCAGCCTAAGTCACAGAGCACCACCAATGGGAATTGTGTGGGTACCTAAACCACTAAGAGCAAAATAGCCAGAGGAAATGGGAAAAGTGGTTGAGAAAGTGTAAGGAGTTATATCCCTGCTTAAACTTACCTAATTTTCCTCTTGCCTTATCACACTAAGGGCCAAGAGCAGCCCTAATTGTGTAGAACTAGGAGACAGTTCAAGGAGCTGAAATGAATTTTTCTGTCAGAATAAACTAAGATAACAGATCCCAGGAAGGGGGAGGTTGGTGCTCAAACAGAACTGGGACTACAGTGAAGCAATATAGGCACCTAAGTAGAGAAATTTTGAGAGAGAACTGGCTCTCAGGATGTCCAAGTGCCAATACTGCACATGCACCACACTCTGAGTGCCCCTAAAATTCTGCACTCTGATTATCTCTCAAGAAAAAATCTTGAATGTATCAGAGAAAGCTGACATCTTAAATAAAAAGAGAAAAGTGATCTAAGTATAGATTTCTTATCAGAAACTTGTAAAGCCAGAAGGCAGTGGAAGAGCATCTTTAAAGTGTTGAAAGAAAAGAACTGTCAACCTAGAATTCTGTATCTAGTGAAAACATCCTTTAAAATGAAGACAAAATAAAGACATTTTCAGATGAAGGGAAAAGGTATGAAGTTCCAGATGAAGAAAAATCTACCACTAGCAAATTTGTTCTAAAGCAAATGCAGTAAGAAGTTCTTCAGGTGGAAGAAAAATGGTATCAGAGAGAAACCTGGAACTTTAGGAATGAAGGAAAAGCAACAGCCATGGTATATATCTGGATAAACAATACTCATTTTCTCAAGAGCAAAAATAAATGGAACTAAAATTAAAAATAAAACTGGGGATCCTGGGCAGCTCAGTTGGTTGAGTGTCCAACTTTGGCTCAGGTCATGATCTCATGGCTCGTGAGTTAGAGCCCCGTGTTGAACTCTGTGCTGACAACTCAGAGCCTGGAGCCTGCTTCAGATTGTCTCCCCCTCTGTCTCTGCCCTTCCCCTGCTCACTCACACACACTCACTCACTCTCTCTCTCTCTCAAACAATTTTTTTTCATTATTTTTTAAAAACAGAAAATTTGGAAAGATTAATAAAATGTTGAAATCATGAAGACTGACCAAGGAAAAAGGTGAAGATACAATTTTCCATGATCAGGAATGAAAGCATTATATCACTACAGACAACACAAACATTAAAAGTAAGTAATACAAACATTAAACCCGTAAATTCAACAACAAATAAAATAGTCCAAATTTCTTGAAAGGCACAAACTACCAAAATTCATTCAAGAAAATTAGTTAACTGAACTATAGTCCTACAGTTACACAAGAAATTGAAATTCTGGTTTAAAATCTAACAACAACAACAACAACAAAGTCAGTCCCAGAAGGATTCACTGGCCAATTCTACAAAAGATTTAAAGAATTACATAGTTTGCAGTTACTTTCATAAACTAAAAGAGAATACAACCACAAGTCATTTTATGTGCCAGGATTACCTTGATATCAAACCCAAAGACATTACAAAAAGTAATACAGTACATGAATTCAAAAATCCATGAAAATAGAGTTAAAATATTAGCAAATCAAATCAAGTACTAAATAGAATTGATCATGACCACTTTGGGTTTATCCCAGAAATATAAGGTTGTTTCAACATTCAAAAGATCAAGGTCATTCATCATTAGCACACTAAAAGAAGAAAAACCAAAATAATTTCAATAGGTGCAGAAAATAGTTGAGAAAATTCATATCCATTAATGATTAAAAGAAAAAAAACCTCTCCACAACTATGAATGTACCGTATCTTCCTTATCTTGATAAAAATCATCTACAAAGAACACTATAGATAACATCATACTTAATGGTGAAAGATTAAATGTTTTCCTCCTAAAATCAGAAGTATGGATATAGGCTTTCACCACTCCAATATTAGTGTGCTGAGTAACCTAACCACTGCATGGAGGTGTAAAAAAAAAAAAAAAAAAAAAAAAAAAGTATACAGATTAAAAAAAAAGAAATGACTTCCTGTTTGCAGATAATATGATTGTCTATACAGAAAATCCAAAAAAATCTACAAATGAACTTCTAAAAATATTTGAGTTTCCAAGGCTTCAGGATTCAACGTCAATCTACAAAAAAATATTTCTATGTATTACCAATAAATTGAAAATCAAAATTAGAACCAAACACAACACACACCAAAAAATACATAGGTGTAAATCTAATAAAATGTGTGCAGCATGTGTTGCAAAGTATAAAACACTAATGAAAGAAATAAAAAATGATCTAAAGAAATACCATATTCATGGACTGAAACAGTCAATGTACCTGTCCATTCCCTCCAATTTTAATCTGTAAATCTCAACACAATCCCAGTCAAAACCCCACAGTCCTATTGTTGGTATTAACAATCATATTTTTAAATTTATAGGAGAAATCAAAGGCACTCAAATAATCAAGTTCTGAAAGAGCAGAGCCAGAAGATTTATATTACCTAATTTCAAGACTTAATATAAAGCCACAGAAATTAAGACCATACAGTACCAGTGAAAGGATTGCCACATAGATCAACAGGACAGAATATACAACCAATTTCTGACAAAACTGCCAAGGCAATTTAATGGAGAAAGGATAGTCTTTTCAGCTATGATGCTGGAACAACTGGATATCCATATGCAAGAATAAAAATGAATCACAACTTACATCTTTTTATACAAAAAATAGATCTAAAATGCAAAACTATAAAAATTTTAGAACACAGAAGATCTTTGAGACTTTAGATGGTGTAAAGAGTTTGTAATAATGACACCATAAGTGTGGCCCACAAAAGGAAAATCACGATAAACTGAACATCGAAATGTAAAACCTTAGCCTTATGAAAGATACTATTGAGAGGAAAATACAAACCACAAATTAGGAGAAAATATTTCCAAGTCAAATATCTGACAAAACTTACAAACAAAATCCATAAAGAATCCTCAAAATTCAAGAAAACAGTGTAATTTAAAAGTGGACATAAGTTCTGAACAGACACCTCACCAAAGATCTATATATGGCAAACAAACACATGAAAAGATGAAAATTATCATTAAAAATACAATGGTTGGGGCGCCTGGGTGGCGCAGTCGGTTAAGCGTCCGGCTTCAGCCAGGTCACGATCTCGCGGTCCGTGAGTTCGAGCCCCGCGTCGGGCTCTGGGCTGATGGCTCAGAGCCTGGAGCCTGTTTCAGATTCTGTGTCTCCCTCTCTCTCTGCCCCTCCCCCGTTCATGCTCTGTCTCTCTCTGTCCCAAAAATAAATAAATGTTGAAAAAAAATTAAAAAAAAAAAATAATAAAAATACAATGGCAATGCCACGTACCCCTATTAGAATGGCTAAAATATTTTTTAAAAATGGACAAAACAAAGTGCTGGTGAGGATGTGGAGCAAATGGAATCCTCAAACATTAGTGAGAAATCCAAAATGGTTCAGTCAGTTTGGAAAAGAGTCTGACAGTTTATTATAATTAAACATGTACTTACTGTGCTATGCTGCAATCTCACTTGTATTTGCCCAAGAAATACGAACATTTATGTTCACACAAATATATATATGCAAATATTTTTATAGCAGCTTCATTCACAATTGCCAAAAACTAGAAATAACGGAGGTTATTTGTGAATGGATAAACAACGTACATTGCAGCCACACGATGAAATATCACTCAACAATGAAAAATAATGATTATTGATTTACACACATTGATGAACCTCAAATGTATCTTGCTAGGACAAAAAAGACTTAAGACTAGATAATGTATGATTTTATTATATGATATTCTGAGCAGGCAAAACCATAGACACAAATAAACTTTAAAAAAATATTAAAAATAAATCTCATAGAACACAAGCAGGTGAGGGACAGGGAGGATCAGAGGAAGAGGGAGACAAAGAATCCCAAGCAGGCTCCAGGCTCAGCTGTCCGCACAGAGCCCAACGCGGGGCTCGAACTCACCGGCTCATGACCCGAGCCGAAGTCAGACACCTGACCGACTGAGTCACCCAGGCACCCCACAGATAACAGATCTGGCTGGCAAAAGTTGGGGCAAAGGTTGGAGCAAGGGAAAGGAGTCAACTACAAAGAAAAATACCAGAGAATTTTTGGGTAATGGAATGGCTCTGTGTGAGGACTGTGGTGGTAGATACACAACCTTATTTATCAAATGAGTATACCATGAAGAGTGAATTTTAGTGCATGTAATTGTTTTAAAGCACTTCACATATGCCTGAACACCTAGGAGAGTGAAAGACCATTGATACCTGACCTCTAGCAAGAGATAATAGCAAACATGCCAAAACATCAAGTACCTACCTCATTATGAGAAAGTTAACAACTGTATTGTAAAGGCTTTCATAATGGTATACATTAACAGCCAATGTTTCCATACCCAGTTTTCACCTTTAACTAAGAAATTATGTGATCTAACCAAATGATAAGGCTCATCATACAAAGACCATATTATATATAACCCTCTTAGAGCCACTGTACATCTGAAAAAAGCATTTGGAGGCACTTAATGGAAAGGTGGCAAGTTCATTGACTTTGTTATTATTACCACAATTAAGTCGAAATATAGCTAGCTAAAAAGGTCTTGCCAAGATAATGAAGATTTCTTAATTACCCAAGTCTTTGTAGCAAGCCAACTTTATGTTAAACTCAATTTCCCCTTGTCACACTAAATACTTAACCAGAGAGAAACTCAAAGTGTAATCCTGAAATCTGAGAAATGGAAGAAGCTATAGGGATCACAGAACCAGACCAAGCCCCTCATTTACATCTTAATTTGTAGAATGCAGGATCCAAAATTTAAGCTCTTAGGATGTTTGCAGATGGTTTCAGACTAGAAAAGGAAGTTTAAACTATACATAAGATAGGCAAAGAAAAAAAGGACCTTAGTAATTTTAAATTTATGAATCTAGATCCACTGATTTCTTGTGACTTTGCTTTTAAGAACGTGTAGATTTTACTGCGGGGTATTATAATTACCTCCGGTTTTGCAGAAGTGAGGGTGGTATTTTCTGCAGACATGCAAAGGAGATAACAAGTTCCACCAGCCTCACTGCCTCACCTCTCATCCCAGCCCCAGCCTCATCTGCACCAAGGGGAGAAAAGATACCATCTTGCCAGGGTCCATGGAAATAAAGCCACAGAAGAATGGCAGGGGATCTAAGAGCACAGGAGAAGATTCCATAGATTAATATTAATTTCCAACCTTTTCTTATCTCTCTAAGGAAGAGAAAAGTTCATCTGTATCTCCAGAAGAGGTAGGACACAGGCCAAAGAAGCCCACTACAGATATAGAATTTCCTAAAACATTATCTTAAAAATCCACACAAAATTGCATGCTGCTCCATAACTTATCATGGATTATTTTAATATATAAATGTAAGTTTCCCCAAAACCCCAGATTACTCATCTCTAGGAAAGGACCCAAAACTTGCTGGATATGAGCAATGTTTATCTTTAAACTCTTTGTATCATTTCCCTCAAGCACACATCCTCCAAGATAAGCACAGAAAAGCGTGTTATAAACACCTATACTTACACACATATGGTCATCTGATAAAGTTGGAATTTTCCTGGACTGTGGAAGTAGAGGTAGGTCTATGCTGGCACACATGTTCACACACAAGGTCTAACACAAACACTGTCCTTTTTCCTCAATGTTTAACCTTCTTCTTCCTTAAGGGAGCCCTTGAGTCTACCAGAGACAGTTTACCCTGCAGAAATTTTGACATACTATTCACACCACAAAATTATAAGTTACTTTTTCTGAAAAAAAGTGACTGAGAACCCAAAAATTTTGGCAATGTAGAAGTGACCCTGAACGTAGACACACCTTAAAGTCTCACCCATACATTTCAGGAAACAGAGGGTCAACAGAGGGTTGACCTTAGCAGAGGGTTAAGATAGGTTGACACTTTCCTCTTTGAACTGTGAGAACAATATTTAAGAAGCTACAATGTGCTGTGTTAGGCACTTTGCTAGGCACTTTATATCCCATACCTCATTTATTCTCTATTACATCTCTGTAACTGTGTTAACACGTTTTCCAGGTAATGAAACTGAACTTGAAAAGTCAATTCAGCAGAAGTTTGAATTCCCAGTTCTTTCTTACAGCCAGAGCCTATGTACCTATAACACTATGCATGCTTCCTCCCTAATGCTTCCATAAAGATCACATATGCTATCACTGGGCAAGTGAAATAATAAACTTCTTCCCTGCAACAGATTCTTTACCTTCAGAACTAGCTTTAAAAAAAAAAAAAATCAAACTTTGGGGGTGCCTAGCACAGTCGGTTTAGCATCTGACTCTTAATTTCAGCCCAGGGTGGTGGGATTGAGCCCCACGTCAGATTCTTGGGATTCGCTCTCTCTGGCTCTAACAAAAAAATTAAAAATCAAGCTTTGACTAGAAATTGTTCAAAGCTCAAAGCTCCTCATTGAGATGGTCTTCAAATTCTTGGTAGAAAGCAGTTTGATATTGTCTATGAACATCAAAGATACACATACCATTGACCAGTAATTCCACTTTGGGGTATATACTCTAGAGAAATGCACACAGATGTTCACCAAGCTTTCTAATTAAGAATGTTGATAACGCCATTGTTTGCCATAGCCCTGAAGCAGACAGCCCAAAAATCCATCGGCAGTCGGAGAGAGAAGTCATTGTAATTCATGCAACTCCATTCATACAATGGCATATGTGCAAAAATAAAAATAAATTGATTAGACATCGCATGAATTCATCTTTCAGTGTTGAACCAAAGAAACAAGACACAGAAGAATTCTTACAGTAGCATTCATACTACGTAAAGTTAAAAATGTGCAAAACTAACCTAGGTTATTTCGGAATGCTTGCATATGTGGTAAAACAAAAACAAACAACAAAACCCACACCCACGCAGGGATTAGGTACCATGAGTAATAGGAGATACTCTGAAGGGAAAAAAGGTAGTCTGATGGAAGAGGGCCTCACAGAGGGCCTCTGAATGTTGGAACTGGCTTATTTCTTGACTTGGGTTATGATTACAAAATATTCACTCTATTTATGCACTTTGGTTTTATTTCAAAAGTTGTAAAATGTTTACAAAATTGAACATAAAAAAAAAAAACTCCTGGGGAATCTCACTTTACAGTAAACTGACTTCTAAATTCCTCACTTTGATTTCCCAATTTTCAGATGCTGAGAAGGTTGAAGCTGCAGATGAGGAGGAAAAAAAAAAAAAAAGAATGAGGACAATCAAGTGAAGCAGTTCCTGAAATTATTCAAACCGGAAAATATAAATGTAAGAATATATGTAGACTGGACACAGAATTCATGTTCACTGATTGCCAACTATATGCTAAGACACACACACACACCAACTTAGAACCAATAAAAAATAACATATTAACCTTACACAGAAAATAAATCAATATTAAAGTCCCACTGTATATTATGGATACTTATACACAAGGACCTCCAAGAGGCAAAATTTCATCTGAACTTTGAAGAAGCTGAGGGACATGGCTTGCCAACAAAAGATTAAGACAATAAAGGCATATTTCACCATAGAAATACATAGAGAGGTATGTGATATGTGTAGCAGGAGTTAGCAAGTTTTAGCCAAAGAAGATTGAGCACAGAAGATTGACTTGGCTGTAGTTGTGTAACTATAGTATAAAGAAAATAATCAAGTGATATTGCCAATATAATATACAAGAAAGTTAGTGAGAGGTATGTAAACAATCACACAAACAGGTATACATATATGCATATATATATAACAAAGAATTCTTGAAAGAAAAAAACCATAATCTCCAATTTAAAGATGTACGATAGACTTCAATATTTCAAAAAAAGGAGAGAGGGGGCGCCTGGGTAGCTCAGTCGGTTAGGCGTCTGACTTCAGCTCAGGTCGTGATCTCACGGTTTGTGGGTTCGAGCCCTGCATCAGGCTCTGTGCTGACAGCTTGGAGTCTGGAGCCTGCTTCAGATTCTGTGTCTCCCCCTCTCTCTGCCCCTCCCCTACTTATGTTCAGTCTCTATCTCTCAATAACGAATAAACGTTAAAAAATTAAAAAAAAAAAGAGATACCAATAAAGATATGAAAAAAATGCTCACCTAATTAGCAAAAACACAAAATAAAATCAAAATGAACTACCATAATACCCACTGAATTCACTAAAATGGAAAAATCAACGATGTTAAAATACTGGCAAGAATATGGAACAATGGAACTTTCTTACCTTATTGGTAAGCTCATAAATTGGAACTGTGGAAAGTGTTTGATAGTTATCTACCAAAACTGAACATACATACCCTATGACCCTGTGAGGTCACTCCCAGATAGGCACTCAACAGAAAGGAGTGCTAGATCTATAAAAGACTGGTGTAAGAATGTTGATAGTTTTGTTCATAATAGCCAAAAATTTTAAATGGCCTAAATGTCCATCCACAACACAATGAACAAATTGATATATGGTCATACAATAAAATACTGTACAGCAATCAAGAACAAGCTCATATACATGAGCACATGGATGAATCTCAGATAAAACATTAAATGACAGAAGTCAGATACTGAAGATTAATGTTTTATGATTCTATTTATTTGACATTTAGTAGGCAGAAACTTATCCATGATGACAGAAGTCACAATAGTGGTTAACCTTAGTGGAAGGAAAACCACTCAGAAAGGAGAAAAATTGATCCTTCGAGGACTCTGGGACATGTTCTGTGCCTTGATCTGGATTATATTACATGGGTTAACACACATAAAAATAATCATTAAGCTGTACAGCTACTATCTGCATATATACTACAGTTATAGCTCAAGAAAAATAAATTTAAAAAAGACTAAAAATTAAAATATCAAGCAAAGTAGAGAAGTGTAAGTCTGGCAAAAAGAGCATACATTCTTTGCTCATGAATTTCCCCCCAAATTTTATGGTCATAAGGTTATTAAAATTTTTAAGGTTTTTTTTTTTTAAAGAAATATCACATTCATCTCCACTTATAACCAAACCCTAAAACATGAACGGTTTTCATTTATCCATATTCCCTTGTATATTCTTTCTCATAGCCTTGTACACATGGTTATATAAGAAATCATTCTGGATATAAATCCTACACAGAGAAAAAGTCAGAATTTGGAATCCAAAAACCTAATTTGAATCCTCGATGGGCTATTTATTAGCTGTGTGATTTTCACCAACAGTCTCTCTAAATCTTTGCTCACTTGAAAGAGGGAACACAAATATTATCTACCTCATAGAGCTGTTATGAGAATGAGTCAGATCATGTGCATTTATAAACACTACTCCCAAATTTGGTAATTTACGTTTACTTAGGTGATCACAGTGTAGATACTATTCTTCACTGCTATTCTCATTTCCTCTATGATTAGCATTTCTACAATGACAAGCAATCTTCATAGTGGTCTTGCTTAATTTCCATTCCCCGTTCATTTCACCAACAGAAACTCAATTTTATTTGAAGTTGGCGATATGCCCAGCTGAGCAATCAATCATGATTGATCTAAACCAGTCAAAACAAACCTGTTCCCTACTTCCCAGCCTTCTAAGCAACCAGGGTGATAGGTTCATCTGACTGAGGTTCTGGCAATAAAACCGAAGGAGAAACCCACTGGGGGAGGAAGGGGTGCTCTGGGAAGGGAGCATCTTTGTCACTTTCCTGACAAAAGTGTGACCCGTGCTGTCCTCTTCCTCTTCACCCTCTTCTTCCTGTCTTGACCTGGATTCTACTTAGAGCTTTGGAAGCCATTTTGTGAAAATAAGAGAAAGGTTTAAGAATTTTTCGGAGACATCAGCCATGGGATCATCAAGCCCCCACAACAGCCCATGCAGTCACCTACCTCTGAGCTTCTTGCCTTATGAGAAAAATAAACTCAAGTTTCTAGAAGCCAGTTAGAGTTTCTGTAATTACATTTGAGGACATTCCAAAACTAATACAGTTTTAATGCATTTGGAAAAGTTCATCAAATTGATATAATCAAATTAGTCATTTTCCTTTTGCCAGAAATTTAGATTTAGTTCAACAAACATTTACAGATGGTCTCCTATGCATTAGTTCTATTAGTGAATAAACTACATTCCCTCCCATGAAGGAACTGACAGTGCTTCCAATCTTACACTATTTAAAAAAAGGAAAACAAAACCCAAGCTGAAAACCACTGTGCATATATTTTTCTTCGGGGTTACTTCCATACATTCCCTCTCATTAAACTGTGCTCCCACTGACCTTTTTGGTTCCTGGAACATACCAAGCTTATCCCAACTTAGTAAATGTTGACAAGTAATGCTTTTTGCCCCGAATGTTCTTCTCCCACATCAGTGTCTAGCTGGATCTTTCGCATTGAGACCTCAATCTTAGTGCCACTTCCTCAGAGCGGTGTTTCACCCCAACCACACTAAGCAGTCATCCATCATAGCATTCTGTTTTAATTTTCTGCAGAACACTTACCACAATGTCCTATTTTTCTTGCCTCATGGTTTATTCCTTTATTGTCTGCTCCCCTACCCCTACCTCACTATCAGAATGTAAATTCTGTATAAGAATCTTGTTTGTTTTGACCACCTCTGTAATCCCACTATGAAAAACGGGGTTTGGCAAAATATAGCCTACAGCCAAATCCAGCCAGCTGCCAATCTTATAAAGCTTTACTAGAACACAGCCACTCCCACGTGTTTACATATTATCTATGGCTATGTTTGTGCTATAAGAGTAGAGTAGTTGCCAGAGACCAGATGGCCCACAAAATCTAAAATATTTGCTATTTGCCCTTTACAGAAAAGTTTACTGATCCCTAATCTAGAAACATGCTTAGCACAAAGTAGGCACTTAATAAATCCCCAAGAAGTGTTAAAATTTTATCTCAAAGGCTACTGAGAAACCTTACTGGTTTTCTCATCCTATAGATACATTTGTTTTTAACAACCTATCAGTCCTGTTTTGGAAGAATTAGTCTTTCCTGCAACTACTTCATAGAGGGTAATTCTGTACCAAACTTCCAAAAAGAACAACTCATCACCTTGGGATACAGGATTAAAATTTATTTTTTTTTTTACAGGATTAAAATTTAACTCAACATACTTCAAGATCATGAGGACATCTCAAAGGCAGAATCTAATGTCTTTCCCAGGTTAACAAGATAAATTTTGTTCCACCTGCACTTTCTCATAGAAGCGCTCCAGATCTGCATTTGCCAACCCAAATTACACTAACTTTCTATGGCAGCCAATTAAAACTGTGCCTTATATATTACCATTAAGGTTTTTCAAAAATTAGAGCATTTTTTAATTCCAATCTTTGTAATGCACTTCTTTAATTACTGAAATAAAATTGCTTTGAGACTAAGTTAGGGTACCAACACTCACGTCCATTAAGAGTCATTTGTTTTTATTCCTAAGGAATATAACTTTTAATAAATTTTGAAATTAAATAACAAAAGTTTGACACCCAGAGGATTTTAGGAATCTACTTCCCATGTTTTTACTTGCTGAGACCTTAGAGTCTTCTACCAGGTGTATCCAGGGATGTTCCAGCCAAATTTTGTCTTCAGCAGGACACAGGGGTAAAAGGGGTGAGGAAAATGGTATGCAAAGAAGGTGTAGAGCCCTCTAATGGCTCCTATTCAACCACCACAAGACTTCTAAAAAAAAAAAAAAAAAATCCTTGTAATTATAGCTCAAGGTCTCCTCCCTTTGAGATCTAGCACTTATATCCCAAGACAAACCTACATATTCTGCGTATCTTTTTTCATAATCTGACTCATTGACATCTACCTGATTTACACCTTCACCTTCCAGATTGAGGTTTTGCTTGGTCTTTGACCTTCACCCCTAAGTGATGTCTCTGGGCCCATTTTAACTCCATGATCTGACGCCCTCAAGCTAGACTCACCCAATCCCTATATTCAGGAGGTTCCCAGTCTATGGGATTTGCCAAGGGGATTATAATAGACAAATATAAATATATGGAAGCCTGATTTAATCTCAAGGAACAATTTATTATAGGGGTTCATTGTCAAAGGATAGAAATAATACACTCATGCTGCTCTTTCCAGAAGTATGAAGAAAACCAGTAGAGGAAAAATAACCAATGATTCATTTCAACCCCTGCTCTCTATGCCCACATAAGTCATACACAACTCCTGCCTGCCTAAGATAACATGTACCAGGTACTTTACTGGCACTTATAACGATCATCAAGGACCCCTCTGACTTCATCTCTGGCTAGGTTTCTCTTCCATTCCAATTCCGCGTCCCCCCCCCCCCCCCCACACACACACATTCTTATTGTTAACTTGTCTCTCGTTTTCAGCTCTACTTCCACCCTTTGGAACCACAGACCTCTGGAGTTCTCATAACCTAACTATCAGGACTCTTCAGAATCATAATTTTAATCCATTTCTCTGGTTCCTGCTATCCCTAATCTTAAGCAGCTTTACCACAAAAGGTTTGGCTTTCAGAAGGGGGGGGGGCGGGGGGAGGGAACAGCACGGTTTCACTGATGCTTTGAATGAAACCACCACAGACCTGCCAAGGCAAAGGTCAGAATCAGAGATTCTAAAGTGTTAGTGGATGGATGCTTTATGGAAGTATTTAAACACAGGCTTGAAGTTCTGGGGGATCTGTAGGAGGGATGCCTTCTGGAATCACTGCCAACTTACAAATGATTTCTAAGGCTCTGTTGAATCTCAAGATTTTAAAAACTGAATTACTTAATAAGCTCAGATAAATTTCCTGTGTTGAAGCTAATCTCTGGGAGTAAAACAGAAAAATCTCAGTGAAATCTGGAGCTACTATATAAAAATAAACATTCTTACAATTAAAAAAGGATGAGGAAAGAAAAAAAAGGGCAGGGGGAAAAAGGATGGAAAAAAGAGAAGAAAGGAAGAGGAAAGGAAAGGAAAAAAGAACTATAGAAAAGATAGTAGAAGGGTACCTGACTGGCTCCGTCAATAGAGCATTTGACTCTTGATCTGGGGGTCATGAGTTCAAGCATCGCATTGGATACAGAGATTATTTAAAAATAAAATCTTTAGGGGCGCCTGGGTGGCGCAGTCGGTTAAGCGTCCGACTTCAGCCAGGTCACGATCTCGCGGTCGGTGAGTTCGAGCCCCGCGTCAGGCTCTGGGCTGATGGCTCAGAGCCTGGAGCCTGTTTCCGATTCTGTGTCTCCCTCTCTCTCTGCCCCTCGCCCGTTCATGCTCTGTCTCTCTCTGTCCCCAAAAAAATAAACGTTGA
>NW_024412420.1:6839632-6840378 GCF_014898765.1 Herpailurus yagouaroundi | reverse complement strand
GGGGCACCTGGGTGGCTCAGTCGGTTGAGCATCCAGCCTCAGCTCAGGTCCTGACCTCGTGGTTTGTGAGTATGAGCCCCGCGTTGGGCTCTGTGCTGATGACTCAGAGCCTGGAGCCTGTTTCCGATTCTGTGTCTCCCTCTCTCTCTGCCCCTCCCCCGTTCATGCTCTGTCTCTCTCTGTCCTAAAAATAAATAAACGTTGAAAAAAAATTTTTTTTTTAAAAATTTAGAATCAGGTTGTTGGTATATACAAAATAACTTGCTGCGATTTTGATTGGGATTGCATTGGACCTATAGATAAAAGTTGGGAAGAACTGATACCTTGACAATATTAAGTCTTTTTATCCAAGAACATTGAGTTTTTTTCCATTTATTTAGTTCTTTGATTTAGTTCTTTGATTTTATTTAGTTCTTTACCATTTTGTTAGATTTCTACCTATTTCATTTTTGGGCAGTACTAATGTATATGATATTATTTTCAATTTCAAATTCCTCTGTTCATTGTTGGTATATGGAAGGCAATTGACCTTTGTATATTAACCTTATATCCTTCAGTATTGTTGTCCTCATTTATTCTAGGGTTTTGTTTTGTTTGTTTTTTTGTTAATTCCCTTAGATTTTTTTTTTTTAATTTTTTTTTCAACATTTATTTATTTTTGGGACAGAGAGAGACAGAGCATGAACGGGGGAGGGGCAGAGAGAGAGGGAGACACAGAATCGGAAACAGGCTCAGGCTCTGGGCTG
>NW_024412420.1:6597841-6834632 GCF_014898765.1 Herpailurus yagouaroundi | reverse complement strand
ACTGTGTCTCCCTCTCTCTCTGCCCCTCCCCCGTTCATGCTCTGTCTCTCTCTGTCCTAAAAATAAATAAACGTTGAAAAAAAATTTTTTTTTAAATAAAAAAAAAATAAAATCTTTAAAAAAAAGAAAGGAATGAAGGGAGGGAGGAAGGAGAGAAGAATCAAAAGATCAAAGCTTTCTTTAGTTGCCAAGTATGCATTTTCCAGTAAATTCACCTGCCAATTTTTGCCAAACAAATCCAATATAGGTTCATCTGATATCCTAACAATCAGAAAGACCTATCATTTGAATCACACACATTTGCCTATACAATGATAAATGATGTCCATGATTATGACCACAAGTCACAGAAAGACCTGAAAAACTGGAAAAACTATTAAAAAAAAATTTAGTAAATCATTCAACATGACTTAATTTACTTCCAGAATAACTGAGTCATCTGAACCAGTATATACTGAGTTTTATCTGAAAGGAAACCAGTTAGACAGCCTTTCATAGATGAAGGTGTTATAAATATTGCACTCATGAAAATAAAACGTAAAAAATAAGTTAATAAATCTAGGTAAGATATTCTCACTACAAAAAAGATCCTCTGATTTACCAGAGAATTCCCTGATTTTAACTTCATATAATGCCCTTAAAATTATACTGAATTGAAAGAGAAATTTTCAGGAGTGTCCTAAATGCATGGAGTCAGAAACAATCTGTTTCATGTAATAGTCAAAAAGATGGAATCTCTTGATGACTATGAACCCAGAATGAGCAATATTTTAAGAAATGTCATGTGAAGCTTCCAATTCATAAAGTATAACTAAATCAACTAGCTAGAAAGATCACGGTCTTAAGAGGACTCACGTGTTTTGGATTTTTTTTTTAATTGATGTCACATAAGTGCAATAAGTTTTGAAACTGATCTTTGACAATTCTATTCAGTATTTCCATCATTTCTATTTGGGATACCCATGTGTTTGTGTGTTTCCTTCGTATTTTCTCCAGATATTTCAAATAAATACTTATTTCAAATCCCTAGACCCATTCATCTGGAAATACGCTATCACTGGCACAATCTTAGATCAACTAGTGGTTCCCAAAGTAGATTGTTGCATGCCTCACTAAGACTAGGAGAGAATCTAAATTTAAGATAGAAATTCTGTTATCAAATACATTTAGGAAATGCTGAATTCTATACCACAATCTTCATCAGTATTTGTGAAGTTCAATAGTAAAGACATCTGTTTAATATGTTTAGCTGCCACTTCCCCAAATGTATTTAGCTATGAATTTTAACTATTGATATTCCATAGACCACACTTTGGGACTGATGATCTACTTTAACTGTGTCAAGCTCAAATGCTTTCAATGTCCAGGTATATTAAGTAAATGTGTGAAGCAGTCTGTTATCAGACAATAGGCAGTGATGTGGGGTGTAGAATTAGATTTAAGTTCAAAGTACTAGAAACAAATTATATGTTAATACATAGACAGGTTAAAAGATATAGAGAGAATTGAGAAAAAGAGAAAAGGAAACAGATTTGTTAATCAAGCAAAGCACATTTGTGTATTCAGCATGTGGGCCACCAATTTTCAATTTCTAATCTCAATCACCCTTCAATTAAGTGAGAACAAGAGGGGAACCTAAGTGGCTCAGTGGGTTAAGTGTCTGACTCTTGATTTCAGCTCAGGGCATGATCTCTCGGTTTGTGTGTTGGAGCCCCACACTGGACTCTATGCTGACAGTGCAGAGCCTGCTTGGGATTCTCTGCCCCTCCCCCACTCTCATGCTCTCAAAGAAACAAACAAACAAACAAAAAACTGACAGGGTGTCTGGGTGGCTCAGCTGGTTAAGCCTCCAACTTCGGCTCAGGTCACGATCTCACCATTCATGGGTTTGAGCCCTGCGTCGGGCTCTGTGCTGACAGCTCAGAGCCTGGAGCCTACTCCAGATTCTGTGTCTCCCTCTCTCTCTCTGCCTCTCCCCACCACCTCTTGAAAATAAATAAACATTTTTTTAAAACTTGTCTTGGGGTGCCTGGGTGGCTCAGTTGGTTAAGCGTCCAACTTTGGCTCAGGTCATGATCTCACGGCTCCTGAGTTAGAGCCCCGCATCGGGCTCTGTGCTGACAGCTCAGAGCCTGGAGCCTGCTTTGGATTCTGTGTCTCCCTCTCTCTGCCCCTCCCCTGCTCATGCTCTGTCTCTCTCTGTCTCAAAAATAAATAAAACATTAAAAAAAAATTTTTTAACTTTTTTTTTTTTTTTTAATGTGAGACCAAGAGTCTCTCATAGAAAGCATAACTTGCCCACTCCACCCTAGGACAATTTTTTTTTTTTAAACTAGGTATAATTTGGGAGTTATTGTCATTACCAAGTACGTGTTACACCATTTTGTTAGGCACTTTTCATAATCTTAAAAATATTCCCAAATGCAAATGAATAAACAAAAAGCAGAATCAGATCTATGTACAGAGGAAAAAAGCCTGATGGATGCCAGAGGGGAGGCAGGCAAAGACACTGGCAAAATGGGTAAGGGGAGTGGGAGATATAGGCTTCCAGTTGTGGAATGAAGAAGTCACAGGGATGAAAGGTACAGCACAGGCAATATAGTCAATGTCATTGTAATAGCATTAAGAGGTGACAGATGGTAGCTACACTTGTGGTGAACATAGCATAGTGTATAGAGTTGCTGAATCACTGTTGCATCTGTAACTAATGTAACATTGTGTGTCAACTATACTCAGCTAAGAATATCCCCATAGGTAAAGTCTTATTAGCTTTTGTTCTATAGGTAAGAACATTATTTGATCTGCAAAAGGCAAGTGTAACAGAGCTGGGGCTGGATCTCAGATCTCTCTGCTCTTCTCACCGTATCATGCTTCCAATCTGGCAGGATGACAGGGCAGTGGCACTTGGAAGTGACAAGAGTAACAGGTAGGCAGACAAGTGACACAATCGTCAACTGTTGCGTTGAACCTTACAAAGTAAACATGTATTTGCCAAAAGGAATCAACTCAGAAAATAAAATAAAATAAAATAAAAGCCCTTGTAGTAATGTGGGAACTGCCATTGTTAAATACTTATTATGAACTAAGGTCATCTTATATTATTCATACCATGTCCTATCACCACAACAGCCCTTCAACATAAGTATTAAAGACAGTTTTAGATTAAAAATAAAACGGAGCCTGAGAAAGAAAAATTTTCAAAGTGGCACACCTTTTAATAGCTGGGATCTGACTGCCTTGTTCCTTCATACACCAAGTTCCCTCTCGTGTTTTTAATTTTTTTTAATGTTTTCATTTATTTTTGAGACAGAGAGAGACAGAGCATGAACAGGGGAGGGGCAGAGAGAGAGGGAGACACAGAATCAGAAGCAGGCTCCAGGCTCCGAGCTGTCAGCACACAGCCCAAAGTGGGGCTCGAACTCACGGAGTGTGAGATCATGACCTGAGCTGAAGTCTGACGCTCAACCGACTAAGCCACCCAGGCGCCCCCCGCCCCTCGTGTTTTTAAAACTGTAGCTTTGAACAGAAAAGTACTTTTTTAAAATTGCCTCATTAGAACACGTCAATATTAAAAACCATCCCTTCCATTCAAATAATCTGATAGTTTAAAGATTGCTTTAAAATACGAAGTCTCACTTAATCCTATTAATGACCCTGTGAGTAGAGAAGATATCTCCACAGCACAGATGAACCTCAGACTTAGTTAAGTGTGAGACTCTTGGGTAAGGCTGAGCTCGGACACAAACCCAGGTGGTCTGATTTTCACTGTTCCCAAAACACTCTGAGGAAAACAAAGCTGTATTACCCCAGTTCCCATATTGCCTTCCGTCAGAAGGCCAGAGAAACTGCAAATCAAAGAGAGGGAGAGAAACAGCAGATGTACCTTGGACTAAAAAAAGTCACTCAATTCCAGTGGACTTCAGACATGTCATGTGTAATAATTTTCCTTCTGAATATAATACAAACTTCCTTTAGCATTTAGCCGCCATTTCACTTTGTTTGCTGTATTTCAAGGCCCCTATTTAAATATTTAAATTTTTACCAACTGAGACATTGTGGGAATAAACTTTTTAAAAAGTCCCTAATTATTGGTACAGGAGACAATTTGGATGAATCTCAAAGACATCATGCTTAGTTGGGGGGCGGGGGGGGGGGGAAGCCAAATGCAAAAGGTTACATAATGCATGTTTTCATTTCTATAACATTTTCAAATTGACAAAATTATAGAAACGGAAACTAGTATTTTCCAAGGAGTGGGGTGAGAACTGGTGGGAAGGCAGGGTAGCAATGGACAGGACTTCAAAGGGGGTAACAGGAGGAGAACTGAAATAAGCCAGAGAAAGAAAAAATACCACAGGATTTCACTCATATGTGCAATTTAAGAAACAAAACAAAAGGAGGCGCCTGGGTGGCCCAGTCGGTTAAGCATCTGACTTCAGCTCAGGTCATGATCTCACAGTTCGTGAGTTCAAGCCCCGTGTCAGGCTCTGCGCTGATAGCTCAGAGGCTGGAGCCTGCTTCGGATTCTGTCTCCCTCTCTCTGCCCCTCCCCTGCTTGCCTTCTCTCTCTAAAAAATAAACATTAAAAAATTTTAAAAAACAAATGAACACAGAAGAAACCAAAATACAGACTCTTAAAATATAGAGAACGGTAGTTGCCAGTACACCAAAGAGGAGCACAGAGTACTGTACAGAATTGCTGAATCATTAGACTGTACACCCGAAACTAAAACGACACGATGCTAATTACACTTGAATTAAAATAAGTTCTTTACAGGAGGATGGGTGACAGAAGGAATTTTACAGGTGATGGAGGAGTTTTCTATCTTGGTTGCAGTAATGGTAACAGAATCTACAGGTGATAAAACTGCATTAAACTAGACACACGCTAGAAGGAGTGCATGTGAACTGGTCAACTCTGAAGAAGCTCTGTGGATTGTACCAAGGCCAGTTTCCTGTGTTGGATAGCGTAATACATAGTTTGTAAGATGGTACTATTGAGGGAAATTGGGTTAAGGGTAGACAGAGCCTATTATTTTTACAATTTCCTGTAAATCTATAATTATTTAAAATGTACATATTATTTTTAAAAATTTTTAAATCTCCTGATCTTCATAGGGAACATTGTTGGGTTACCAGTGAGTGTGGCCGCCATAGCCACATCTGGGGCAAATCCACCCCACCCACCATCCCCCAAAGCCTGCTACCCCCCAAGAGAAGTGGCAGGGGCTCTCAGGGCTGCTGTCAAACATATCCCAAATATAACCAGGTTGCTTTTCTTTTGAAAATGCATCCGTACAATGAAGTTCTAATTCTTCACCTAGTGTGACCTACAGGTTCACTGTAATCTGAATCCTGCTTACTTTTCTAACCTCATTATACGCCCTGCCCCTTTCCTGCCGAAAAGATACTTTCATGCTTGGGGTTCTGATTATACTCTTCCTTCTTTCTGGAATGCCTTTCTTCATGGTCATTCCAGAGGGACTCAGCTGTCAGTCCTCAGCAGCCCAGCAGCACTGCCCACAGCTGGGGATAGGAGTATCACAGGAGATGGCTGGCCTCCCTCTATAGATTCAATGTTGTTTTTTTTTTTTTTTTAATTTTTTTTTTTAACATTTATTTATTTTTGAGACAGAGAGAGACAGAGCATGAACGGGGGAGGGGCAGAGAGAGAGGGAGACACAGAATCAGAAGCAGGCTCCAGGCTCTGAGCCATCAGCCCAGAGCCTGACACGGGGCTCAAACTCATGGACCGCGAGATCGTGACCTGAGCCGAAGTCGGACGCTCAACCGACTGAGCCACCCAGGTGCTTCAAATTCAATGTTTTCTTTTAAGACAGCCCAGCTCTGCTCTCAATAGACCTTGCAACTAAGCAGCAGCATACAGCAAGTTAAAAGCTCAACTCACCAACAGACCCTTTGGAGATTGCTCACAGCCTCTCACCAGTATTCCTAAGCGTCTGTCTTGGCCAAGACCTGAATCCACTCACCCATTGTTTACAGTTACCCTTCCGTGAGTCCTGAAGCAAAGCCTCACCTGTATTATGTTGCTTTTTCTCTCCCATCTCTGGTATTTACTACCCAAGATTTCAGAATCGACACGAGAGTGTAGCAATGATAAAAGGTAGCACGAAGAGTACGATATTGAAATAATAAATCAGCTAGACTCTGCCCACACAGGTTACCTCTGAGAGGTTGAGAACAAACAGCTTAATTTGCATCACACAACCTCAGGGTTTCAGGGGCATACATTCGAGAGAGGAAAATACAGCAGACCTGCAACTTAACCCAATGTAGGAGCAAGGATGAGGAAAATAAGCCAAGAAAGCCCAGTGGCACCCTCAGAACCCAGGACTACAAAGCTGGTCCAGTCGCACTGGTTTTTCCTAGAATTTTTGACCACACTTGGTTCTTCTTTCCACTCCAATCTTTCCACCCTGGTGACTAATGCCACTGACAAGTAACAGCGCTCCTGAAAGAGGTGCGGCCCACATAAAATCATTTTTAAAGATCAGAGAAGAGATGCATCAGCATAAAGAGATGGAAATAGATTTGTGAGGTCAATTCTTGACCCACAGAGGACACGTTTTGATCTAGCCCTGAGCTGATTTGTAACTAAGAGGGACAGTCTGATGAACCTTACCTCCAAAACCTCAGCATAACTGCACCAAGCTAGTTGAATCACCAAGCGATGCGTATGGAGAAAATAAAGAACTGCCGACGCTTTTAAATAATTCAGCAGCATACTAGCCTTTGTCAACTTTTGGGGGGTGGTGCTAACGCCAGCTTCGCGTTCGTTCTCTGGGACCACAGCGTGTTCAGAGCGCGTTTCTCAACTCAGGCCCAGAACTAGAGCTTCCAGTTCACAGTGACCACGTAGGAAAATCCTGAACACACCTCCTCCTCAGACACATGGACTCTACAGCTACATATGGAATAATTTTCTCAGGAAAAAAAAAAAAAAAAAAAACACCAAAAACTAGCTGAGGGACTGCAACACGTGTGACCAATGAGGAGAAACCCACATCCAAGCGGGTAGGAGGGGCTGGGACACAATCCACCACAAACTGGTTCCACCTGGGCAAGACCCCTCACAACCCGGAGGGAACTCAGAATGCCGAGCTTTTTCCCCAGAGCCAAGGCCCTGAACCCAACGAGGAGAACCTCACATTTTAGAACCTGCACCTGAGAGACCAACACCAAAACATCTTGCTTTAAATGCTAAAAGGGCTCCTATCCAGGAGACCCGCGAGAGCCGAACGCAAACTGAGACAGGATTCCAAATGGCTCGCGCATCTGGACTCACCGGCCCCGGGGTCCAGCGCAGAAGCAGCTGGTGGAAAAGTGACTGGACTTTCTGTGACAGCGGGTGCATTTGCTTGCCTCAAGGTCGTGGTGGCCCAACACACGCCTAGAGGCCTGCTGAAATACTCTCCAGGACAGCCGCTGGCGGGCGCCATTTTCCAACTCTCACTCTACCTCACGAGAGCTCCCAACTATCGCGGTAAAGGAGCCTCTATCAGCCTCTGGAGCTTGGATTTCTGCGTCCGTGCCGGGAGGCACCTGTAGATCTCCTGGCACAGGTGGCCAGCATGACTTACATATTGGGGCTCTGCAGGAGTGTGACCAATGAAGAAAGATTTCATTCTTTTTTTTTTTTTTTTACTTTCTTTCTTTCTCTCTCTCTCTCTCTCTTTCTTTTTCTTTCTTTCTTTCTCTTTCTTCCTTCCTTCCTTCCTCCCTCCCTCCCTTCCTCCCTTTCTTTCTTTCTTTCTTTTCTTTCTTTTCTTTCTTTCTTTCTGAGTAGGAGCAGGGGAGGGGCAGAGAGAGGATCCCAAGCCGGCTCCATGGTGTCAGCTCCCATCCCACCGTAAGATCATGACCTCAGCAGAATTCAAGAGTCTGAGGCTTAACAGACAGCCACCCAAGCGCCCCATGAAGAAAGAATTCATAACCAGCTACTACCCCCAGGGCAAGAGGAGCCCAGGTTTTCTATGAAGGAACTACAGCTGGACACGCTATGAAAAGTTTAAGTCTGGAAATTAAGATGGGACACAAATAACCTGAAGCCTTCGGAACTGGCCACACAGGAGTCTTCTGTGGGCGCAGGGCCCTGTTCTGAACAGGATTCTGACTCTCCATTTCTTCTCAACCACTTTTTGCACCAGGTAGGTAGTAACCCCAGGGCTTTGCCCCTAACACTCAAAGGAAAAGAAAATACAACTGTTGAAGCAGAGGGTTCATCCCAGGGGATAGAATTGTTCCTTCCGTTCAGCCACCCAGTGCTATTTCAGCCAGTCACAGAAAGTGAAAGATAGCCAAAGAGAAATCAAAGCAATGTAGATGCCTAGAAGTTATCTGACCAATCTGATGATCCAAGTTAAAATGTGCATTGATATAGTCTATACAAATCAAAATACCAGTTATTGCAGAATCTGCTTAGAAACACAAAAGCATAGAGCTCTTAGTGATTTTTCTCATTCAATAAACTTATATTTTGAGCTCTGAATGCCTTAACTGTATCATCCATTGACTTTTACCACATGTATGTAGAATTCAGCCTCCACCTAATTGTGAAATGTTAAATCCACCTATTATTGAGTATCAGATTAACCACTGTAAATTGAATATTCTAAAGAAAGTATTTTTAAATGTTTTCAAAACAATTTCATCTAATTAATGGCTCAGGTATATGTCCCTTGGGAATGGGATCAATATACAATGAACCATGCTTTTTACAAGTGCAGCCCTCTACCCACTGTCTACACAAAGAATTGACAGGTTATATATATTCAGCTGGTATACCATTGAAGATTTATACTCTCAAATTTACCTGATGGGGAATGTTAGTAAGAATTAAAGCTTTTTTGTGGGGCACCCAGGTAGCTCATTCCGTTGAGTGTCCAACTCTTGATTTCAGCTCAGGTCATAATCTCACAGTTGGTGGGATCGAGCCCAAAGTCAGACTCTGTGCTGACAGAGAGGAGCCTGGTTGGGATTGTCTCTCTCCCTCTCTCTCTGCCCCTCCCCTGCTCATGTGATGCACTCTGTCTTTCTCTCTCTCTCAAAATAAATAAAACTTTTTTAAAAAGGAACTGAAAGCTTTTTCAGAAGAAGTGAACTATCTTCAGCTCTATTTAAACACCCTCAAAGGGGTAGGGTCGGTCCAGTTAATAAGTAAAAACTCAGTGCTAGAGGTTTTCAAAATGCTTAAACTAGACGGTGGCAACGTATCTAAGGCAGTGTGAAAGGAAGCAGAAACATGCACACAAGCCAAAATGTATTGAAAATAGCTGAAAGTAAGATGCCAAAAAGCAATTTTAAAAGAAAAGAAAAATCCACAGTGCCAGAAATGAGAGATGTGAGGGAAGGAGTCAAAAGTTTGAGGTTAGAAGGGATTTTCATCAAAGATTACGTCAAGAACAAGCAAGGAAGATCCAAAGTGCTAACTGAAAACACCGTTCAAGCATCTGTGGCATGCTTTCACAGTTGGGCAGGTAGGGAGGACATAATTGGGCAGGTAGGGAGGACATAACCAGCTGGCTTAACTTATCAGAAGTAGGCTGCAGAAGCCTTTGATCACACAGAGGGAAGCAGTGTATGGGTCAGTCATCTCAAAATAGGTCATGGACTCTAAACGATTCTTCCAAGCCTTTGTCAAATCACCTCTGTGAAAAATAGATCACACAAGAATGTCCTCTCCTGGCACTGTCAGTTCAGAACTTAACCAATGTTTTTAAAATGTTTTTAAAATTTTTTTAAGGTGGTGTTCTAAACCCTCTACTTTAAAATTTGTGCTTAAGGTAAAAAAATGCAAGTTAAATTCCTTAATCTTCCTATCAGAATGTTAACCCTGACACTTGTGCATCTCCATCTAAAGTACATGGATCTCCTTCAATCAACAACAAGAATATTGGTACTTGAGAAAAGAGACACTGTTCTTCACTTCATATTATATTCTATCCATCTAATGTCCAAACTCTCATTTAGACTACTGATACTCCAGAAAGATAGGCTAAGAGACTTGCTAAATATTCATTTCCCTCAATCCTCTAAGCTCTATCCCTGAATCAAGTCAAATAGCCAGAGAAGCTACGTGCAAGGATTATTATATTAGTTCCTTGTAGAAATGCCTTTAGAAACCAACTTAATGCTATGTCTCCTCCTATTGAGAGGACCAAAACAAACAAAAAGTGTCATCTCTTGCAAAATTGCTATTTTAAAAAACTGTCTCATGTATTGTGTAATGTGTACTATATAAAACATATCAAAACCAAAATCATTGCAATTCCATCTCTTGATAATCAGAACTGGCCTATTACCTTTTATTATAAAATGACAGCATTGAGATTTTCCACCATGACATCTAGAAAGCTCAAAACTAACATTTTTTTGCACCGTCTCCATTATTTATTTTGTATTTTTCTACTCTTATTTGAGCCCTCCCTCAAGCCATTTTTGGAAAGAGGAAATATATAGATTAATAGATGTTATAATTAAACACCAGAGTGCTAAAAGTGGAGTGATAATTATAGCTTCACTATATTGATTTGATTGTTTTTCATGAGTGTTCAACTCATGGTTAGATCCATTTATTAAGTTCTGATACTTATTAAAATAATATGCTATGCATCTACCGACTTCCACTTCGTTTTCCTCTCCCTGGACATCCAGAAAGAATATACTTCTTACCCAACCTTCAGTTAAGTCTGCACTATATCAGTGGATTCTGACCTGTGAAATTCAGGTGGAACAAATAGATGTCACTCTAGGCGTGACATTTAGAATATTCCATATGCACTCTCTTCCTCTATTTCAGCAACCCTAGAAAACACAGTGAGAAAGCAACATAATAAAAAGGTACAGCCTTGGGGTGCCTGAGTGGGTCAGTTGGTTAAGTGTCCAACTTCAGCTCAGGTCATGATCTCATGGTTTGTGGTTTTGAGCCCCATATCGGGCTCTGTGCTGACAGCTTGGAGCCTGGAGCCTGCTTCGGATTCTGTGTCTCCCTCTCTCTCTGCCCCTTCCCCCTGGTGCTCTGTCTCTCTCTGTCTCTCAAAAGTAAATAAGCATTTAAAAAAAAATTTTTTAAGGTGCAGCCTTCATCAGCCTGGGTCCCTGAGTGATTATGTGGAGTAGAGGCATTATTAGTAAATCCGTTGGTAAACTCAGTAATTGGTTGTTTTTTTGTAATTAACTGGAAAATTAATTAGTACCAATTGGTTATTAATGGGTACAATTGGTAACTGCTAATTAATTGATTAAATAATTAGTAAGTTAATTGGAAAATACATTAATTAGTAATTTTTTTCTTTCAGTAAGCCACTGAGGTCTCACCGTTATTTCTATAATCATATAGCCTCTTCTCCCCTAACTGGTCACTGTGAAATATGTGATTCACAGAACCTTCACAAAAATTCCCACCTTTACTCTTGACTGGGATTACAGACTGAAATACCTTTCTGCTCTATATCCCAATGAACTGGATTAGAAAACATGCAAAATTATATGGCTTACTTTTTACATGTTTTTTTTATTATAGTAAAATACACATAACAAAATTTATCATCTTAACCATTTTTAAGTATACAGTTCAGTAGTGTTAAGTATATCCACATTGTTGTGCACCCATCACATCACCCCCATCATGTGAGGAACTCTTTCCCTCGCCCCTGTAGTCCTTGAATAATGACTCCATTGCCCCCCTACCTCTGGCCCTGGGCAGCCACCATTCTACATTCTGTATCTATGTATCTGACTACTCTATAAGTACCCCATAGAGTGGAATCATGTAATATTTGTCCTTTTGTGATTGACTTATTTCACTTAGTATAATGTCCTCAAAGGGACATTCATGTTGTAGCATGTGTCATAATTTCCTTCCTGCTAAGGCTGAATAATACTCATTGAATGTATATAGAGGGTTGTACATGTATGACATATGTATATGTCCCTATATTTTATTTGCCCACTCATTTATCAACAGACACTTGGGTTGCTTCTACCTTTTGACTATTATGAAAAATGCTGCTATGAATATGTGTACAAATATCTCTTTAAGACTCTACTTTCATTTCTCTTGGGTAAAAACCCAGAGGTAGAGTTACTATAACATATAATCTATAGGTTTTTGAGGAACTGCCAACTATTTTTCACAGTGGCCACACCACACTTTATATAAACACCAACAGTGCACAAGGATTTCAAGTTCTCCACATCTTCACCAACACTTGTTCTTTTCTTTTCTTTTAACAGTAGCTATCCTAATGGGTATGAAATGGTATGTCATTGCAGTTTGTATTTGTATTACCCTAATGATAAATAGTGTTGAACATCTTTTCATCTGCCTATTAACCACTTGTATGTCTTCTTTGGAGAAATGTCTATTCAAGTCCTTTGATCATTTTTAAGTTAAGTTCTTTGTGTTTTTTGTTGCTGCTGCTGTTGTTGTTGAGTTGCCAGTGTGATCTTTTAAAACCCAAACCTGAGCAACTAGCTCTTTCTTCATCCTTTTCTTTTGTATCCCATTCAGAACTGCTTCTCCCCAGAAATGAATGCTTAGGAAAGCTATTCTTTTTTTGTTAAGGTAAGCTTTTCCTTATATGCAGCTAAAGCTGGGGGCTCTATTTTCACCAAATGTAGAGACCAAAGTAAATCTTATCTGAGGAAAAGAGGTGAAACTGTTTGAAAAGTTAGGGCCATGTTGATGTATGTCATAGTAAATTAATTCATACAAAAAGCCAACAAGGATTAGGGCAAAATGTGGGGGGCCGACAGCGAAGGGCAAGCGAGGCAAAATCAACCCAAGACTTGATCATTATGGCCCTAAAAAAAGAAGCTTAATTCAAACAAGAGTAGCTGAGTGGTTCACAGCATGTTTTCCACAGGCTGGAGTTATTTGAGGTACATTTCCGCAAGCAATTGAATTCTTATTTGTCCAACTCAGAGTATTTTGTTAAGAGAGAGAGAGACAGCAGGGGAGGGGCAGAGAAAGAGGGAGATAGAGAATCCCAAGCAGGCTCTTCTCTGTCAGCACAGAGTCATGTGTGGGGCCAGATCTCACAAACTGTGAGATCATGACCTGAGCCAAAATAAAGAGTCAAAAGTTTAAGTGATTAAGCCACCCAGGCACCCCACAAAGAATTAAACCTGACAATCTAGGTCAGGGTGGATATAGTTAGTTTACCACTTTCTTCAGAGAGAATCTCTAGCTGTTTCCACTGTATTCCACACAAGTACAGGTATGGAAACATACCTTTTCTTACCATTACTGCCATGACAGGTATGAGGGCTCCACCTTTTTCTTCTGAGACCCCACCCTGCCTTTCTCTATGGCTTCCAAATATCTTGGAATCTTACAAGGTGGGAGAAGGTGATAGATTGTTCACATAGGATAAGTTGGTCAGGAACAGAGCAGTCTCCAAGCACAAAAGCATCTTCCTTCTGGATGGTCAGTAATTCATGTTCCAATGACCAGCAAAGAAGAGTCCTCCCTAGACATGAAGGAAATCTAGCATAGTCCTTGGGCATAGGTGATGCAGCATGATCAGTAGAAGGGACACTGGGCAATCCTCCACACCATTGATGGGCTCTGGTCACTGGGGGTAAACACTCCTTGCTCAGGTAGAGTCTGTAAAGTAGGAGGACACTGACTCACCAGTAAATAATCCTTTTATGTGGGCTCCCTTGACTTCAACTCCAACAAACTTCCGCTGTCATCACTTCCTCACTCCTCCTTGTCCCCCCTCCCCGAGACGTGGAGAATCCTTTCTATACCTTGAGGCTTGTCATTCCTTCTTCCTAACAGTATGAATATGAAAACCACTCCTTTCATGACTCTTAGAACCTAAATTTAAGAAACTCAAGGGGTGCCTGGGTGCCCCAGTTGGTTAAGCATCCAACTCTTCGTTTCAGCTCAGGTCATGATCTCAGGGTATGTGAATTCAAGCCCCACATTGGGCTCTGTGCTGACAGCGCAGAGCCTGCTTGGAAATCTCTCTCTCCCTCTTTCTCTGCCCTTCCCCTACTCTCTGTCTCTCTCTCTCTCTTGAAAATAAGTAAGTGAACATAAAAAAATTTTTAAACAAACTTAAAAGCCATGAAGAGGCACATTTGTTTCTATTCTCTGCTACTAGATCCCTGCCCTGATGAAAAAAAGCAAAAAACACCTGTGTATCTAAATGCAGGGGGTCACCTGATATTATATCAGAAAAGCCACAGTCCACAAGCAATTACTTCAGGCAGTTCTATTTATATCTCAACATGTGAAGTTTGACTAATTAGCACAGGAGGTAGCAGAAATGGGTTTTTATTGCTTAAATGTATAGCATATAAAATAGCATGATGAATGGTGGGTATGGAACCCTTTTTAGGAAAATCTAAAGTATTTAAGATATGCATTGGCTAAAACACTTTAGAGATACACTCCATTCTTACAAAAACAGGGTATAAGAATCTGAACAGAGTTCTGGCTTTTTCCCTTAGAGATGGCCTCTGTGGCTTTATCCCTATCATTTGATCTTCTAGGATGCCCTATTACAGGGACTTCTAGTTGACTGATAATGGATAGGAGATGAACAGAATTCTGCCTCTGAGAAAATGTCATGTCTGGATTCTACAAGTGATGAACAGAACACCCAGAAAGACAGTTAGTAGAGATTTTATGGCACTCAGTAACAGAGAAGATTGTAAAACTGTTTTGTGCCTCCTCCATAAAGTGATTTATTTTTTGTGGAGAGAGAGTGTCTGTGAGCAGGAGAAAGGGGCAGATGGAGAGGGAGAGAAAGAATCCTAAGCAAGCTCCATGCTCAGCACGGAGCCCAACAATGTGGGGCTTGATACAACAACCCTGAGATCATGACCTAGCCAAAATCAAGAGTTGGACCTTGACCAACTGAGCCACCCAGGTGCCCCAAGTGATTTTCTAATAAAGGTCTATGTGTGTGGTAGAATTTGGTGTCAGATGTGAGATGTAGGAAGTAGTCCTCATTCATTTTAAAATTCTTTTGGAGGCTACTTTAAGAACTTAAGTGCTGGGGCGCCTGGGTGGCGCAGTCGGTTAAGCATCCGACTTCAGCCAGGTCACGATCTCGCGGTCCGTGAGTTTGAGCCCCGCATCGGGCTCTGGGCTGATGGCTCAGAGCCTGGAGCCTGTTTCCGATTCTGTGTCTCCCTCTCTCTCTGCCCCTCCCCTGTTCATGCTCTGTCTCTCTCTGTCCCAAAAATAAATAAACGTTGAAAAAAAAAATTTAAAAAAGAAAAAAAAAAAAAAAGAACTTAAGTGCTGCATCTGATTGAATCAGCCCAGAGGGATGATAAAATACCAGAAAAAATAATTTAATATTATGAATGTATTTTTTCCAATATGGAAAGTTTCAGATTGTAAAGTAAGCACCAAAACCATTAGTCACTTCTACAGTCAGCAGTAGCTGACAGATAGAGAGTGTGACCAGGAATGAAAAGTTCTAGAAAGTATACATAGCAACCAACTCAAAGGTTATACAGTCATCCAGGCGTCCTATATGAGGTTAACCATTCCAGATGTGTAGATGATGGAGCCATCTAATTTACTTCAGGATTGGCTCTGATAAGGTTTTCAGGAACTGCAGAAGGGGCATTTCAGTGTATGTACTCACAGGAAACCCAAGGAGACAAGGGCAGGGAATAAAGCAGAAGCTGACAGTATGGCAGTTATGCAAACAAATCAGTACAAAACTGAATATATGGGAATCTCTGGCCAAAATTCAAGTGTACATATATAACCTTCCTTGTTTTTCTATAACTGAAATAAAATTCTATTTTTAGTAATCAGATGATAAAAATGTAATTTCAGTTATTTTACTTAATTTAGATGTTTACTTATTTTTGAGAGAGAGCAAGGGAGGGGCAGAGAGGAAGAGGGAAAGGGAAACCAAGGATCCGAATTGGGTTCTGCGCTGTCAGTGCAGAGCCTGACACAGGGCTCAAACTCCCAAACCACAAGATCATGCTGAGCCGAAGTCAGATGCTTAGCTGACTGAGCCACCAGGAGCCCAATCTCAGTTAATTTAGAGTTGCTTCTTCTTTAGTCAAGCTGTGCCAAATTCCAAGGAAATTACATGGTGCCGGGGCTTGGTGGGATGAGGTGGGGTAGGGTATACACATATTGACTTTTATTGTCTATGTTTGGATTCCTCTGGGAACAGATCTTGAGACAAAGATTCAAGTGCACACAATTTGTTTGGGGCTCATCCTATACACACTGGTCTGGGAGTGAGGAGTGAGATGGGTTAGGGAAGGCAGGGAAGCCTGTATGATGGAACTTCTTTTTGCTGAGGAGTTCTGAGAATCAATGTAGAACACATTCCTTTTGAGTTGTCCTCTCTGAGCACAAGAGACCTTGGGTATTTTCACACCAGCTCCCATTAATCTGCTGGAGGAGTAGAGGTGACACTGATTCTCCAGCACTGCTGAACTGCCTGGCACAGAAGCAGAACAGGCTCCAGAACCAGGGAAAGCCCTATAGCAGTTGAAAGTCAGGCTTCTGTCAAGACCTACACCATAGTGATAGGGCCAGAGGGAACACAAGTGAGGCACCAAAATCCTTTACTACAGTGAGTCTCAATGTCACTATCTGTTCTCCAAAGGGCACCTCGCTCCCTTCTGGTTTTGGCCATCAATCTACCAGGTCACTGAGTGGACTCTCATTCTTTACCAAATCTCCTGGGGTTCAGCTTTCTCTCTCCTACTTCAATTTTTTTTTTCTATGTAAGGGAATAAGTCAGTGGACCCCAGCCCATGCAGGGTTGCAGGAGATTCATGAAACCGTCTGAGCCTCAACTACCTCTGTGCTCATAGACGCGTCTTGTGACTCTGCTGTTCCAATGACAGGTTGGGTGGTGGAAGCTTTCTAAAGTCCCATCTGCCCATTTCCTCTTTGGGGTCTTACCACCTCTCTGAGACTCTATTCTGGAGGCAGCATACAGCATCTTCAGACATACCTGTCATTTTTTATTGCCTTCCCCGCTCCCAGTTAGCCCAAGGGGGTAGGTCAATGTGGGGATACCCCCTCACCTCTGCTTTTTCAAGGACCTATAATATCTAAACCCACACCTCATTGCTTCTCCTCAGATTTGTTTCTACCTTCTAACCTGTGGAATCCCTGTCTGGTCTCCTGGCCTGATTCCTAGCTCTGACTCATCCTGTAGTCTTCCAACTCTGTTGTTCCTTTGTGAAAAATCATGTTTTGCTTGGCTTCCTTTTTTATGGAAATGGGCTTTTATTGCTTAAATGTGTAGTATATGAATGAATGCCACAGATCTAGCAATCCAAATGAGGAACAGAAAATACAAAAAAAAAAAAAAGTAACTATTTCAAAAATATCATGAAGCCATGACTGTCAACCCTGCTGATTGCTCTTTTGCTTGATAAGAATTGTATTCATTCATTAAGGAGTGGTTTTCTGCAGACACCCTCAATTTGGAAACACTCAATTTCTTTACCTGACTGCGTTATTTCAGATGGTGTAACAGTATCTACTGAAGCCAATACCCCTATAATTTTACAGGTACTTCTTTTCCATCCAGGAGGTGACCAGCACATCATTTCTGTCTCTAAATGAGAAGAGTTAACCTTGCTGCACTTTCTGGATTTACTGTTGGAAGCCTCAATGTCTGTCGCTTATGTTTCCAGATTTGCAAATGAGACAGAACTGAGTGTTATCTCACAACTCATGCAAATTAGATGCCAGGAAGGCTATTGAAAAGGGAAGATGGTATCATCTGTCTTGCAAGGGCATTGCTCACATTGACAGCCCCACATTTAACCTCCTCTTTTCCTTCCCATGAATTAATAGCTCAGCTCACCCTCCCTAAGAAGTCATCTGCTTTATTGAAATTAAATTCCAGCTACCCTGGGGAGAGCCACTAGACAGAATCTGTCACTTGTTGCCTTTGTTCTCCTGGACTATAAAGGTACATATCCTGAAGGATAGATTGTGCTGAAGAATGTTTAAGGAAGGTTATTGATATGACTGATGAAAGGGGGAGGGGTAGAAAGTAAGGACACACCCCTGATGTTTCGGGTGCTTACATATGTATGGGCTTCAGTCAGTGACATCCATGCTCAGCCCTACCATCATTCGGGCATTTCCCATGATGTCCAAGAAATGGTAGTGCCAGACTCATTCACCAGTACACAGCCTTACACATGATAGCAGCCCAGGCTTATGATCAATTCAAGCCCCTCCATGACAATATGAGCACCTGAGGAATAGCAGGCATCATTTGTTTTGATGTATTCAGATGAACCTATAATTAGGGTCAAAGTCTCCAATCTGGAGACACACATGTGTTTATGACAGGAATATAATTAAGAAACATGCCTACATAACTAATTATTCTTTCAACAATTATTGTTGAACAACTACTATGTTCCAGGGAAACCAGAAAGAATAAACCATAAAATCAAATAAATAAACTAGCTGACTTCCAGATTGAGGTAAATCCCATGATGGAGACAAAACAGGGTGAAGTGATAGCAGTTAACCCTGGCATGGATATGCTTTGTGTAGGTAGTTAAGGAAGTCCCCTCTGAAGAGGCCACATATGAAATAAGACATGAAAGATGAGGAGACAAATAAAAAACAGACAAGGCTTCAAAATCCTGAGGTACAAATGAGCTTGGGTTAGTCCAAGAATCAGGAGGCCAGTGTGGCTAGAGTCTAATGACTCAAGGGGGCTAGAAGGAGCCCAAACCCATTGGAATCGGTAGGAAGACTTTGGAGAATTTTCAGTTAGAATCGGCCTCATGCAAGTTTTAAAAATATTGCTCAGACATTTTTATATCAAAGTGGGTGAAAATTGGGTAAGAACTAATCAAGAGTGAGGCAGAGACACTGCTTAGGTGGCAATAATGTAATCCAGATGAGTAATGAAGGAGACGTAAATTAGGGTGTGTGGGAAAAATAGACTACATTGGTTTTGAATCAGAAACATCATAATTAATTCTTTATTCTAAAACTGACGGATGCTGGAGGAAGAAGAGATGGAAATACTTTCCCTGCTGCTAAGAAAATTTTGTAAATGATGTATATGTTTGGGGGAAAAAAAAGAAAGGAAGCAAAATGTGGAAGGAAAGTACATCAACGATGCCATTTGAAACATAAACACAGAAAAGCAGACATGCATGTTGGAATTCAACATGATTCAATCTTTCATCATTCCACCACCTTTTTTTAAGAAGAGAGATCAAAGGTTACAGTGCAAGTGCTTAAAGGCAAACTCGGATTAAAAAGAATTTGATGATAAAACGTGTCTTTATAGGAGATGAAAGAACATCTCAAAAGAGGAAGTCTACCACTTGGGACAGGAAGAAAAACATAGTTAAATTTAGCTTCTTGGAACTCACCTTCAGCTTGATTAATTGGAGAATCAAAGCTTCTGTTTAGTTTATCAAACAGAAAAGCCTTTCATGAACAGCAACTTATCTGTATAAACAAAATTTCTACAGCACCTCTCTCAATCCAGGATTATTTTAGGTGTTACTTTTTCAGTCAAGCTGGGCAAAAGCAAGCAGATAATTTTCAAATGAAACTTGAATTCCACAGGTGTTTGTGGTGGTAATACAAAGGGGGACAGGTTCAGAACATATATACAAGTGATGAGATAAATGAAATTTTGTTGGTGGATGAAATATAAGGGGTAAAGAAAAGGGATAAACCAAGGTAAGTTCCTCAACTTGAGGCTTGAGCAATAATGTAGTTTTTTTTTTAAGGATGAACAGTTTTTTCCATTTTTCAATTTTTTTAATTTTTCATCATGAATATACTCTTTAATCCCCATCCCCCTCCCAACTCCCCCCTGTAACCATAAATTTGTTCTCTATAGTTAAGAGTCTGTTTCTTGGTTTCTCTCTCTCTCTTTTTTTCTTTTGCTCCTTTGTTTCTTAAATTCCATGTATAAGTGTGATCGTATGGTATTTGCACAAACAGTTCAATGAAACAGGAGCTGCTTCTTTGAAAAGATCAAAAAAATTGATCAAACTCTAGCTAGACCCATTAAAAACACCAAAAACCAAAAACCAAAAAATAAACCAAACCAACAAAAAAAAAAATCCACAAAAAAATAAAGAACAGAGAGAGAGAGAGAGGGTCCCAATAAACAAATCACCAATGAAAAAGGAGAAATAACACCAACACCACAAAAATATGTACAATTGTAGCAGAATGTTATGAAAACCTGTATGCTAACAAATTGGACAACCTAGAAGAAATAGATAAATTCCTAGAAACATATAAACTACCAAAACTGAATCCGGAAGAGATAGAAAATTTGAACAGACCAATTACCAGCAATGAAATTGAATCAGTAATCAAACAACTCCTAAAAATCAAAAGTTTAGGACCAGATGGCTTCATGGGTGAATTCTACCAAACATTAAAAAAAAGCATTAATACCTGTTCTTTTCAAACTATTCCAAAAAAAAAAAAATAGAAGAGAAAACTTCCAAATTCATTTTATGAGGCTGATATCACCCTGATACCAAAACCAGATAAAGACCCCACTAAAAAAGAAAACTACAGGCCAATATCTCTCATGAATATAGATACAAAAATCAACAAAATATTAGGAAACTGAATCCAACAATACATTAAAGAAATTATGCACTACAATCAAGTGGCATTTATTCCCAGGATGCAAGGTGGTTCAATATTTGCAAAACAATCAATGTGATATGTCACATCAATAAGAGAAAGGATAAAAACTATATGATCATTTCAATAGATGCAAAAAAAGCATGTGACCAACCAAGTACAACATCCATTCATGACAAAATGCCTCTGCAAAGTAGGTCTAGAGGGAACATACCTCAGCATAATAAAGACCTCGTATGAAAAACCCACAGCCGACATACTCAATGGTGAAAAACAGAGCTTTTCCCCTAATGAACAAGACTAAGATGTCCATTCTCTCATCACTTTTATTCAACATGCACTGGAAGTCCTAGTCACAACAATCAGACAACATAATGAAATAAAAGGCATCCAAATTGGTAAAACTTTCACTATTTGCAGACGACATGATACTGTATATAGAAAGCCTGAAAGACTGCCTCAAAAAGCTACTAGAACTGATAAATGAATTAAGTAAAATTTGAGGAAACAAATTCAATATACAGAAATCCTTTGCATTTCTCTACACTAATAATGATACAGCAGAAAGTGAAATTAAGAAAACAATCCCGTTTAAAATTGCACCAAAATCAATCAAATATCTAGAAATAAACTTAACTAAGGAGGTGAAAAACCTGTACTCTGAAAATTATAGAACACTGACGAGAGAAATTCAAGTTGATGCAAAGAAATGGAAAGACATTCCATGCTCATGCTTAAAATGTCCATACTACCCAAAGGAATCTATATTTTTAATGTAATCACTATTAAAATACTAACAGTGTTTTCACAGAACTAGGACAAACAATCCTATAACTTGTATGGAACCAGAAAAGACCTCAAATAGCTAAAGCAATCTTGGAAAAGGAAAACAAAACTGGACATATGACAATTCCAGTCTTCGAGTTATTACAAAGCAGTAGTAATTAAAAGAGTATGGTACTGGTACAAAAATAAACATATAGATCATAGAAATCCCAGAAATAAACCCACAATTATATGGTCAATTAATCTTTAACAAAGCAGGAAAGAATATACAATGGGAAAAAAGATAGTCTCTTCAGTCTCGTCAATAAATGGTGTTGGGAAACCGGACCACTTTCTTTCACCATTAAAGACCTATATGTGAGACCTGAAATCATAAAAATCCTAGAAGAGAACACAGGCAGTAATGTCTGACATCGACTGTAGAAATCTTTCTCTAGATATGTCTCCTGAGGCCAGGGAAATGGAAGAAAAAATAAACTATTGGGACTACATCAAAATAAAGAGCTTCTGCAAGGGAAGGAAATGATCAGCAAAACTAAAAGCCAATCTACTGAATAGAAGAAAATATTTGCAAATGACATATCTGATAAAGGGTAAATATCCAAAATATATAAAGAACTTACATAACTCAACACTGAAAAACCAAAGAATTCTTTTAAAAATGAGCAGAAGACATGAATAACACATGATGGGTCTCTGCTGCCAGCAGAAGTCATCCAGCCTTGCCCAGGTAATGGTAAGGACAACTATTTTCACTATTTGGAACAGAAAAATAAAAGCAACATGAAGAATCCAGATCATAAAATATTCTTAATTTAATTCCCCAAAGCTAGATTCATACCAGGATATTTTCCTACTTATTCAAAACCACAATGACATCTCTTTCTTTGCACTACTTTGCAGATAATTGTATTTACAAAATTTAATACTTATTTCTATTCTCTAAGTCAGTATGTTCCTCAGACCCACAGGATGTTAATAGGTGTTACACACACACACACACACAAGGTTCCTGGTCACATGAGATTTGGAATTTACACAGGCTTCTTCATCACAAGATTTCTCAGAGATTTTCCTGAGTGTAAGGACATTGAAATCTCTGAAGGAGGATATAATGTGCAACATTTCAAGTTTCATTGACCACAGAACCCTTTCTGAGGTTGTTTTCCCACAATTAGTGTGCTGCAGCATGCTTTTTGGCAAACAATGCCTAATTGTTTCAAGGGTGTCAGCCTTTTCTTCCAGGTTAAACCATAAAGTCCCCAAGAGGAGAAAAATAATTGCCTCCTTTGTATTCTTCATAGCACCAGCACAGAGCAGGAAATAGAGCATTTCAGTAAATATGTGTCATTTCATAAAATTGTTTTAATTCCTTAATATAGTCTCTATTTTCAGAATGCCTGCTCTATGCTGGATATTATCCTAGGCACTAAGAAAATTAAATTAAATAGAACCCCTCCCCTCAAGAAACGCACAGTCCAGTAATGAGGAAAGACAAATATATAAATACAATATTGCTTGCTAATTACTATAATGTCATGTTTACAAGGTCTTGGGGTGACACAAAGAAGGCAACCATGGCAGGAGGCAGAGAATGGAAAGGTAGTAAGTTGGGGGTGGGAAAAGGCTTCACCACAAAGGTAACTGTGGAACTTAAGCTTGAGCCTGGGGAAGGAATTCTCCAGAAACAGGCAAGGGGCTAAAGGGAATTCCAGGAGGGGCATCTGGGTGGCTCAGTCAGTTGAGTGTCTGACTCTTGATTTTGGCTCAGGTCACGATCCCAGAGTCATGGAATCAAGCCCAGGTCAGGCTCCACGCTGAGCATGGAACCTGCTTAAGGTTCTCTCTCCCTCAGGGGGTGGCTCAGCCAGTTAAGCCTCCGGCTTTGGCTCAGGTCATGATCTCGCGGTTCATGAATTTGAGCCCTGTGTTGGGCTCGGCTGACCGCTCAGAGCCTGGAGCCTGCTTTGGGTTCTGTCTGTCTGTCTCTGTCTCTGTCTCTCTCTGTCCCCAGTCACACTCTGTCTGTCTCTCTCAAAAATAAATAAACATTAAAAAAACAGATTCTGTCTCTGCCCCCAACTCACACGCACTCTCTCTCACTCTCTCTCTCTCAAAAAAAAAAAAAAAAAAAAAAAGTTAAACTTTAAAAAAATTGATAAAGGGCATTCTAGGAAAAAGCAAGAGGCATTCCGAAATCACAGACATAAAATAGCATAGCTTGTTTACTGCATCATGAGAGTTATATATGGCTTCTGAATAAAACACAGCTGAAGGTGCAGCAGGGACTGGAGAAGGGGAGGTGGGGAAGGTTGGTCAAGGAAGTTATCAAAAGGAAGGGAAAGACAGAACCCAGGAACCACATCCTCCCTGCAGTGTTCTCAACTTGAGAACACCGTTCACAATGACAAGGCATGATGTCTGTGTTTCTTTCTAATTGAAACAAATCCCTATCATCTTTATTTGATGATACCATAATATCATTGTCATTTCCCCGTTCCCTATTCACAGCCCCTTTCGGAACAATACTGTCCCTCCAGTATGATGAATTACTAATTAATGTCTGACTATTTTAAAAAAGATTAAATGAAAGCTTTTGGAAACTGTGAATGATAATATTATCATAAACTGGTATCGTTTAGGAACCCCATGATATGTGAAGAAGAGAATGATGTCAACAGCATCCTTGGAGATATTTAAGTTTATTGTTTTTAAAAATTATTCCTTAATATGAGTGTATAAGGAAGATACTTTGGTTGAAGCATGCCATGTAACATCAGAAAAGGATTATGATTCTAGCTTGTAGAAATTGCCAGCAATTGGGGCGCCTGGGTGGCACAGTCGGTTAAGCGTCCGACTTCAGCCAGGTCACGATCTCGCGGTCCGGGAGTTCGAGCCCCGCGTTGGGCTCTGGGCTGATGGCTCAGAGCCTGGAGCCTGTTTCCGATTCTGTGTCTCCCTCTCTCTCTGCCCCTCCCCCGTTCATGCTCTGTCTCTCTCTGTCCCAAAAATAAATAAATGTTGAAAAAAAAAAAAAAAGAAATTGCCAGCAATTAATAGAATTGCTCTTGGGGGAGAACTCAACATATACTTTTAAATGTGTTAAAAAGTTTACATGATCTACTGAATAATGTACCCACAACATATAGAATCTCTGGTATAACAAATTGGGAATGGTATTTTTCTGAGCATTTTCAAACATTTCAAAGACCATATATTTACAACATTTCTTATTATTGAGATATACTGTGGACTCAATACTTCATAAAGCTTTTTATCTTAAAGAACAATTTTTTTTACATGATCCTTTAAGGATTCTTCTAGAATAAACCTCAGAATGAAGCCACTCACTTGATATCACAACCTGAGATATGTCTCTGGGCCTTGAGATAATGGCATTATCTTCCCTTTCTCCCTCAAACCCTACAGATTATTAATCCTTCCTGCTTTGCACAATTTCATTACCGCATGTGCCATGAGTGACTGAAATCTACTGAATGTGTTTTCAGAGTAACACAGAGTAACACGATTTCAGAGAGTCTTCAATTCCCTGCATCATGGACTAGAAAATAAAGAGAGTCATCCTCTGCCAGATCCCAAGAGGCTATAACCCATTTGGCATATTTGTCGGTACCGTGACAGCAACTGTCTTCCATTGGTGCAGTGCAGGGAGAGGGGGCACCCACCCCTAAGAATGACAGATGAGAGAGGTATTAACTGCAGGAAATCCTCCTAAATAAAATAACCAAGCCAAACAGGAAAACAAAAAAGCTCAAAATGACTTGGTTGTCCCCAGAGAAGGCAACCAAATAAAGGACAAATCCTGCAGCTCATCCTGAGGGCTCTGGCTTGAGAAAATAATCAGGGACAATCTCACAGACAAGCAGAGGAGGCTGCTCCTTATCTGGAAGAATCCAAGGGGGTGCCTGGTGTTCACAGCTAGCTCTTCACCCTGGGCCTCAGAGGCAGGGAGTGGGCCACAGGGATCTAGGCACTCCCTCTCAGCTCTTCCAGTAAAAGCACTCCTATGTATCAACCCAAGATAATCAGGTTCTGAGGTTCTACCACTTCCTAACCACTTTAAGAGGTAGATTAATAAATCAATATATCATTTAATTGATATGCCAGTTGGTGCTGGGGGTCTCATAGGGGTGAGAAAACAGCTTCACTCATATCCCAAGACCCGAAACTCTAGTTTTCTAACATCAGCAAAATGTGCCCTGGGTACAGCACTGGCATTATTGCGATATGACATATGCATTCCTGAACAACCTCGAGCTTTACAAAATTAGATCTAAAAATAACAAGGTTTAGGGCACCTGGGTGGCTCAGTCAGCTAAGCATCTGATTCTTGGTTTTGGCTCAGGTCATGATCTCACGGTTTGTGGGTTCAAGCCCTGCGTTGGGCTCTTCACTGACAGTATGGAGCCTGCTTGGGATTCTCTGTCTCCTCCCTCTGTCTCTCCCCTGCTCATGCTCTCTTTCAATAAATAAATAAACAAACAAACTTTAAAAAAAAAAAACAAGATTTATGCAGAATGTGGGGTAAGGCAAAGCACTCAAGACATATGTAACTCTGTAACCTGAGTACTTTTGGTATCAATAATTGGAAACTCAGGAGATAAGTTAGATAACCCAAACATGCCACTCAGTAGGGTTGGAGAATGCCCCAGGGGACACTAAAATATTCTCCACCTCAGCAGTGGAAATGTGCTTGCCAGTCTGAGAAAATGCACATGGAACTAGACTACAGATGTGCACACAGAAGGAAACGCAATCTACCCAAGCCCGGGTGAGCCCCACCCTGGGGAGGGATACCTCCGTAGAGATACTGATGTTTCATTTGCTTCTCATAGGGTGAAATAGTCTTCTGTCTGTGCCTCAGACAACAGAATGTCTTTTTTCTTTCCTACTGAAGGTTATAATGCCACTATTCTGGTTCACTTTGCTGAGGAAAAATCACATAGGAAGGAATCAACACAACATCCACATTATGTGATGTCATACCCTCACCAGTCACGTGTTGGCTACTTCAACATTATAGAGAATTGTGTTGTAGGGGGACAATTTACCTAACTTTCTGCCTACATCTCTCCTCCAGACCAGATAGCCCAGAATGGAACAGGGAGTGGAGATTTGGGTGTCATCATCAAACCACAGGCTACAATGATCCTAAAATGCACTGCCATTTTCCTTTCTGTAGAGCTGGATAGTAAAGGGATTGCCAGAGCTCGTGGGGAACAAGTCTGAGGAGCCTATGGACAGATGTAGGCATAGCTCCATGAGAGGGCTTATAACATTAGAATGTCTCACAGGAGGCAAGTATAGCCTATATAAGTACCACGGACTTTTCTAGACCTTCAGCTGAACTAAGAATGGGGTGTGGAGGAGAGTGGCACAGTGGGCAGTAAAGTAAGAAGAAATGATAATGTAGTGTCATGGAAGCCAGGAGGAAAAGATGTTCTAGGAAGAGAGATGTCAACTGTGTATAAGGCTGTTGAAAGATCAAGTAACAGGAAATCCTTGGATCTTAGCAACATAGAAAATACTGTTTTGTTTGACAAGAGCAGTCACAGTGGAAGGATGGAGACAGAAGCCTCTTAGAATGAACAAGGAGAATGTGTTATAAGGAAGTACAGAGACTTTAGACTAGGGACTTGTAAAAGGCCAGATAGTAAAGATTTTAGACTTTGCAGACCTTATGGTCTCTGTCACAACTACTCAGTTTTGCCATTGTAGGGTGAAAGCAGCCACAGATAATACATAAGCAAATGGGCATGGCTGTGTTCCAATAAATCTTTATGGAGTACAATTTGGTTTCACATAATTTTTTCCCATGTCACAAAACATATTCTTCTGATTTTCCCCCAACCATTTATAAATGCAAAACCCATTCTTACCTCTGGAGCTGCACAAAAATGATTGTCGAGCCAGATTTGGATCTCAGGCCATCATATGCCAACTTCTGCAATAAACCTCTCTCAGAAGGTTTTCTGTGAATGGTGTTAAGTAGATGATGCAATCAACAAATCAAAAGGAAATGCGAATTCCATGAAGGAGAGACATTTTCTCTATGGTTTTCCAGTCTGTCCTCAGCTTCTAACACAGGGATTAGCACATCATAAGTGCTTAATAAATAGGTGCTAAATAAATGAATTAATTTAACCTAGATCTGACTATTGTATCTGTCTACTTACTTCTCCAGCCCACTGCCACACAGGCACATAGCTTGAATTAGAGCCTACAAAAGTTCTCACCGGATAACATAATAATAACCTGTCTCTGTGTTTTATGCTGTGATTCCTTCATTCCTTCTGGGACAGGAGTCATACTTGTCTGCCAGACTGGCTGCCTGCTCACTTGGCCTTGCTTGGAAATCCCCAACATAGACATCTGCCTGTGTATTCAAACTTTAACCCTGCAAACTCATTTGAGACCACTTATCCTGTTCTTTGAAAACAGCCTGGTTGAATGAGGAAATTCCCCACCTGAGTCCTGATGTCAGTTTCTTTAGAATCCCTTTTCTTAATAGAGATACCAAACTAAATGATAAGGCCCAGCCAAGAAGAATATAGATATAGATATGTGTGTATGTATGCATACATATTTTTATTTCTATATATATACACACATACATACGTATACATGCTATAAACACATAGAGACACATACATGCATGTACACAAATATCTACATATACACACTCACATACATATACTTTGTCTTTTCTGTCATTTCCCTCCTCTTTAGAGGCCTGCTATCTGGTCTTTTTCACAGCCCTGAGCTGCTTTGCCTTATAAGCTCATGAATGGGTAAGTCCTTTCAGATTCCTCCAGGGTCTCTAGCAGCTATGCTGGCTGAGGAAGCAGATAACCTTTGGTTTGAGGAATGATAGAATTCTCCTTGATCTACTAGCCAACTTGCTAAGGACTCTGCTGCACACAGACCCAGGGTCTGTGCTTGCAAAGATCACTTGGGAAGATGGAGCCAGGGAGAGGCACTGTCAGCATAGAATTTCCACTATAAAAATGACTCAAGGAGCAAATACCTTGCGTTTTCCCTCCTCTGAACTCACATCACTTACAGTGTAAGCCACTTGGAATTTAATCACACACTGCATGGGGATATTAAAGCCCTCCGCCCACCTTTTCAGCCTTATCATTCATTGCACACTCTTTTTGATCCCCCACAGCCTATATTTGAGTCACACTAAATTTTCTGCCGTTTCTGAACAACCCATTTATCTCCACCTCATTTCTTCACTCATTTTGCAGCCTGCAACCTACCCCTCCCCCATGTCTCTCCAGCCCTCATCTCTTTCTCTCAAAGTCCAACTCATCCTCCAAGGCTTTACTATGATTCTCTTTCTTCTGGGAAATTTTCCCCAGAGCCCACGTTAGCATTCACATCTCCAGGTCCTACCCTCCACATCATTTTGTTTCCTCCACCATCACAATGTCTGCCATGTTTAATGGGTTTCTGTGGACAGAGCATATGCTCTAGAGTTGTACCACGTGGCTCAAGTTCTATCTCTACCAATTACTCACAAAGGGATCTCAATGTAGTGAGCTAACCTCTCTGAGCTGTTTCTCATTGATAAAATGCCTAAATGTTTTCAAGTTTGCTTGAGGACTAAATGAGATGATGAATGAAAGTCACCTGGCACAGGTGGTCAACAAAAGATCAGGTTGTTCCTTCACCTTATCCCATTCTGTAAAAAAATGACTTTCTTATACAACTTCCATATTTGCTCCTAACCAAGTATTTTCTTTATTTTAATGTTTATTCATTTATTTTGAGAGAGAGAAACAGAGTGTTAAGCGGGGGAAGGGCAGAGAGAGAGGGAGAGAGAGCATCCCAAGCAGGCTGCCAGTGCAGAGCCTGACTGGGGGCTTGATCTCATGAACCCCAAGATCATAATCTGAGGTGAAATCAAAAGTCAGACTTAATTGACTGGGCCACTCAGGCACCCCTGCCCAAGTATTTTCCATAAGGGATCTGGCCTGTTTTCTCACAAGGAAAGTAATTAAACCCAAACACCTATGCCCAACACAGGAAGTTACACAAAAATAGAGAGTTATAGAGTAGCAGGAATTTAAGAAAGCATCTAGTACTATTACATATCTTCAAACAAATCAAAGTCTGTCACCTGATAGCCATGGGTGTCTGCACATGGACCCAACCTAATGGAATCATTGGCCATTATCTGGCACCAGCAAGCTGAGCCCACAAAATGCTTTAGCAAAACGTATTCCTCTCTAGTTTATATCCTTTCGATGTGCTAACTCTACCTATAATTGTGGTAGTACTGCCTTGATTTATAAATAAATAATTCTTTTTTTTTCTTTTTTTTTTGAGAGAGAGAGGACAGGGAAGGGGGACAGAGGATCTGGAGGGGGTTCTGTGCTGACAGCAGAGAGTCAAATTTGGGGCTTGAACTCATGAATCACAAGATCATGACCTGAGCTGAAGTCAGATGCTTAACTGATTGAGCCACCCAGGTGCCTCATGTAAGTGAGGAATTCTTGAAAGAAACTATTCAAAAAGTATTTACCCCATATGGCTGTCCTTACATTGCCAAATCTTTGATATTTCTGATCTCTAATTCTCTCTCACCTTTCCATATTTCATTTCAAAGTAATGATGGCATTAGAACAAATGCAGCTTCTCCCATTCTACAAGATGGAAAATTTAGAATCATAATGGTGAGAACAATATAGTGATGCTGCCATTGACCTATTATGGCCAATACGCCTAGTCAAGGGTAGGCTCAGACCTGGCAGGTGGTCATGATTATTCTCAGGGCGGTCTGACCCCCACCAGCATGAACAGAAATGACCTTAGACATAGAGTGCTTAAAGTAGGATATTTTCAATTTTCAATGAAAAAAAAAAAAAAAAAAAACATGAGAAAGGGAAAAAAGGGGGAGTTGGCACCCCCACAAGAAAAAAAAAAAAAAAAAGTGCTTTCAAAAAGGAAATTTACTCAAGAAGATGATCACATTGAAAAATCAAATCTCCTCCGGCAAAGCAAACCATATGCTAGTAAAGGTCAGTTATTTCTCCTAGATCAGAGTTGTTGCAACCAGCTATTTGTTTTAAAATGAGTTCGTTGGTGTTTGTGTTTACAGATCCTGGTCTGTCTCTTAGAGGGTGACTTACTAAAGGAGAAAAAAAAGGCAGAAACATCATTTCCTATGACCCACACCTGGGAATATTAAATGGTGCTTGGTTATTTAAATATGCTGTTTGCACTGAATTCAAAGTGCATTATCCTACATCTCAGTTGATGTCGAAACACTTAGCCAAATGCTTAATGCCCAGAAAAACTATGTTAGAGCTTAATAGCTGTGGTTTGAAAATAAGTAATGTCAGAATTTTTTCACTAGCTCTTGAGTTAACCCTTGGTCATCCAACATGATGTGAATAATGCCTAAAATAATCACTGAACTGTAGAGGAACCATTGAATAGTGGAGGAGAAATACTAAAAATTTGTTTAGGTGGTTCTGAAGGGGGTTTAGACCTTTTAATAAGATTAACAAAAGACTACGGCATTAAGGATTCTGCAACCAAATCCACTGTGGAAGGGAATTCCTCCATTAGGGGAAGGGACTGAAAATCCCAACACTAAATAAATGGATCTTTGTCCAGGCAACCAGTCCCATTTTCAGATGGGGTCCAAAAGTCACCTCATTAGCATAACAAAAGACACCTTTATGGCTCTCATCGCTTAGGAAATTTCAAGGGTTTTAGAGGATCTGGGCTAGAAACAGGGCTGAAAAACAAATATATATATATGTATATATATATATTTATTATAAATCACAATATCACAAGGACAAACCAGAAGTTGGGATGACTAGACAGCTAAAGGGACTCCATCGTGGAATCCCTAAAGTGGCAAATAACTCTCAGTTTGGAGAGTGCCAAAATGCTGGGATAGGTACACCCAGGGAACTGGTACCTGCCAGGGATGACTCTTCCTGAAGCGGTGCCAACAAATTTATAGACTCCTACAGGACCCAGACCTAGGGTCCAGGACTGTCTGACTCTCAGTAAGAAGCCAGGTTAATAACTATAGCATCATATATTCACCAAGTTAGAGCCTATAATAGGAGCTTTACATAACTCATACGATTTAATCCTCATAATCCTTCTGCAAGGTAGGACCTATTTCCTCCACTTTACAGACAAAGGGGTTGAGGCCCTGAAGAACGAATGAATTTTTCAGAGGTGACACTTTTTAAGTGGCAGAGGTGGGGTTTGAATTTCATTTGTATAGTGTCTAAGTCTAAATACTTAACCACCATGCATCCCAGACCCTCAAGAGGTCAGAGAGAAGGGAATTAAAGACATAGAAGCAGTCAAAAAGCCAAAGCCAAGAGTAGAATAAATGCATCTGCTAGTTGACCTTTTTTCAAATATTTCAAATATTTGAAATTAAAACTTCAGCTCTGATGATTTGTTCTGGATGGCCAATGCATTTGCTTTTTCATGCTTCTTTGGGCTACCTTTAGCTAGATTCACATTCCTTGGTTTTCAGTAGATGGTTCTGTCTCCCTAGTTGGTCCAGGGACCTTTGTACATTCCTTCTTAATCCCTGAATGTTAATCTCTACCCTGTAAAGGTCTCTTGTTAGCTAGCACTGCCTATAAGATATACCCACTCCACCAACTCCAGTTGAAAACTTTAGCGCACAGATCAGCCCCTGACTTCTCTGATTTCCTTTCCCTAACTGCCCCTTAACTCCATCCCTCCCGCTCTACCATAGGAATGGGGTTAAAACCCAAGCAGGAAGTTATGGGGGTCGGTAACAGCAGGAATGCTGTGGCTAAGCAAAAATTCCAATTCCAAGGAGACATTCCAATAATGGTGAGTTCAAAAACCTCTCATCCCTTTTTCTTTGGTTCCAAAAGAGGCCATGAATCAGCCTAATCAAACACACATATAGATTCTGTTAAGTGGCAGATAAAAGAGCAAGGACCCTTTTCAGATATTCAGGCCTAAGTAAAACTTTATTGCTGGCCTCCAGGCCGTCACTAAGAAGACATTTTCTCTCTGCCAGAAAATTCTGGCAGCTCATTTTTCTCAGGTTCTGTTCACTGATTCAGTGGGTACACCAATACCTTTCTTCTCAGATCCAACCTGCCAGCTACCTAGCTCCTTCTGGTTTTCCTAGAATGCCACATTTTGCTCAAGAAGTGCTTAATTGGTATTTTAATACCAGCTTAGTACTCCCGCCATTATTCTCTGAACCCTGACAGCCCCATCACATTTCTCCTCTTTAATGTTTAATGCTGTGATGACTGTTACTGATTAGGACTAAATTTTACCCCAGGATGTCCAGGGAATAAATGTTTTTATTAAGAGTACAAGAGAGGGAAAGGCATTCTGAAAAATAGAAAAGATTCCTGTGATTTCCCTCTTGAGACTCATTGAGTAGAGAGCAGAGCTGGCTTGTGGTTATTATTTGATCAGCTAGAGCTAATCTGTGTTGATGCCTCCTGCCAAGTCCTGCCATTTGTGTGTGATTTCTCATCTACTAATACATAATGTATAGATCTGGATATAGGCAAATCAATTATCCTGCTTCAAGGAAGCAAAGCCAAACTAATGGAAATATTAGCCTAAGACTTCAGGAAAATTGGAGAATTAAAGACCCAGGTATGGATGTTTTATAAGTGTGTACGGAAACTCAAAGAGGAGGGAGGCAGAGAAGGGATCTGAAGAGCAGAGGGGAAATACCCTTATTTTCATTGCTTGAGTCCAAAATAACCTGGCTGTTTTGTGTAGAAGACATCTGATTGTAACAACAAAGATTCATGTGAAACAATACCCAGGTGATTCCCAGAACCTTGGCTCCTTGTGTTAAATTATCAGATGTAGCAAGATACGTATTTAGCTCTATTGAGCCAAAGTAAGAATCGGCATGAACATACACTGGAGAAATTATGAGTAACAGGATGTTCTAGGGAAGATTGTGCCATGCTTGAATTCTTAAGTTCACAAGAAATCTGAAAATTGATGGCACAGACACAATGTCTTAATATCCATGGGGGGTTAGAAGATGTGAAATTGGATGAGGTTGGGGGTACCTCTTGAAGGCTAGCTTCTACCGCATTCTTGGGAAGGTAGTTTAAATACATCTCTCTCTGGAGACTGGTTTTGTAAACTTTTAAAACATACACTATGCCCTTTTAGTTATTTACATGTAAAAATGTTACTAGATGTGTTGTTATTTTTCAGAAAATATACATTTTCTAGGTGAACTTAATCCAGAATTTTATGATTTAAGACACTTGTAAGAAGCAATTTTTTATACCACTAAGAATTGCTAGGACTGAGCTCAGTGCCTAGCAGGTAGTAGATGCTTAAGGAATGTTTAAATGGAAAAGTAGATGAGTGAGTGAATGAATGAAAGGTCTCATATGTGTTCAGCTAGAGTATTCTGTTTGCATATGTGTATAGGCAGCGTAGGAGGATCCTAGGCTCACCTCATCTCATGGATACAACTAGATAACACTCACATTAGTGTAAATAACCCAGAAAAAGCTTGAAGACTGGCAGAATAAACTCCACAATTAATGTAAAGAAGAGGCCACATGGAAGAGGATAGGAAGGGCGGAGATCCTAAATGGACTACTGGGACTGTCTGCTGGAGGGAGGGACGCTGTGGACATGAAAAGGGGAGAGAAACAGACCTCCCACAATGAGGAGCTTGCACAGGGAAGACAAATCTCTATAACATTTGGCTTTGAAAACCAGAGGGGCCAAATTTTGTGAGTTCTTACAAGTAGCAGCACTTAATCCCTGGAATTTTAAAATGTTGATTTATTTTTGAGAGAGAGACAGAATGGGGCAGAGAGAGAGGGAGAGAGAATCCCAAGCAGGCTGTCACTGTCCACTGTCAACGTGGAGCCCATCGTGGAGCTTGATCCCACACACCATGAGATCATAACCTGAGCTGAAATCAACAGCCAGATGCTTAGCCAATGGAGCGACCCAGACACTCCTAAACAATGGAATATTAGTCAGCCACAAAAAATGAAATCTTGCCATTTGCAATGACATGAATGGAGTTAGTATAATGCTAAGCAAAATAAATCAGAAAAACACAAATACCCTATGATTTCACTCATATGTGAAAGTCAGTAAACAAAACAAATGAGCTTGCTTAAAAAGAGAGAAATCCAGAAACAGACTCTTCACAATAGAGAGCCAACTGATGGTTACCAGAGGGGAGGTGGCTGGGGGGATGGGTGAAATAGGTGATGGGGATTAAGAGCACACTTGTCATGATGAGCACTGAGTAATATGTAGAATTGTTGAATCGTTATATTGTACACCTAAAACAAATAGAACACATTATATTAGCTCTACTAGAATTAAAATTAAAAACCTAAAATTACATATTTTAAAATTATAATAATATTTTATAAACATTTTAAATAATTATGACCACTTTCCAGTATTTGGTAGTGAGTCCACCCCTCTATGAATGAAGCAGAAATCAGATAAAAGTCTTGTATTTGTGAGTAGAATACGGAAAAGATAGGTACACACTGTATGATCTGTTCACTTGGGAAGTCATCATCCTTAAACATGATATAAGACTCAGCTATAACACACCATTAAGAAAAGTCCAGCTAACCAAACCTCAGTAGATGCCATAAGTTCTGAGATACTAAGAGCGAAATTCCAGACAGGTGGGCAACATTCTACATGATTCAAAGGATACAAGAAGCAAAATTTATCTAAAACAAATATTGCAGTTTGGTGATGGCCTGTAAAACTCAATATCTTAAGTTTGTGTCAGACAGGATACTGTGATGATGTGAACACAGACAGATAATTTTGATGCTACCACTACTAGTAACTGCCATGTATTGAACACTCCGTGCTGTGTACCTTGTGTGACCCAGTTTATTTAACACTCAAAACAGCCTGAGGCTGAGTGTCATTACCTCCATTTTATAAATGAGAAAAAATTATGGACAAAAGGTAAAGTATCTTTCCAAGATGGCATAGCAAGGATGTGACAGAGTTGGCATGTGAACCCAAGTATATCTGATTCCAAAACCCAGCTTTTGATCCCCAAGAGCTATTGCCTTCTGTTTCCAGAAGGATAAATGAATACAGAAAATTTAAATTTTGTTAGTTTGCACTAATCCAGACATAAATTTAATACATACCTTCATATCCTCAGTACCTGTGTGAAGGTTCTATGCTGGGTACTGGAGATATGAAGGTGAATAAAGCACAATCCTTATTCTCAAGAAATTTATAATCTAACATAAGAAATAACACACAGGCACAATGAGATGTAACACAGAAACCCAAGAGCTACACTGGTAATACAAGTGAGGAATTAATTGCCTGTGTAGAGAAGAAATCAAAAAGAGTATTTTTTGTCAAAGAATTATGGATACTTTCAATAATAAGATTAAGAACTGAGAGGAGCACAAAGTGTTATGCCCAATGAGGTAGGTTTCTAATTCTGTTATTTGTGATTTGCTACTATGCAGAACTCCATATGATTATGAAATATATTATACTATATCAAAAATGAAGCTGGAGAGTAAGGATTCTTGCAAAACTGAAGCAGAAAAGCAAGAATGAGGTTAATAACACAATGATAATTATTACTAACAATGAAATTTCACCATTTTAATTAAATCAATACTTCAGGAAATATAGCATTCTCTATTGTAGAGTTGATTTTATTCTTACATAAAAATTTAAAAAGAAAATGGCTGTGATTTTCAGTATGTTATTAAAGTTTAGGCTAATGTAGTTATAGATAAGTAATAAAAAAAAAACAAATACCATATGATTTCACTCATATGTGGAATTTAAGAAACAAATGATCATGGGGGGAAAAAGAGAGAGAGGCAAACCAAGAAACAGACTCTTAACTATAGAGAACAAACCGATGGTTACTAGAAGGGAGGAGAGTAGGTGATGGGTTAAATAGGGGATAGGGATTAAGGAGGGCACTTGTGATGAGCACTGGGTCATGTACATAAGTGCTGAATCTATAAGTTGTAGACCTGAAACTAATGTTACACTGTATATTAACTAACTGAAATTTAAATGAAAACTTAAAAAAAGGTAAGTGATAAAAAAAAGCAATATAGGTAAAAGAACATCAAATAATTTACTGCCACAGAAAATATGCGCATGGATTGACCAGACAAAAGAACTCTATGAACACTTTAGTACTTAATGATGAATCTCATGCATTATAATAAAAAATATAAAGATGGGTGTATGAACATAAAGAAATTCTCCTTAGAAAAAGAACACTATGAACTAAAATAATTTAGTTAGAAAGATTTATTTTAGGGGCGCCTGGGTGGCGCAGTCGGTTAAGCGTCCGACTTCAGCCAGGTCACGATCTCGTGATCCGTGAGTTCGAGCCCCACGTCGGGCTCTGGGCTGATGGCTCAGAGCCTGGAGCCTGTTTCTGATTCTGTGTCTCCCTCTCTCTCTGCCCCTCCCCCGTTCATGCTCTGTCTCTCTCTGTCCCAAAAATAAATAAACATTGAAAAAAAAATTTTTTTTTAAATAAAAAAAAAAAGAAAGATTTATTTTATTTATAAGAGAGATTTACCTTGAAAACTTTTGCACAGAAGTAAGTTACAGGAAAGTTTTAAAGCCATGGAGAAATTTCTCTCGGTTTCGTAAAGAATTACTATCCTTGTCAAAGAAGGTTAGGCAAAGATTTTTTAGGTAGGTACAAAAAGCATAAACTATCAAAGAAAACAAATTGATAACAGAAAAAGTTGATTTCATTAAAGTTAAAAACTTCTCTCTGAAAAACACTGCTAAGAAAATGAAAAGCCACAAACTGGGAGTAAATATTTGTAAAACACATACCAGATAATGGACTGGTATCCAGAATATATAAAGAACTCTTACAACTCAATAATAAAAAACAAACAACCCAATTAGTGGTGGACAAGATCTGAATACACACTTCATCACAGAAGATACAGAATCTTATCCACAGGGACTGCTTTCCAAGACCCCCAGTGGGTACCTGAAATAGCAGATAGTACCAAACTCTATATAGACTATGTTTTTTCTTATACATACATACATACATACATACATACATACATACATACATATGATACATATGATAAAGTTTAATTTATAAATTAGTCACAATAAGAGATTAACAACAATAACAATAAATTGGAACAATTAAAGAATACTGTAATAAGTTATGTAAATGTGGTCTCTCTCAAAATGTCTTATTGTACTGTACTCACCTTTCTTCTTGTGAGAATGTGAGGTGATAAAATGCCTACATGATGAGATGAAGTGAGGTGAATGACATAGACATTGTGGCGTAGCATTAGACTACTATTGACCTTCTGACCATTTGTCAGAAGGAGGAGCCTCTGCTTCTGGGACCATAGTTGGTTTACCACAGTTGATAGACTGAAACCATGGAAAGTAAACTGTATATAAGGTGGGATCACTGGCAGAACATGGAAAGATACTCAAATCTTATCATTTATTGGGTACCTATAGTTACAAATAGCATCCTGGTTAGGGAAATGTAAATTAAAACCACAATGAAATATTACCACACACCTGTTAGAATGACTAAATTAAAAAGACAGCCTTGACACAAAAGCAGACACTCAGATCAATGAAACAGAATAGAGAACCCAGAAATGGACCCACAAACATATGGCCAACTAATCTTTGACAAAGCAGGAAAGAATATCCAATGGAATAAAGACGGTCTCTTCAGCAAGAAATGCTGAGAAAACTGGACAGTGACATGCAGAAATATGAACCTGGATCACTTTCTTACACCATACACAAAAATAAATTCAAAATGGATGAAAGACCTAAATGTAAGACAAGAAGCCATCACAATCCTCGAGGAGAAAGCAGGCAAAAAACCTCTTTGATCTTGGCGATAGCAATTTCTTACTCAACACGTCTCTGGAGGCAAGGGAAACAAAAGCAAAAAATGAACTATTGGGACCTCATCAAAATAAAAACTTCTGAACAGTGTAGGAAACAATCAGCAAAACTAAAAGGCAACCGACAGAATGAGAGAAGGTATTTGCAAATGACATATCAGATAAAGGGTTAGTATCCAAAATCTATAAAGAATGTATAAACTCAACACCCAAGAAACAAATAATCCAGTGAAGAAATGGGCAAAAAACATGAATAGACACTTCTCCAAGGAAGACAACTAGATGGCCAACCGACACATGAAAAAACGTTCAACATCACTCATCATCAGGGAAATACAAATCAAAACCACAATGAGATACCACCTCACACCTGTCAGGGTGGCTAACATTAACAACTCAGGCAACAACAGATGTTGGTGAGGATGCAGAGAAAGAGGATCTCTTTTGAACTGCTGGTGGGAATGCAAACTGGTGCAGGCACTCTGGAAAACAGTATGGAGGTTCCTCAAAAAATTAAAAATAGAACTACCCTATGACCCAGCAGTTGCACTACTAGGTATTTATCCAAGGGATACAGGTATGCTGTTTCGAAGGGGCACATGCACCCCAATGTTTATAGCAGCACTATTGACAATAGCCAAAGTATGGAAACAGCCCAAATGTCCATCAATGGATGAATGGATAAAGAAGATGTGGTATATATATACAATGGAGTATTACTCGGCAATCAAAAAGAATTAAATCTTGCCATTTGCAACTACGTGGATGGAACTAGAGGGTATTATGCTAAGTGAAATTAGTCAGAGAAAGACAAATATCATATGACTTCACTCATATGAGGACTTTAAGACACAGAACAGATGAGGGGCACCTGGGTGACTCACTCGGTTGAGTGACTGACTTTGGCTCAGGTCATGATCTCATGGTTCATGGGTTCAAGCCCCACGTTAGGCTCTGTGCTGACAGCTCAGAGCCTGGAGCCTCCTTCGGATTCTGTGTCTCCCTTTCTCTCTGCCCCTCTCCCGCTCGCACTCTGTCTCTCTCTCTCAAAAAATAAAGATTAAAAAATTAAAAACAAAATGACACAGAACAGATGAACATAAGGGAAGGGAAGCAAAAATAATATAAAAACAGGGAGGGGACAAAACATAAGAGACTCTTAAATATGAATAACAGAGGGTTACTGGCGTGGTTGTTGGGGGGGGGATGGGATAAATGGGCAAGGGGCATTGAGAAATCTACTCCTGTAATCGTTGTTGCACTATGTGCTAATTTGGATGTAAATTAAAAAAAAAAAAGACAGCCTACTACGTGTTGGTAAGAGTATAGAACAACTGGAAGTCTCACACGCTGCTGATTAGAATGTAAATCATTATCGTCCACCACTTTGGAAAGCATTCTGGCAATTTCTGAAAAAGCTGACTTTATACTTACCCCACGAGCCCATCATTTCACTTCTAGGTGAAAGTGAAGTCTCCATACCCAAGAGGAATGAAAACATATGCCCACACAAAGACTTCTTCATAAATGTTTATAGCAGCTTTATTTGTAATAACCAAAAACTAAGGGGGAAATTGCTCATCACCTTGTGAATGAATAATGTGTGGTATATCCATACAATGGAATATTACCTAGTAATACAAAGGAACAAACTATTGATATATGCAACAACAAGGAGGAAGCTCAAAAGCTTTATGCTTAGTGAAAAAGACCAGATTTAAAAGGCACATGCTATAGGTTCCATTTATAACGACACATTAAAAAGGCAAAACTAATGTAAAAGACACATGTCAATAGTTCCCAAGTCTGGTGGGGGTGTTGAGGAGAGGGCAGACTGACTATAAGGGGTCATGAAGGAAATTTTAAGAATGGTGGAAACATTGTGTATTTTGATTGTGGTGGTGGTTACACAACTGTGTATATCTGTCAAAATTCCTAGAATTATGGGGGTTCCTGGGTGGCTCGGTCAGTTAAGCGTCTGACTTTGGCTCATATCGTTATCTCACGGTTTGTGGGTTTGATCCCCAAATCGGGCTCTGTGCTGAAAGTTCAGAGCCTGGAGCCTGCTTCAGATTCTGTGTCTCCCTCTCTCTCTCTCTGCCCTTCTCTGCTCACACACACACACACTCTCTCTCTCTCTCTCTCAAAAATACAAACATGTTTTAAAATTCCTAGAATTGTGCATCAAAAAAGCATAAATTTTACTGTATGTAAATTATTCCTCAATCAACCTGACTTTAATAGAATATATGTGAAATGCTTATTTTATTTACCTTTTAAACTTTAGGCATAGAAAGGTATTTTACACAACCTGGATTCCGACTAAAATTGTCACATGTAGAAAATCATAAACTAGAGGGCGCCTGGGTGGCTCAGTCGGTTAAGCGTCCGACTTCCGCTCAGGTCATGATCTCATAGTCCATGAGTTTGAGCCCTGCATCAGGCTCTGTGCTGACAGCTCAGAGCCTGGAGCCTGCTTCGGATTCTGTGTCTCCCTCTCTCTCTGACCCTCCCCTGCTCATACTCTGTCTCTCTCTCTCTGTCTCAAAAACAAATAAAAACATTTTAAAAAAATTTAAAAGAAAATCATAAACTATCATTTATTCAATGATAAAAACAAAACTGCTACCTGAATTTGCTAATACATATTTTTGTATCTTTCAAAAACAATCAGCCGTGAGCTACTGATCCTCAAAGGTTCCTCATCTGTAAAAGAATGTATATTAAACTGAATATAGGTTTCTCCATTACACACTTTGAATTTATTAATTCTTAAGCTAATCTTTTGTCATCTTCAAAAAGCCCCAAGTTATACTTCCCTTTAGGATTATAAAATAACGGTTATCGGTACCAAATGGACTCCACTGGTTACATTTCTGCTTTCTCAGTATGAACAAAATACAGTAATTAGTAGGAGCCCCTGTATGTCATTTTAAACTTAAGGATTATTTCAACCTGTATGCATGACACGTGACCTGTGGTCTGTGGCACGCTCTCTAATGAGCGGTGCTGAAAGGAGAACCATACTTTCGTAGGTGAGGCTACTAACTACTGCAATTGTCCGCTCACGAAGCCTGACACCTGGAGATGATTCCTGCTCACCATGTGCAGTCTGCAGCTCAGCAATTGCCTCTGACTGAGAAGGAATATAACTTCACATTATTGTTTCTGAGCCTTCTGAAACAGGGTATCTCGCCTGGCACGTGATAAATGCACTTCTCTGCCAGTTTATTTTCATCTATTTGTTTGGAATATCGTAAAGGACTCACAAAGGGGTAGGCAGTGCTTCAGGCACTGGCAGAAGGGCCTAATCATTTAATCTTTCTCAGAGAGCTCGAGGAGGGACTCATATCAAGGAAGGAACGGCAGCTGCCCTCCAGAACAGCTGATGCTTAGCATGGCACTAGGATGACACATCCATACATCTTAATAAAGCACGGTGCATTAATCTATTAGTAGCAACTCAAGGAAATACTCCAGTGGCCAAAGCAGAGTGGGTATGTGGTCAAGACTAACAAGATAGACAGGAGAGAAGTATTACAAAGAAACTTAGTGATGTTTTCTCTAATTCTCCATTTTCAAAATTGAGAAGAATGCTTCACGGTAAAGGAATTGCTATCGTAAGAATCAGCTGGGTGTGGGGAGGACTGAAGGATAGGGAGCCGCTCAAGCAAGCCAGATGTGCATTGAGGTTACTTGTCCCCATTGATATACAGGGAATCAGTAGAAACAGAAACTGCCAGTTCCTGCAATGTCAGCAACAGAGAAAAACAAAAGAGATGCAGTTACAAGAAATGTTACTTAATTTTTAAAAATGTAAAAGAATTATGCAAGCCAAATCTGGGGTTGGGGGTTCTGGTGATGGCCAGTTGACCGGGTTCTTTGGGGTAGAGTGCAACCCATTTGCATGTACCAGATGATGTCGAGTGGAAGGTAGGAACGCTGAACTTAGAAGGTAGGCACTAGTGTTATAGCAGCAGGAATGCTGAACTTAAATTCAAAAGATTTGCATTTGAATCTCCATGCTCCTACTTGCTAACAGTGACCTTTGGCAAGTTGCTGAACTTCTCTAGAAATCAGTGAAATAATGAATATGAAAGTATGTGGCATTAGCAGACACCAAGTGGAATTTTGCCTGATCTGTTCACCTATCATGGAGGCCTTAATGCACACGGTTAAGCTTCACATGATGAACATTTAATTTTAATTTTTTTTAATTGTACACAGTTCATTGGCATAGGAATCATTAGTCAAGATGTCAATATCTTTCTTGAGAAGGTCCACCCAAATGGGGTCACTCTTTCACTTGACCCACCTAAATACCTAATATATACTGCCTGAACTTGTGTGTACTCACTGGTAAATTACTTTGTAAGTGTTATGTCTGTTCACATGTGCATGTCCTGTCTACTCAATTAGGATTATTGACATATTGAGCCATAAGGCATTTTAGAGAAGAGTTTAGGCCAAACTCTTCATTGTACAGGTGGGAATATCAAGGTTCAGGAAAGTCCACTAACTTGTCTCAAGTCATATATTGATTGGTGAATAAGGGTTAGGACCAAGTTCTCTTCACCCCCTGGCCAAGGCTTCTTTCTCCCTTACTCTCATCACAAACTATTCTAAAAATAGCATCTGAAGAGAAGAACCGGTTTTGCTGCTATTGTTGCTCTCCCATAAATTCAGTAGACATTCACACAACCTAGATGATGAGGGACCCTCGAAATTTCCAATGTTTATAAATAGTTACATTCAGAAATACCAGAAGTGTTGTCCCAATGCTCAATTCATTCTATAAACACCATCCTTTCTTCTTTGGGTTAATAATAGATTATAGATATCTTTATGCTTTATAAAACACTTTTGTATCTGTTGTCAAATTGGAGCAGTTCGGGAAATCTGTGGAGGAGTCAGAGTAGGTAGTATTACCCCCATTTTATGGTTGCAGAAACAGAGATTCAGAGAGGTTAGATAATTTTCTTAGCTACACATAGCTCCTCCTGGGTGGAGCTGACATTCCAACGAACTCAGGTTTTCTGGTTTCATAATCTAATATACTCCAACTGCACTAGGCTACATCACATTGGTAGGTACACTCTCAACAAAATACTAACTCAGAATAAGTGTTCTGGCCCGGTCAGAATTGTTTAGGCTGTAAGTGACCAAAACCCATTCAAACAAGCTTAAATTAAAAAAAAAAAAAAAAAAAAAAGGCAGGAGAGAAGGAGGACTGGCAGGGGCTATGAAACCCATTGGCTTAATATAACCAAACCATGTACAAGGCGAAGGTAAAGCAGCCTTCATGAGCAGTCTTCATAGCTTTATCACCAGGTGAATGGGTACCTTTCTCTCCCAGGCTCCTTTAGAAATCCTAAGGAACAACTCTTTTGGGGATCAGGGGTCAATTTGTATCATGTTTATTTCTTTAAGTCTTAGACCAATCCAGAGGCTATTACAAAATGTGAAGGGGTGGGGGGAGGGATAGAAAACTGGGCAGAAAAATACCAGTACTAAAATACTTGATTTGGAGCATTTGCTTATTTCTATGGTGTAAATACTCCCACCATGGCTGATTTCAAGCAACCAACATGACATCGACCAGATCACAAAATTTCTGAAAATTTAGTGATTGGCTCTTGTGAACCAGTTTAACTAGCTTCAACATACCAAAGCCATGTAGTACTGGTTAACCATACTTAGACCTGAACAGGTCAAGAAATTCAAAGAAACCACCAGTTCATGGCAAATGTTTTTCCCCAACACTGGAAAGGAGAAGCAATTTAAATCAGCAAATATTTATTGAGTACCTACCTACTAAATGGCAAGCACTGGGCTTGTCAATATAAAGACAAAAGATACATTCTCACCCTCAAGGATTTCATCTCCTCGAAGGAAGATAAACCAACTAAAGGGTGAAAGATAATGTGAGTCATACTATACTCGGAATTCTAATTCATCCTTCACAGATATTTATGGCTCATTGATTAGGTGCTGAGCATTACTCTTACATTCAAATGAGAAAGGTAGACAGTTAATACAAAAGTTTTAATGGTGGGCGGGGGGAGGTCTGGAGTAGAAGGAGCACAGAAAGAGAGAGGGAAGTAAGCGTTGAGGTCAGAGGGGTAAAGAGGGATCATAGTGTTTTAAACAGTGGTTTTCAAAGTGTGGTCCCCAAACCAGCAGCATCAACATCACCTGAGAACTTGTTAGAAATGAAAATTCTCCACCTGTATTCCAGGTCTGCTGAGTCAGAAACTCTGGGGTGAGGCCCAACACTCTGAGGTTTAATAGATCCTCCAGGTGATTGTGATACATGCATGTAATACATGCATAGAGTTTCCTATTCTGATGTTCTCTGCCTCTGCCCCACTTACACTTGTCTGTCTCAAAATAAATAAACTTAAAAAAAAAAGACTATGGATTATTTTGACTGTAAGGATGGACATGGAAAAAAGTTGATAGACTTAGGATGTTTTGAGCATCCACAGGACATACTGATGTGGCAGGTGAAAGAAAGCAAGAAATCATTTTTGGGTCCCAAGCAACAGGGTAGACTGTGATGCCATTGGCTGAGGCAAAGAAGATTGGGGGACTAGTGTATTTGGAGGTGGAAATCAAGAGTCCCCTTTTGATTGTGTTATATTTGAGATGGCTAATAGACATCTATATGGCTGTGTCAATTAGACAGTTTGATAGAAGGGTCTGGAGTTTCAAGAAAAAATACCCGAGATACGTGCTTGGAGTCATCTGTACATTGATTGTATGCAAACCCATGGGCTTGGATGATATCACCTGGAAAGAGTCCACAGATAGATTAGGAAAGAGGGTCCAGAACAGAGATCCCTGGGGCACCTAACATTTACAGATCTAAGAAAGAAGCTTGATCATAAAAAAAAAAAAAAAAAAAAAAAAAATCTGTGAGATAGGAAGAAACTAAGAAACTATATTTATGGTGTCATGGAATCAAGTGAATAGAATGTTTATGAGAGAGAGAGAGAGAGAGAGAGAGAGAGAGCATCAGTTGTTTTGAATGCTGCTAAGAGATCAATAAAGCAAGACAAAGAAATGATCAATGGATCATTCGAGATCATTGGTGACCTTGATGAAAGAATGTTCCCTGAAGTGATAGGAAAGAAACCATTTAAAATGGATTGAGGAGAGAATGTGAGATAAGGAAATGGAGAAAGAGAATGTAATAACTCTTTATGTGAAGAGGGATAGAGAAATGGGGAGGAATTTGGAGGCCATTTGGGACTGAGGCAGGTTTGCACATTTTGGGCTCTGTGTCAGACAGACGGTGCCTGCCTCAAGACAGCTTCACCCTACAGCAGTCAAGTCAGGCAAGAAGAAAATAATACCCCCAAATCTAACCAATTACAATGATGATAAATGCATAGAACAGAATAACACTTACTGAATACCTATGATGGGTAGGGTACGGTGGGATATATAGAGAGTAATCAAAATGGGAGAATGAATGCAGTTAGGTAATTAAAGTAAAAGCCAGAGTGTGACAACTCTACAGCAGAGGTACAAAGTGTTTTGGGTTCAAAGAGAAAAAGGGGATTGATTTTTGTCTGAACTGTTGCTAATCTTCAAGAAAAACAGAGGATTGGGACTGCTTTCAAGAAGGGTAGAGAATTAACTTGTAGAGGGGCTAGTTTGTTAGATACTAATTAAGACATTGGTCAGTGGAGCAGTAAAAGTGGAGATACATTAGCTCCAATTACATTCTGGAGAGTAGTAACTAATATTATTTAATGTCTGACTTTTTAAATATTTTTGTATTTTTGTTCCCTGTATTTATTGAAAATAGAAGCATCGGATATCTGCAAAGAGAGAGAGAGAGAGGAAAATAGGAAAGAAATGGAAATCTAAAAGGAAATAAATAGATTTATTGAGCATCTATTAACCTATTCTATGTCAACCTTTGTTGTAATATTTTCACATCCATCATCTCATCAAATCTTTGGCTGACCTTGCTTGGCCCCCTTTATTTCAGTACTAAGTGGGTGGGAAATGTTTATTCCTTGTACAATCATTTTAGAGAAAATTACATATAGTTTCTTCTGAAGATGTCTCCCAATGAGTTTATGCCCTCCCCCAAAATAAGTGAATAATAATAGATTATGCTTCTTTTGTAGTTATTAACTGGGCAACTATAATTAGTTGCAAGAATTTCAACAAGGGCGGGGCAGGGGAGGGAATATTTGCTTTCATTAAAAGGATTTCTAAACACTGAGAGACTGCAAGAGGTAATCTGGTACAGTGGTTTCCAAATCCAGCGTATAGCTGAAATGTGGGAGAAGCTTTTAAAAAATGTAGATCACCAGATTTCCCCAACCTCAACCCCCCACCCCCACCCCCTCCACCCCCACCCACTGAGACTCTGATTCTGTGGATCTGATGTGCAGGTAAGAAGCTGCGGGGGGTAAAAGATCCCCAGGTGATTTTGATGTACAGCCAATTGTGGAAAGCACAACTCTAATACAAGCAGTTCTCTCACAATTTATGTTTCCATGGCATGATTTGGCTATCATGTGACTGAAAAATAAGGGCACATTGTTTTCATTGCAAAGACCAGTCCCTGTACAAAAGGATGGCCAGGAACTCACAATGCCAACAGGGGGCAAAAAAAATCTGTCATCCACACAGTACAGCAAAAATGCTTTTGCTGACCTATTGCAGCTACTATATTTGAAAGATCCTGAGCTTTGTTTTGCAATAACACCGAATGTAACAAGTCATGAAGAAAAGAGTATGAGATGTTCTGCTAATGAGGATGCTGGCAGTTAAAGGGAAAGAAGCCATTTCATTTGAGAAAATTAAACACTGGATCTGCTCAGTGATATTTGAGGTTTATAATTACATACTTTGCCTATAGAAACCCTCATTATTGAAAATTTTCGGGAAAAAATAATCCATTTTACTCCATTTGAACCATTGTTTGGGTAACACTTTACAAATAACACCGTGTTTCTTTAAGTAATGCCACTGATATTAATAGCAGAACAGATGACAGTCTGCCTGTGAATAGGTATCATAATAAACATGTAAATATGCAAATGTGTCCTGGAAGCAAGCATAAGGGGCATAGAATTCTGCTCAGGGGGTCTTCAAAGATTGGTAAGAATTACAATGAAAAGGTAGGGGGCATATTAAAATAGTACTTATTGCATTTGTTTATCTTTACCTTTTAGGTGTTAAAGAGATTTTCCATTATCTTTGTTTATTCTACAATCTCACTACTGTACTAATTAGAAGTTCTTCTTGAATGCTCTAATCCCTCTCTATGTAATTTCAATTCATTCCCAAGAGGATGCTCTTGTTGACAGAAATCCTGCTTATAGACATAGCACGTGGATGGTTTGATTTCCCTATAGAGACAGGTATTGACAGGCAACTCAAGGCTCTTCCTTCTCCCTCACCCTCATCTGACTCCTTCTCAAGGATGGGGCAGGGTTGGGGGAAGACAGGGCAGCCTTCCAGGGGCAGGAGCACTGATCCAGATGATCTACATAGACTTCAGGCTGTGCTTTTGGGGTAGAATTTTTACAGATATGAAAATGCCTCCTTATTAGCAGGGTCTTTCTCCCTTTTCTGTAGATTTCTCTCAGGGGCCAGTCACGGTCAGGGTGGATTCCAAATGGGAAGAGACCAACCAGCTCTGTCACTTCCCATGTCCCCTTTTCCTAGGGCTAGGGCAGGACAGTGTCAGGCAGGGACATCTTTACACTGGGGCACAGGGGCTTTCTTGCACTTTAGCTCCCGTGACTTGGCTTTTTCTCCCAACAACAGGACAAAGTTCCAGAACTGATAAGTGGACTTCTAGGAAAAAAATTAATTTGGCCATTTCCCCCCATTTTCCTTTGGTTCTAAGCTCTTCGTTGAGGCAAAAAGGGAACTCTCTATAGTTTAGCTCTCTCTAGAGTTGTCTATTGAGGTTAGAGGATAAATCTGGCTAAGTCTAAAGTGTTTAATCTCCTTTGCTTCCAGTGTGTTTATATCATTCCAAGGGATTTTGCTCAAGTCTTTGCAAGGGACCCAGCCCAATATCATCCCCATTCCTTCTCTTTATAATGCTCCCAACTCACCCTCCCCACCCCAATGGAAAGCACAAGTCAACACTGAGATCTGTGTTTTCAGCCTCAGTTTCTAAAAATGCAACTCTGGGTAACTAAACATGTTCTGGATTGTGCTTCCTACTTCCAAGTAGTAACTTTTCTGTGAGTCAATTACTGAAGAGTCCAGGAGTTTCTACCCAGCACCTGCCTATTAATTTGCTATGACCAACCTACAACATCTGTCAACTCTTCTCATGAATTAATAGGCCCGTAATTAAAATCCAACAGAGAGCTCAAAAATTAATTAGGACAGGAAACAGCCATGTGAGCAGCATGGAACATAGCTTTCTATAAAGAAAAGACAAGCTTCATGTAAAACAAGGGTATGCCACAGGCCTCTGCCCATCTCTGCATCAGCTGGTCCCTGAACTGAATTTTCCAATCTGTGACCTCATTGTGAAGGTGACTAACTGAAGGCTGCCATGTAATGGGAATCAATACATGACACTGACTGTCTGACTTGGTACTTAAATCACAATCCTGGGAAGTATATTTCTCCTGCTTAAAAAGAAAATGGAAATTCAGAAGGATCAAATATCTGGCTGCTCACACTTAGGTTTTCTTCAGATCTCCATGCTCTGGGCATGGTAACTTCTCTTGAGTTTTCTGAAGCGTGAGCTCATGGGCATAACTCTGTGGAAGTAGGACAGTGCAGTGGTTTCATATACCAGTATTAAATGCATCTGCTACTTATTATAGGACCTTGGACAAGTTATCAATACACTATGCATTGGTGTCTACTACATGACAATTTTGCAAATCTTAGGTATGTTATTAATGCAGTTTGCTCCCTAATAGAATGATAATAGTAATGATGTCTATTTTCACCTGCTCTCAAGAGGGGATAACTAAAGAATTCATATTAATAATTTTAGTGTACTCTCAGATCTATAAGAAGGAGTTTCCAAAAGCAGGGTGCAATGTTTGCCAATTGGCTAACCTTCTTGTTCTTAATAATAAGAATGAATTAGAGAAATAAAATAACCTTCAGTATAGCTGTTGGGAAAAAAAGATACATTAACAAATCCAACCCCCCTTCAAAAATAAAGTACCTTTCAACCTTGAGTAGCTGCAGAATTGTACTCTTTCCCATTTTTGTGGAAGAAAAGGACAAAAATTTCTTCCCAAATCTGTTATTTTGATATTGGCAGCTAGAGAAGGGGACCATAAAACACTGTCAGAGATGACAAGGGTTGAATTAAATTCCAGGGACTGTTAAGAGCAATGTAAAGGACTCATCTCTGGCCAGGGATAACTGGACATAAAAGAGTATTGATTAATAATGTAATCTTCCTTTAAACCTGTTCCCAGGCAGCCCAAAATCCTTTGCTGCACTCAGGTGAGAAATATGAAAAGTTTTCCCAAGATCTTCAAAAGAAGCAACAACTGGAATAAACTAGACTTGTCATGGCACAATTTCCACCATATGGAGCCCTAATGCCTCACTGAGCAACCCCCGAAGGGCCTGAAGGGGATACACATTCATGCAATACCCCCAGAGAAAATGTCTGTGCTTTTTCAAGGGGAGTTTTACTTAGTCTTATAGATGTCATTCAAACATTAGAGAAAAAGCATGAAACAAATGATTAACAGAGAGATATTCTAACATAGCCAGCCATAGCGGTGGTGAATATTTGATATACAACTCTGGTTCCCAACCTGCAGGCAGAGGAGAGTCTTAGCTAGGCTCTTTGGAGTTCTCAGAAACAAAGATTCATTGAGGTTACCTCCAGCAATGGGAAATCAGCTGTGAGGCCACATGTGGAAATAAAAACAACAGAAGTCTCCCAGGAACTCGAGAAGAGCTACACTGAAGCTGGACTATGGATTAAAAATTGTAAGGTTTTTTTGTTTCCTTTTTCTTTTCAGGGCATACAATTCTCAAGACCCATTGTCTTGTCAGGAATTTAGCATCCAAAGTTTGACAACCATCACCAATGGTAAACTCAGATTCTCTACTATTGATATCGTTAACCAACTACTCCACCCTCTACTTAGATATCATTTTCTGTCTTTTGCCTTTGATTTACAGATACCTTCTGATTACTCTTGGCTCCTGATGTAGCTGACCATAGTAATATTTTTGTATCTACCTATTTATCTATCTACCTATCTATCCATCCATATGTCTGTCAAGAAACACTGATTTTTCTCAAAAATCTGATATCAAGTTCCTTCCAAGGCTACTCATCACCTTGAGACGGGCTGATATATTTGCTACCCCTTACTTCAAATGGCCTCTCCTGGTCTAATGAGCTAAATTATTATTATTTTTTAACATTTATTTATTTTTGAGAGAGACAGATCATGAGCAGGGGAGGGCAGAGAGAGTGGGAGACACAGACTCCGAAGCAGGCTCCAGGCTCTGAGCTGTCACCACAGAGCCCGACGCTGGGCTCAAACTCATGAACCGCGAGATCATGACCTGAGCTGAAGTTAGTCGCTTAACCGACTGAGCCACCCAGAAGCCCCTAAAATGGTAACATCAAATGATTTAGAACAGACATCTGTATGGTGCACAGGCCAAATCTGGCCTGCCACCTTTTTTTTTTTTTTTTTTTTTTTTGTACTCTGATTCATTTATGTATTGTGTGTGGCTGCTCTCATACTGCAGGGGCAGGCAGAGTTCAGTAGTGCCCCACAAAGCCTAAAATATTTACTATCTGGCTCTTTACAGAAAGTGTCTCCTGATCCCTGATTTAGAACATGGCCAAGTGTTCAAAGCAAGGAAATGCTCTGGAATGGGTTGTATGTGGGTTTCCTCAGGAAGGGCTCAGGACTATCTACAGCAGGTTATCTGAGACTAAAGTCCTCAGGGAGGCTCAGAATTAAGTCTTTGGGTCCACGTGCACATACAGCCTGAGTAAATGTACATATGTTTTAACATATATAGATGATTTTGTTGTAAATAATAGATAAACTAATTCACTTACAAGTGATATTTATCCTATGTTATCTCTTTCATAACTTTTTTTCCTCCCATGAATTGGAACATACCTCCAAGCATGTTGGAAAGCACTGATACAGAAATAACAAAACAGGACATGATCTGAAAAGCATTTCTCTTTTGCTCTGGGGTGAAATTAATATTAACAATTAACATTGTTGTCTTACTATGCTTTTGTAAGGAACATGTTTGAGCACTCACCTTATAACCTGGAGCTGAGAGTAATATGAAATACTATGATTTCTACCACTTCTATCCTAGGCATCCCAAAACTCATCTTGATGCTTTTTTTTTTTTTTTTTTTTTTTGAAAAGGAGCCAATGAGAACAAAATGGTGATCACTAGATTCCAGGACTTGATGAAAAGTAAAATTTTTTTTTCCATATGTACAAAGAAGTTACCTTTGCCTACTAAGTTATGAATTCTTTCCTTACCTAATTGTGAGCACTTGGAGCTCAAAGATTGGATTTTACCTCCTTCACAAACCAGTGAATCCTTATGTGTTTGTAGAATGAAGAAGTGAATGTTGCCATATGTTCTCATAGCTCAGTTAGCAAAGCTGACATAGAAGGACCTTTAAACTGTAAAGGAAATTGGGCACACCTCTGTAACTGCTATCTCTCCTACCGAGACAGAAAAGCACTTAAGCAAAAGTTCTCCCTGTAAGGGAGTCAGGGGCAGAGTTTGTGAAATCCGGACTTACTAGAGCTCTCTTCCCTTCCTGGTCATTGCATCATTTGTGCTAACAGACCTGGTTCTAACCCTACGCTGCAAAGACCCTTAATCCACGCTGTCACCTTATCTTCCATGCGAAGTTAGTTCCCACTCTGTGCTCCTGTGGTACTGTGTCCACACATTTAGTTACTACTTGGGCTGAATTGCAATTATCACTTACTAGACAGTTCCTCTCACTGAGGAGTTCATATTATGCCTCAGTGTGATAAAATTCAATCAGGTGTGCTAAGTGAAGGCATGAATGAATAAATGATCTAATAAGTATGTAAAATATAAGGCTTGATACACTTTCATCTCCCTAGCCATCTATGCTAATTGATCATGGCACGTTTCCATTGCTAGACCCGTCTTCAAATCCATACCTCTCAATGGTGTAGCCTCTCCAGACAGGTTTTAATGATATTTCAAAGTTTGTGCAACTATAGATAATGTATTTGTCATTCGGAAGTTCAAATCCTAGACATGGATTTTATTAATCCTTCTCCTCCTGCAGCCACCTGATTCCTGACACAGGTCAAACAACCACCTGCCCTAGACCCCCATCTGCCTTCTAGATAAAGAATACTAGGTTTTACCGTTATGCCACATTTTACTGCCAATGTGAGATCCCAGGAAAATAAAACAATGAGTGGAATCATTGTGCTTCCCTCAAGAGCAGCAGTCAAACCCCTGAAAAACACAGCTAACTGGGGTTCCTGGAGCCCTCCCTCCCGCTTCAGCGAAGCATTCTGCCAGAAAGTAGCTGCCCAGCTAGGCCTTTGGGAGAATTTGATAAGTTAAACAAGGCTGCCCTCTCGTGGTTAGGGAAAAAATTACCTGTATAAAATAAAATGCCTTCTCCATACCCAAGAAATTCAGGGCCCTGTATTGAAACTATGAATAATACTTATATATTTTTTTAAAAAACAGGTAATTTTTTTTACTGTTTTTGGCATGTTTCTTTTTTTTAATATGAAATTTATTATCAAATTGGTTTCCATACAACACCCAGTGCTCATCCCAACAGGTGCCCTCCTCAAGACCCATTACCCACCCTTTCCTCCCTCCCACCCCCATCAACCCTCAGTTTGTTCTCAGTTTTTAAGAGTCTCTTATAGTTTGGCTCCATCCCTCTCTAACATTAAAAACAAGATAGTTCAGAGTACACTGCAGTAAACTTTTAAGATAGATAAAAATGAATGACAAGTAAAATTGTTAGTAAAAAGTACATTCACCATTTAAAACCTGCTCTACAGTGGAGTGCCTGGGTGGCTCAGCCGGTTAGGAGACTGACTTTGGCTCAGGTTACAGTGTCACATTTTGTGGGTCTGAGCCCCGTGTCGGGCTCTGTGCTGAGGGCTCAGAGCCTGGAGCCTGTTGCAGATTTCGTGTCTCCCTCTGTCTCTGCCCCTCCCCTGCTTGTGCTCCATCTGACTCTGTCTCTCAAAAATAAACATAAAAAAAATTTTTTTTTAAACCTGCTCTAGATTGAATTATAATCAAGAATTCATTACTGGTTCCAGGATTTAGAAGCAGATGGAACAATTCCTTAATACATGGAATTTCTTTCTTTTTTAAAATTTGTTACTGTTTATTTATTTTTGAGAGAAACAGAGTATGAGCGGGGGAGGGGCAGAGAGCGAGGGAGACACAGAATCTAAAGCAGGCTCCAGGCTCTGAGCTGTCAGCACAGAGCCCAATGCGGGGCTCGAACCCATGAACTGTGAGATCAAGACCTGAGCTGAAGTCGGACATTTAATTGACTGAGCCACCCATGTGCCCCAGGATTTCTTTAAGGGTGATTTATTTTAGACTTTAGTTGCCTTACACAGCAGGAACACAAGTCCCATTCCTATATTTATTCCTTGAGTGACTATCTATAAAGAACTTACAAGGGAATTTCAACAATTTTAAGATACTGTCTCTTTTTCCTCTCATATTTTAACCTTCCTAATACATTTATCAACCGTGGTGTGTTACAATTTATCATCAGGTGGCAGTAGAGATGTGGGTATAGTGGTCATTGCCTGGGCACATGCAATTTGTTTGTTATTGCTGGTGGCTCCCCAAACCACTGCAATGCCTTGAAATTTTGGCCCCAAACCTATGTAAGGACCACTTGGGGAGGGGAGATGAGTCCTGCTCCTTGTCTGAAAAACCTTTCATTGAAACTTTCTTGTTAGATTAAGAAAGCACCACCATCAAAACTTGCAAAACGGGTGTCAACACTTTAAAGGAAAGTACTAGGAGAGAATAGGAGGCACTGGAAGAGATGCCACATTCCCAGTGCTCTTGATGGCAGAAAGGGTGACATAGTGCTGGAAAATGCACCATCACACTGACATCTCTGAGTGAAAGAGTGAGTCTGGAGAGTTTGATTCTGTACGGGAAGACAAAAAAAATCTTTCTTAAATTTATTTTGCTTACGTTTTCCCTTCTGTATATGAACAGAAGTCATGTGTACCAAAAAAAAAAAAAAAAAAAAAAAATCTAGGTCTAGTGAGTTTCAGTGGGTTAGTTAAACAAATATAAACATTCTAAATGATAAGGAAGCAGGAAGTCATAGATTAGATGAAAACTTTTTTTTTATCTTTTAGTAGTCCCTAAAATAACAGTGCATTTTGCAACAGAAGACATTTTAGCTTCAGATTCTATGTCTCCTCTCTCTACCTGCCCCTCCCCCACTTGCACTCTCTCTCAAAAATAAATAAATATTTTATTTTATTTTATTGGTAATCTTTATTTATTTTCGAGAGAGAGAGAGTACGAGTGGGGAAGGAACAGAGAGAGGGAGACACAGAATCCGAAACAGGCTCAAGGCTCTGAGCTGTCAGCACAGAGCCTGACAATGGGGCAGTGGGGCTTGAACTCATGAACAGTGAGATCATGACCTGAGCCAAAGTCGGACGCTTAACTGACTGAGCCACCCAGGCGCTCCAATAAATATTTATAAATAAATAAATAAATAAACAAATAAATAAATAAAGGTAGGCTGGGTCTGGAGCCTGGGTGGCTCAGTCAGTTAGGCTCTTGATTTCAGCTCAGGTCATGATCCTAGGGTCACCAGATCGAGCCCTACGTCAGACTCCTTGTTGAGTGTGGAGCCTGCTTGGGTTCTCTCGCTCTCTCTCTCTCTCTCTCAAAGAAAAAAAAAAGAAAAAAACAAAACAAAAAAACGGAAGAAGCAGGCAGAGTCAACTGTGACAGATGGTACTGGGAGGGAAAGCAGGATGAATTGAGTAGCCTGTACTTAGTACTGGCAAGGACATATCATTTGAAAAGGACCTAAAAGCTGCACAGAAGTGGGTTGAGGATAAATGGGCAGTGTGGATGTAGGAGAAAATATTCATCTTTTTGGGTAAGTCTGCTTTCAGGGGCTGACAGACACTGTTGGGTGGGTCTTACCCGTAGGCAACGCAGGGTGATGAGAGGGTATGTTTTGCAGTGTATAAGGAGGGGTGGGCAATATTAAGTAACAAGGGCAACAAGTAAACAAATAATTACACAAAATCATTCAGGTTATAATCAGTGTCATAAAAGGGCACAACCACAACAACATGGTAGAAAGTAGGGAACAGGAGCCTACTTTATTTAGGCTTTGGGCTTTAGCAACTAGTGAACACCAGTGATATGTCAAGGCATTTGTCAAAAGTGTCCAAATGTTGTGTCCTTTAATCTTCAGACCCACATTTTGTGAAATGTGGAATTAGCTCCATGGTTCTAGATAAGGAAACAGGTGCTGAAGGAATGATTTGCTGGTCAAAGGCCACAGTTGGTCAATAGTAGTGCCGGGATTTGAAACAATTTTGGCATCTACATGAAATACCTCTGTTCACCTTGCTGTCCATTCCTCTTTCCAGGCTCTCCTGTGGATCAAAGCTCCCAGGAGCAGGCCCCTGGGTCTGCTGTTCCACCACTCCAGCCTGAAATCCCATTTCTGAATCTCTGGGTTTTCCAGAGCCCCATTCCCACAGATCTTTTTTCAAGTAAATTGTTCAACAAATCACACATTATTCATAATATGCTTATAGAAACTGAACGTGTGACGGCAAAATGCTAGTGGGTGCTACTAGGACCCTTTTTCCCCAAACAGGTAACACCTGCATATTTAAAATGACGTTTAGAGAGATACTGCCAAGCCGTACTATTTCAGGCCACCTGGTGGACTGGATAAAAAAACAAAACAATAACTAGTTAATATACACTGAGCTTTGTTATATGTCAAGCACCAGTTTAAGTGCCTACATTCATCATCTCATTATTTTTCAAAAGAACCCTAAGGAGGGTTGGGATTATTTTTGTCACCTGAGAGCTGGGATTTGAACCCAGGTGAACTGACTTGCAAATCTGAACAAGATTTTCAAAAGAACACACAGGAATTAAATTACAAACCCTTAATGAGTTAAGTGTGAACTGATGAGACCATGAAATCTACAGATAGTTGGCTTGGGTTATGAAAATATTGGTTCCCTTAGTTTATTTTTCAAATAAAACTAGGTTTAAGCTTCATAGGAATCCTTTGAGATGACAAATTTAGCCAGCAGATGCCCTTTTGTCCAAGATCTCCATTGAGATCCTTAATTGTAAAGATGATAAGGGAAGCTAAGGAAATCATTTGGATGGTTTAAAGTTCAACATTGGAAAGATATTTGCAAATGACATATTGGACAAAGGGCTAGTATCCAAAATCTATAAAGAACTCACCAAACTCCATACCTGAAAAACAAATAATCCAGTGAAGATATGGGCAGAAGACATGAATAGACACTTCTCTAAAGAAGACATCCAGATGGCCAACAGGCACATGAAAAGATGCTCAATGTCACTCCTCATCAGGGAAATACAAATCAAAACCACACTGAGATATCATCTCATGCCAGTCAGAGTGGCTAAAATGAACAAATCAGGAGACTATAGATGCTGGAGAGGATGTGGAGGAACGGGAACCCTCTTGCACTGTTGGTGGGAATGCAAAGTGGTGTAGCTGCTCTGAAAAACAGTGTGGAGGTTCCTCAAAAAGTTAAAAATAGATCTACCCTATGACCCAGCAAAATAGCACTGCTAGGAATTTACCCAAGGGATACAGGAGTGCTGATGCATAGGGGCACTTGTACCCCAATGTTTATAGCAGCACTTTCAACAATAGCCAAATTATGGAAAGAGCCTAAATGTCCATCAACTGATGAATGGATAAAGAAACTGTGGTTTATATACACAATGGAGTACTACTTGGCAATGAGAAAGAATGAAATACGGCCTTTTGTAGCAACGTGGATGGAACTGGAGAGTGTTATGCTAAGTGAAATAAGTTATATAGAGAAAGACAGATACCATATGTTTTCATTCTTATGTGGATCCTGAGAAACTTAACAGAGGACCATGGGGGAGGGGAAGGGGGAAAAAAGAGAGAGAGAAGCAAACCATAAGAAACTCTTAAAAACTGAGAATAAATTGAGGGTTGATGGGGGGTTGGAGGGAGGGGAGGATGAGTGCTGGGTACTGAGAAGGGCACCTGCTGGGATGAGCACTGGGTGTTGTATGGAAACCAATTTGACAATAAATTTCATATTAAAAAATAAAAATAGTAATAAATGAAATATGACATTTTACTCCTTAAAAGATAATAAAGTTCAATATTGGAGGGAGGATAAATGTTTAAAGTCGATCAACACACTCCTACTTGGCAGTGCTGGATGAGGAGCCATGAACTAGATGCTGCAGGTCCTCCTTGAAATCAGTGGCTTGGTCCTTTCTCTGGGGACAGCAAGATGAAATTGGAAAAGGGCCCAAGCTTTGAATGAGACAAACCCAAATTCCTCTTGATTCTGAGTAAGTTTAGGCAAGTAAGTAGAACAGGAATGATTCTTAATTTACAAGATTATGAGGTTTATGGGAGATACCAAAAGCACTTTGTATAGTAGCTAACCCAGTAAAAAGACAGCAGGTGTTAGCCTCCACCACTCTTGACTGCCTTGCCCATGCTCATCTTGGGTCTCTGAGTTTGGCCAAAAGCTCACAGACAGGAAATAAAAACGTACGTGGCATGGGGTTCAGAGAAAGAAGACCTCTCTTGGGAAGCTGATACAGGTGATCCTAAGAGCAGGAAAGGAGGGAAAGCTGAGCTTTGAAGTTAATTTCCAGAATCAAGAGTTGCCAAGATTTAGTATATTAAAAATAACAGTTGAAATGAAGTCCACATATATCTTTGTACATCTGATGTCAAAAATAATAGGTAAAATATTGTGTAAGAGAGGGTAAATGTTAAAGCTAACTAATACATTTGTAGATGCATAGGGTCTTAGCTGCATTTGGGAGAACCCAGGCTTTAGTCCAATCCCTAAACACTATTAAGGCTTGTGACATTTAAGAATCGCTGGATTGAGCAGTGTCCATAGAGGGAAAAAGGCAAGGAGACAGATAAAGAACACAAGGTGGGGGGCTCATTGAAGGGAAATAACTGATGGAAAGGGAAAAATTGAGGACAACTTCAAGATATTTTAATTGTGGAATAATGTTACCATTAGCCCATCTGGGGACATTGAAAAGTCTTGATGCCCCTGATTTATCCCAGGCTTGTTAAATCAAAATCTCAGGGTGGGACACAGGTATCAATACTCATTACAGCAATCCATGTGGTTCTAATATATCAATATTGCCTGCCTCAAAAATATTAGGTAGGATATTGAGATGAAAAAGGAAGCAGACGAGTATGTACATATATATATACACCTAAGTTTAAGTTTATTTATTTATTTTGAGAGAGACGAGGAGAGGGGCAGAGAGAGAATCCTAAGCAGGCTCCACACTGTTAGTACAGAGCTCAATGCACGGGCTTGAACTCACAAACCGTGAGATCATGACTGGCGCCAAAATCAAGGGTCAGATGCTTAACTGACTGAGCCACTCAGGTGTCCCTAATTCTAAATATATTGTTAAGAGTTCTGACTAGGCATCCAGGAGGGAATTAAGGACTGGATCTCAGAAAGAACAGAAAAGCTCCAGATTTTGGAGAGCCATTTATGTATTCAATAAACATTCATCAAGGCCTGTGAAGTGCCTGGATGGCAAGTCCAATAAACAGGGCCCCCTGTTCCCTTGAGAAATTTATATCTCAGAGACAGGGGGTATATTTCAAACAAAGAAGTACTATAAAGTGCTGTGGGCTCTAAGAAATCTTTGTGTAGGACAGGGGGGAGAAAAGCTCAGTTCTCCTGGGAGTGGTCAGAAAAGTCTTCATAGAGAAGGGACAAGGAAAAGGCACCCTGAGGAAAATAAAGAGGAAAAGTTGGACTGTGGAACTCCGACAGGCTAAAAAGGAGAATGGAGCCCGGTGAAGATGGTGTGAAACAGCAGTCAGAAAAAGGAGTGTAGGATAGAGAAGTGCACTGAAAGGTAAGGAGGGAAGAAGGCTGGCTAATGGGAAGGGCATCACCCATCATCTCAATGTCCTACCTGATATTTTTGAGGAAGGCAATATTGATATTTTAGAATCACATGGATTGCTGTAATGAGTATTGATACTTGTGTCCCACCCTGAGATTTTGACTTAACAAGCCTGGGATACAGCTTTGGTTTTTCTAATCTGTAAAACAGTGATAATGTTACTGGTTTCATAGAACCATTTTGGGTTAAGTGATAGTGCATGTAGTGTATTTAGAGCACAGCTAGCATATAGTTCCAGTACAGAAAATACTAGCCTTCTTGAACAAGTTCAGAAAGAACAGCAGGACTCTGCACCGGCAGATTATATGACTTCCCCTATTCCTGACTGCTTCAAGAGGTCTCCTTATGAATCAAACAGATTCTTTTTTTTTTTTTAATTTTTTTTAACGTTTATTTATTTTTGAGACAGAGAGAGACAGAGCATGAACGGGGGAGGGGCAGAGAAAGAGGGAGACACAGAATCGGAAGCAGGCTCCAGGCTCTGAGCCATCAGCCCAGAGCCCGACGCCGGACTCAAACTCACGGACCGCGAGATCGTGACCTGAGCTGAAGTCGGACACTTAACTGACTGAGCCACCCAGGCACCCCTCAAACAGATTCTTTAAAGGGGGGGAGAGGCGGTGATGTCATGTTCAATAAGCAGATTCACCAATGGCAATAAGAGCTTCAGAATCAGGCAGCTATTTCTCAAACTTGTAGCCAAGCTATGTATTAGCTTTATTTTTCTTAATTTCAGATTACATTTTTGTTAAGGTGAATTCTACCTGCCTTCAAGATTGTGAAGACTACATTCAGATAGATTTCCAGTTCCAGGCACTTCGTGTATTTTTTTTTTTTTATTTAAGTCCTAGTTAGCATATAGTGTAGTATCAGTTTCAGGAGTAGAGTTTAGTGATTCTTCACTTACATAGGACACCCAGTGCCCATGCTAACAAATGGCCTCCTTAATACCCATCCCCCATTTAGCCCATCCCCTCACCCACCTCCCCACCAGCAACCCTCAGTTTGTTCTCTGTATTTAAGTTTCTTATGGTTTGCCTCCCTCTCTATGGTTCATGAACCTCCCTAGGTTCATGTTTTGTTTCTTAAATTCCACATGAATGAAATCATGTGATATGTTTCTCTGACTGACTTATTTCACTTAGCATAATACATTCTAGTTCCATTCACCTTGCTGCAAATGGCAAGGTTTCATTCTTTTTGGTTGCTGAGTAGTATTCTATTGTATATATGTACCACATCTTCTTTATTCATTGGTCGATGGACATTTGGGCTCTTTCCATTATTTGGCTATTGTTGGTAGCACTGCTATCAACATTGGGGTGCATGTGCCCCTTCGAATCAGCATTTTTGTATCCTCTTGATGAATGCCTACTAATGCACCTTCACATGTTTTAAATAAAGGTTATTTTCTTTGCTTCCACCTAGCATTATGACTTACATATAAATGTTTAGAAAGTATTCTTTGGAATTGAAATGGTGGTGTGGTGAGGGTTTTGCTCCTTATATCCAAAAATTTTACCATTGTTTCTTCCTGGGATTCTTCCCCTTCTCTGACTTTAGCTTGGTTGTGAATTCTACTATCCTGCTCCCAGGTCATATTAACATTGAGTTGGTTTTCACCCCTGGGGATTAGGGGGATCTTGAGGAAAGTGGCGGAGCACAGAAAAAGAAAAAGGCTGCAAGCACCATAACACCCTCATGTGCACATGGGGAGAGAAAAACTTTTCCCCAGGTATAGCTGAGATCCTGGCTCTGATCACCCAGTCATAACATCCTCAACACACTTCCTGGTGCTGTTTCTCCTGTTCTCAGTGCCTTAATCCCGTAACCCAAGAAAATAAAAAACAAAACAACCTCTCACATAAGTAGCAGAGTTGTGTTAAAAATCTGCCCAGGGGTGGGGCACCTGGGTGGTTCAGTCGGTTGAGCATCCCACTTCAGCTCAGGTCATGATCTCACGGTTTGTGAAGTTTGGGCCCCGCATTGGGCTCTGTACTGACAGCTCAGAGCCCGGAGCCTGCTTCGGATTCTGTTGTCTCCCTCTCTCTCTGCCCCTTCACCACTCGTGCTGTCTCTTTCTGCCTCTCAAAAATAAAGAAAACTAATAAAAAAAAATTTTTTTTTTAAATCTGTCCAGGGGTGCCTGAATGGCTCAGTCAGTTGAGCATCTGACTTTTGATTTCGGCTCAGGTCATGGTCCCAAGGTCATGGGATCGAGACCTGAGTCCAGCTCCGTGCTGAGTGTGGAGACTGCTTAAGGTTCTCTTTCTCTCTCTCTCTCTCTTTCATAAATAATATATAAATTAATAAATAAATAAATAGGAAAAAAGAAAAAGATCTGTCCAAATGGTTCACTCCTTCGTAGTTCTCAGTTCCTTTTGGCAGGCTACTGACATCACCAGCAGCCTAAGCTACAGTAGACTTTCTCTTTAAGATTGTTTGGTTGTAGTGTTTCAGAGAAGGTGAAATATTCTCCTGGAGTCTATAACATAGAATAGAGATTAGGTTGGTGATGTCACAAAAGAGATTTTCAGCAGTGTTAGCAGGCTATATATAGTTATGACTAAAGAAATGGACAAACGGCACCATCTGAAATAGCCACTCACCCTGGTGGAGAATATGAGTTACAGGTATGATCAACCCCATTATAAGGAATGCCATCACATTAAAAATGTTTCATTCTCGGTTTTGCTCACGTAGGTCAAGAAAAATTTAAAATAACAGAAACGGGGGAAAAAAAAGTTAACCCTTTGGCACCGTTGCAATTGGTTTTGACTTGTGTTTTAAAATATAAGACCAAGAAAAAAAATGAAATAAAATATAAGACTAAGGACATAAGTCAGAACAAGCCCCCTTTGATCTCTCTATTCACCCTTTCCAGGACCAAAGAAGGGCTTGTAGAACTGGCCCAAGTTGACTGCAGGAAGCAAGGTCTGGAGGGACAGAGAACCCAGTTTATGGCTAGCTGCCATCACCTGGAGACACCCCACTCTCTAGCAGTCTCTGGCATCACTGGAGATTGTTAACATGGCTAATCAGATGTTAATTGAATGCGCAGGAAAAGGAAATAAATTCTGCTTCTGAAAAGCAGCTGGAAAGGGCTTGGACTGCTCAGGCTCAGATTTACATTCCAAAGCAGTCCTGAAGCCAAACCCACTCCCTGCCAGAGCAGGAGGAAAACCCCTCTCCTCAGCTTTACTGGAAAACACAACTCCGAGGAGGAGGGAGGGTCAAGAACCCACAGCTTTCATGGAGGCGCCCTGTGGTCCCTCAGGAAATACAGGCGAGACAAAGGCCCCCGGGTCCTGGGGCGTCCCTAAATTCGAAGCCAATCCCTCCTCCTATTTATCACCTCCTTTAAAGGGCAAGGAACACACCTCCTCAGGATCTCTGGGGTGACGGTGGGGGCGGAAAGTAAGGATTTCTACTTACTCCATTCGTTCAGTGGGTAAATATTTATTTTGTGGTGACAGACACTGACCTAAGCGGTTTATATCCCTAATTCTCACAATAATCCTCAGATCTGTGTTATTAACCCGATATTTCCTTCTCTACAAAGCGGAGCAAGAGGCGCAGAGCACAGCAGCAACTTGTCCTGTAAGCGGTGAAATCAGAGCCTGGGTCTCTGATCTCCAGGCTGTGGCCGTTGGGCCGCCGGCTCCTAGGGGCTACAAGCCCACCTCGGTCTCTTGTCGGCGTCCCGCGAGTCCTCCCGCGGGCCCCACGCGGCGGCCACAGCCCGCCCGCGCCACCTGGAGCTGGCAGCGCCGCCTCCTCGCTGGTCCCGCGAGGCACGTGGCAGGTGCGCGGGCGCCCAGTGTCCCCGCCCCCGCGCCCCACGCAGGGTGCCCGGCGCCCCGCAGCGGCAGGGCAGGTCGCGCAGCCTCCGCCGAGCCCGGGAAGCGCTCGGACGAAGAGGAGGAGCCAGGGGCACCGAGCGGGTGGAGTCGGGAGCACGAGAGCGGTGGAGGCGGATTTCCTGGGCCCGGCTCGGTGGGGCTACTATGGCGTTTGGGAAGAGTCACCGGGATCCCTATGCGACCTCCGTGGGCCACCTCATAGGTAAACAGCCGGGGCGGGAGGGGAGAGAGACGCCAGGGCCGGCTTTGGGGGCCCGGGGCCCCTTCCCGCTTGACTCCATTCTCGGCCTGGTCCAACTTGGAGGAAACCCTTCCCTTCCTCCCTCCCCGCCCCCCCCCCCGGAACTTTCCCAGGGCACCCGCATCCCACCCAGCGCCTTCGAAGCATTTCTTTGTGGCCGACTCCCTCTGGAACCCCTCCTCAAACTCTACCTCCCTTTTGGTGCTCCCCGGAAAGTGTAACCGAACAGGTGAATCACGCACGTGATTCAGGTGTGGAGTGTTTGGGCCTCTGCAAGGAGAGAGGGTAAACTTCTGTGCCAGGAGAAAGCTGTTCATATCGTACGCCCACTCGAGGGCCCAGTGTGGCTCTGACCTGTTCACCGAAGAGGGAAGAAGCCTCGCCGAGGTTGAGTGATGTGACTTCTGTGTGAGAGGCAGGTCCTTTAAATCGGTCCTGTCTGGCGCCAAGCCCTTAACAAGCTGAGTTACTTTTTGTGAGTAAACAAAGAGAATGAAAATGCCCAGCACTGGAGTGAGGGAAGCGGGAGCAGAGGAACAGTCGGGGTCGCAAGAGGCCTTTGGAGGCACCACGCAGGTATTTGCCTAACTCCTTCCTTTCATCTGTGGCTGTACTCTGAATAACGTACCGGGAAGCAGAAACCAGCGACTGGATTGTCTTACCAGTGCCCTCTCCCTTCCTCCCTTCCTCCCTTCCTCCCTTCTCCTCAACACCTCCCTCGGGGAACCGGGTGTGGCACGGTGCCTATGGATGGCAACCAAGCATGCTAAATATAATGTCAGGAACTTAGTGGGGTGACGACATCCTGAGAACCAGGTGGTTACAGTAGGGAGGTTCAGATTTGGGCAGTTTTGCCTGCAGCTCCATTAACAGTGGGGAACACCCCACCCGTCCTGAACCTTAGTTCCCACATCTTCATAAGGGGGTGAAAGTGACCATCACCGAGGGGGGAGATGCTTTCTAAACTGTTGCTGGCTATATCCCTATTGGACATTAAAATGAACTTTGAGTGGATATAGATTCAGACTGTGTCTTCATAGGCTGATGATTTAATGTTGTAAATATTTGCTGACTGCCAGCTATACACCTGGACCTGGATGAGGCAAGGGTGAGACATGGTCCCCACCCTCACGGAATGAGCAATCTTGTAGGTAAGACAGACACATTATGTAGTAGCTACAATATAGTACCCTTGCAATATAAGAAAACTGTAAAACAAAACTTATGGAACGGGAGAAACTGACTTTGTTATGGCTTTTGAAGGGTGAATAGGAGTTTTCTAGGAAGAAGGGAAGGTAGGAGGAAGCGCTTGAAATGGGAGCAAGGAATCTGGCAGAAGGAACAATAGTAGGTGTCTAAATGATGCAAAGTTGGTCAGCTCTGTCGATGGAGTGCCAAATTCAAATGATACTTTTCCTAGATACGGAAGCAGACTAAGCTTTGGGGTTCTTCCAACCAAACCCTTTTCTTCCTTCCTCTTCATTCCCCTTTTTAACTTTTTCTTCATTCCCCCTAGACCTAGTGTTTTCATGCTGAGGATCTCCTCCTCCCATGAAGGAAATATATTGAGCTCATTTAGGTTGTGTTCTGTTACTCTTCCCAGATGGCATTTTATATTCTTACCGAGAATATCTGGAGAGGGAAAATTATCTGATTGTTTAATGATGGGGTTCCAGGTGCAGAAGCACTCCAGTCTGCCTGGTGCAGCTTTGGTTAGTAAAGGTGCTGGGAGTGACCTTGCTCTAATGCTCAAGGACACAGACAATTTCAGTAGTTCTGATCACCCTCTTTCTCAGTATGCCCCTCCCCCACTCAAGGAGACTAAATGACTTAAAAAAAAGCAAATAAAAACGGACATCAAATAACTAAAATTTGAGTGCTAGTTCTACCTTGTACTGGCTGTGTAGCCTTAGGTAATTTCCTTAACTTCTCTAAACTTCTGTTCGTCATCTGTAACAGTGGGTTAAATGAAGTTGCATAAGGTAAAATACTTTGCACTATGCACTTCACTTTGTGCACCGCTCAACAGGTGCTTGTCCTCAGAAAGACAGGCAGGCAGATGGAGGTTTAGCTGGCCTGTCTTGGCCCTGCAGCCTGAGTATTGTGCCTGTAGCTTTTATTAATAGGTCCATTACTGCTGTAATGGCAGCACTCTGAACTTGAGTTCTGATTGATTCCTGAATTACTGGGAATTGCTCAGGAAAAAAAAAAAATCTCTTTGTCTTTTGGTAATATAAACTTAATGGTACTTGCTAGTAAACCCCAAGCAGATTATTTCGGGAAGGTCAGACATTTCTTTTTCTGTGTTAGCTCAGACTCAACACAAGAGCTTTTCTTTGCAGAAAAGGCTACATTTGCTGGAGTTCAGACTGAAGATTGGGGCCAGTTTATGCACATCTGTGACATAATTAACACTACCCACGATGGGTGAGTACAGTGTGTGGTGCACGCGTTTACCTCTGATAAGAAGCATCAGGACTACAGCACATTTTCTCTTGAACACTCTGGTTTTCTTGAGTGTTTTCGTCACCCCTTGGGCACCAATATCTTTTGAAGGTGTGTCTAGTTGAAACATTAAGACGGCTGCTTATTTCAGTGTGTGGAATACTTGAGAATCCATTATAATTTTTCTCTTTGCCTTTTCTTCAGTAGTTTCAAATTTTGTCTTTGTGAAGCTCAAATTCCTTTTCAAAGAAAGGAGAATTTTTTCCTTCTTTAGAAATTCCCTCTGCTCTGATTGCCAGTATTTTATGTTACTGTAACTGAAAAATATTATCCAGAAGCTAGTAAACTCCTACTGGTGACCTGTCCTGGGCAATTGTCATTATTTATTTATATATTTTAACGTTTATTTATTGTTGAAAGACAGAGTCAGAGCATGAGCAGGGGAGGGTTAGAGGGAGAAGGAGACACAGAATCTGAAATAGGCTCCAGGCTCTGAGCTGTCAGCACAGAGCCAGATGCGGGGCTCGAACTCACAAACCACGTGATCGTGACCCAAGCCGAAGTCAGATGCTTAACCGACTGACCCACCCAGGCGCCCCAAGGCAATTGTCATTATTAACGGGGAATTAACCTAGCAGCCTTTTTTTCCTCTCCTTGTTTATGAGACAATTTTTTCTTAATGTCAACTGGCCCACGTTCATGCTGTGTTCTTAAATGGTGTGCTTTTGTTATATGTTTTAAACTTTAGGGAATTGAAGCTTTAAATAAAATCATTAAGGTCAACTGTTTTGTGAATTCAGTCTGAATTACAGATTGTTATAAGGGATACAATTCTGTTACTTTTTCTGTGTACATTAAACTGATAACTGATAGCAAAAAGATTTAGTCTAGTTTATGTTGATTGTTGACGAAGAAAACATTATACGTAATTGTTGATTATATTAATTGACTGTACATTAAGGTGTTTATGGTGTTTTCCCTATCATCTTGTTTACCATATTTGGTTCCTCTGGCCTTTTCTTCACTGATAATACTAATTTCTTCATTGATAATACAAAAAGGGAATCTCAAAGTAAAATGTTTCCTTTCAAAAAAGTACCTTTATTCTTAAACTTTTCTAAGCATTTAATCTTAGATTTTATGTATGATTTTTTAGAAATATAGATAATATCTATATATTTATAATAGTTATAATTCTAGGTAAGCATATGTAATTGTCCTATAATAGGAATTCTATCCATGCAAACACAGACAAAATTGGAAGGTAATGTAAAAAGGATTTGTATCTTTTTTTTCAGTTTTGTTGAGCTATAAATAGCAAACAGCACTGTAGAAGTTTAAAGTGTACAGCATGATGCTTTGACCTGTATGTATTATAAAATGATTACCACAATAAGTTAACATCTGTCACCTCATACAGTTAACAAAAAAAAATTTGGGGCCTCGTGATGAGAGCTTTTAGGGTCTACTCTTAGCACCTTTCAGGCATCCCATCACCAGTGTTAACTATAGTCATCATATTATACTTTACATCTCCCAAGAAGTGATCTTCTAACTGGAAGTTTACTGTACCTTTCAATCACATCAAAGTAAATTTTGACCCTCTGTTTCTACATAATTGTTCCTTTTATAATGTAAAATTGTAGCCCATTAGAAGCTGACCTACTTAGTTATAATTCCTCCTATATCCCCTTCCCTCTAGGGTGCTCAGGAAATAGTCTTAAAAATGGTAACCTTCATTGTTTTGGAAATTACATTTCCTATAAACCAGTTTTGTGCAGTTATAGAAGGATATAGATATGAATACATTTCATGTGTAGTGTTTTCTGAGTAATACTGTTATGTAAATATTCTGTTTGATTCTTAAGGGGGTAGATGGTATTGTCTGCCTACGTGTATGAGGAAACAGGTGTGAGAAGTTAAGTAATCTGCCCAGGGTCACACAGCAGAACCAGGACCTTGGTCTTCTCTTTCCACGATGCATATTGATTTTCAGAGACTTCTTATTTTTGGCAATGCCTAAATTGATGATTCCATTGTATTTATTGCTATAGGCCAAAAGATGCAGTAAAAGCTTTGAAGAAAAGGATTTCCAAAAACTACAATCATAAAGAAATCCAGCTTACCTTGTCAGTAAGTATTTTTAATATTATGATTAAGACTCTAGGATTTCCCAAGCTATAGTCACATTTTTAGTTTGGAGTAAACAAAACAAAGAAAGAAAGAAAGAAAGATAGATAGATAGATAGATTCTGAGATAATAGGTTAGCACAAAGTTATTTACCATATGAATTAAAACTGAGAATTGCAGAATTGAGAGAGTTTTGCTGATTGTAATAGCATTTAATTTCGTGGAGAGCGTGTTCCTGGAAAATCAGCTTTTCCTGCTCAGGAGATGGGAACTGGTAATTCAAAACTTGTAGACACTGATCCAGTCAAGAAGTCTGTCTATGTGTTACCCATGGGGAGAATTGAAGTCTTGAAAAATGCTTCCCTGTTAGCTTTTTGCCTCACTTGAACAGCTCTGTGGAATTCTGAGGTGCTGGCAGCTCATTAAGTTTCAGCCAACCTCCCCTGCGTGGTATAATTTGGAAAGTGTTCTTTGTTCATTTAAAGAGTGCTGTACACCTTACTGTCTGTGACTTGGGTGTGGGCATTTATTGGATGCCTTCCTGTTTCCACCCCCCACCCCCATCCTGGGCCATAGGATCTCTTCAGTTACTTCCAGTGAGTTGCCTTTTTCACTAAGGTAGGTTTTGTAAGCCCTGCCTGCTGCCCAAGAGTGAGCTCTGTAGCTTTCTCATTTTTCCTGCATGCCTTTGTTTACCTCAGCCAAGCCCCAGGCCACAAGGTTAAGGACCTAATCAGCCAGTATCACCCTCCCCTTAGGGGCTCTGGGAGTATTTATCAAGAAGGCTATGGGACTGAGGTGACCACAGCTCCAGTGTTTGAGTTTCAAGGGAAGAACTGCCATCTTGCTTGAGAAGATAAATGTGCCACCTTCTATGTTTCAGCCTGTGGTATTATTTCACCTTCTTACAGGTGTTTATATGCTGGATGTGTCTTTTCCTCTGTTGTGCCCAGCCTTCTTGGCATTTCTGTGGTTTCTTCTTATCCCTATCTCCCTCTCTGTTTCCATCCTGGTTCCCTTTTCTGATGATGAGCTGGGGAGAAGGTGAGGTTATTCTAGAGTGTTGTCTCTTCTGGCCCTCCATTTCTCTTTGGGTTCCCACTCTTTCTTCCCTTTGGGTAGTTCGGTATCTAAAGCCTTACTACCAGCTACCTGCCTGTTCCCATTACCTGTTCCACCTCTGGTAACTGTACATCTTCCACCTCGTGTTTTCCATACCAGAATGTGAGAACAAACAAATCTAAAACCTACCTATGCCAAAGTAAGGGGAGGGGGGAGTCATGGGTTGGGGGTCAGAATAGCCCCTCATTGTTAGGTCAGAGTTCATTAAGGTACCTACTTCTTGGGTTTTCTTTAAATAGGCCTTTGACTCTTGATAGCTTCATGTAGATTTGCCCCAATCACTTCATTTCTGACTACTCACTGCGTTGCAGAGGTGTTTATGGCTTCAGAACAGACTTTAATGTTAACTTAAGCCAGACTTAATTATGAGGGAAATTAGCCACAGAAAGAATCATTCAATGTCTGTCAAAGCAATTACATGTTTACCAATGAATTCTTTAAAAATGGATGCCCATATGTGACACTTCCATTTTATTACTCTGAAGTGATGAGAGCCTGTCAAAGTCAATTATAAACGTTCTTTGAATTATGTGTCATTTGAGTTCTCCATGGACTTCGCTGATCTTGATTAGGTCTTTGATGGGATTGGACTACACTGCAATTTCCTACCATCAGTTGGTGGGGCAGTTTTGTCAAGAAGCCGATAGATTGGTTTTTTAAAAAGCATTTTGTTACCAAACTTCATAACTCTTAGCCAGAGGCTAGCCCTTTGAAAGCGACCATTGTGATAAGTCTCAGCAAGATACTATTATTGTCAAGTGGACAGTGGTTGAACAGGTTCCTGGGAATCAATTAATTAATAGGCCTTTGTGGAACACCACCTAGGTGGTGAGTTGTGGGGGCTTCAGAATTTGTGTAAAATGTATCTGTTTATCCAGGAGCTCATTGTAGGGTGAGCTCGTCCCCTGGGATGGCCATACCTCTGTGGGGTCTTCAGCTCTGGATGGCCCCAAAGCCTGGTTTACTATGTTTGGTTTAGAAATTGCAAGAAATAAAACTACCAAGTAGCTCTTTTTCTTCCAGTTTTTCTAAGAAGAATATTTATATCTGCTAGTCAACATATTCTCTCCTGATAGGAAATTATCCATGGGAACAGATGATCAAAATCGTTACCATTTATTAAGGTCCTGCTATCTGTGTGGCTCTTCATATACATTATGTTTCATTTAGGCCTTACAAGAAGTCTCTAAAGCGAGGTATTATGGCTCATTTTGCAGATGAGAAGATGGAGGCTTGGAAGGATAAACAACTTGCCAAGTCCAGCACAAAAGGAGATTAGTGAGACCTACTCTTTAGTCCTACCACGTCTCTCTTGGTCCCTTGGCTTCTAGGTTCTCTATCCCACCTGAGATTATGGTGTCTATTTCCAGAGATAGGTTATCTGAACATGATCTGAACGCTTAAATTGTACCAAAGCCCAGTTTCAGAATGTGTAAAAGCGGGGTATTTTTCCAGTTTGGCACAATAGGTTCTATTGCTTATCTCTGTGGGCTCTGGGGTGAAAAGAGGTACCGGTGACATAATGAAAGAGGTGAGCTAGAAGTAATTAGTCCTGAAATTGTAGATTCCGATGGGGAAAACAAAAAGGGCCGTGATTTGTGATCTCCATATGTTAACATTGTCAGCATTTCATGTTGACGGTCTAATTTTATGCATGTAACCTCCTGGGAATGTTACCCATTACCATCAAATCTCAGTGATCCCAAAGATAAAAATCGGTTTGTGAAATATTTAGTAAGAAACTCCCCATTCGTTTCACCATTAGGGAAAGTGAGACTTGGAGGCTATCTTGTCTAATGAGACTGCGTAATGGGTTGAATGAAGTATTTGTACAAATTCCCATTGAACTAGTGGTACTTTTCCTCTCCGTGTTTCACCTAATAACTCACCACAGTGCATCAAGCAAAAATTCATTTATTATGCAACTTCTTTAAATTTTCTCTAAATAACTTGCTCTAAAATATTCATTTATCTCGGTAGGTTTTGGATTTTATTTTCATTTTCCTTTGCTTTAAATATTTTCCATGCTTCGGATAGCTGGCTACCTGTGTTCAGTTTTCTGATTGCCTTCTTAGCCACATTGCCCTTAAAACCACAACTCTCATACCTTCTTTGTATATTGGCACTCCAGTGACCCAGCACAGAGCATAGTGGAGAGTCCATTTTCAGGGCTGCTTTTCTGCAGAGATGATCATACCTCTCCCAGTCACATTATGGTTTCTGTGACCTCTCTAACCTGAGAGGTGGCAGCATGGAAAATAGAAATTTAATTTTTTTTAGATCCCTTTGAGAAATCTGCTTTCTGCATGCAGTTAGTTCTTCAATACCAGCTCATTTTTTTTTAGCCTGACTTCTGCTTATGTTGCTTGATTGAAAATGGACCCCCCCACCCCCCAAGGTGACTAATGATCCCACTAATCCACAAACCTAGCGAGTATTTTTCATGTCCTATTCTTAGCTATTTTGACATGTGATCCTTATGGAAACTGCCCTCTTTTGACTTTACCAATATTATGTTCTCTTTATGCTTCAGTTTCCATTAGTTGCACTTTGATCTTTGATTGTCCTTATGGAGTTTTCTTCTGGCATGTGTGATTGGTGAACCCCAGTGTTCCAGCCATTCTTCCCTGCTCCCCAAACACAGCCTAGGTTTCTCACGTGAGGCTTCCATCCCTTCTGAGCTGCAAATGTGCATGTACAGCTCTCCGTTAAATGTCTCAAATGTTCTCACCATCTATTTTGCCTTCAGTCTCTTGGGCTGCTATAACAAAACTACCATAGGCTGGCTAAACAATAGACCTGTATTTCTCATATTGTGGAGGCTATGAAGTCTAAAGTCAAATCCAGCAGATCCAGTGGCAAGTGAGAGTCTGCTTTCTGGCTTGTGGATGGCCATCTTGTCGTTGCCTCCTCTAATGCCCAAGAGAGATCCTCTCCGTCCCTTTTAAAAAAAAATTTTTTTAATGTTTATTTTTGTTTTTTAATTTTTTTAAATGTTTATTTTTGAGAGACAGAGACAAGAGTGCAAGTGGGGGAGGGCAGAGAGAGAGGGAGACACAGAATCTGAAGCAGGATCTAGGCTCTGAGCTGTCCACACGGAGTCTGATGCGGGGCTCAAACTCACAAACCGCGAGATCATGACCTGAGCCAAAGTCAGATTCTTAATCAGCTGAGCTACTCAGCCATCCCTCCTGTCCCTTTTTATAAGGGTACTAACCTCCTTGCTCAGGGCTGCACCCTTGTGATCTAATTTCCTCCAAAGGACCCACTTGCACATCACATTAGGGATTAGGTATGTCAGCCTATGAATTTGGGAGGGACACAGACATTAAGTCCATAGTACAATTAAACTCAAAATATCTAAATTTCAGCTCCTTATTTTTACCACAGACCAAGCCTACTACTCCAATCACTTCCAAATTTCCATTCGAGGGGCCATGAATCTCATGCAGAATAACAGTGATTTCACATTCAGCCATCCTTTTCCTACAAACATCAGTTGTAAAGTTATACTTTGGTGATTCTCTGCAGTCTTTCCTTCCCTTTCCTCGTACCCACATCATCCTGGTTTAGGCCTTTGTGCCTTGGTTCTGTACTAGTGGGTCTCTACTGGATTCTCCGTCCTTCCAGGTGCCTGCTGTAGAGTGCTGCTTGAACACCTTCCCACAGGATTTGTGCACATTAACCTTCTCAAGTTCAGAATAGAGGTGTGATGGCGACAAACAAGGACCCTTCACTGGCCTCTTAGTGCAGTGGCCACACTCTTCTCATTCACTGCCATGCGTTTCTGTATAGTCTGTATGCTGCTGCTCCAGACTTTATCCACCCTACCTCCCCAATGAAGTCTCCCCACATGAAGAAGCCCCTACAAACCAGAGTACTCACTTTCCTTCTGAGATCTCCTATGCTTTGTCACCTATATGTATGTATGTATGTATTTTGATACCATTTACTTTCCTAGAATATAGCTCTACATTCATTTTTTTCTTAACTGTTTTTCAAAGCCCAACTTAGGACCGCCTTTTTCCAAAAGACTTAAAACCACCTGGCCCTAAATTATCACTTGGCCCTAATTTACCTGTCCATAAAGGTCTGTAGCTAAGATGACTGTGTAATTTATCATCCAGACCAGGACAATTTTGAGAATGAAAAAGATCATTAGTAAAGCCAGGACAACAAGAATATACCAGAACTGGGGCGCCTGGGTGGCGCAGTCGGTTAAGCGTCCGACTTCAGCCAGGTCACGATCTCGCGGTCCGTGAGTTCGAGCCCCGCGTCAGGCTCTGGGCTGATGGCTCGGAGCCTGGAGCCTGTTTCCGATTCTGTGTCTCCCTCTCTCTCTGCCCCTCCCCTGTTCATGCTCTGTCTCTCTCTGTCCCAAATATAAATAAACGTTGAAAAAAAAATTTTTTTTAAGAATATACCAGAACTTCCCTGGAAAAACTAGGACAAATGTCATCCAGTCTGTAGCCCATGTGTCTGTAGCACTTTACATTTGGCCCTTAGCATTTACTACCAAGTACTGGTATTTAATGGTTTTAATGCTCTGATGATTGTGTCCCGACTCCCCAAGAAATCTGTCCCTCTGAGCACTTACATCATGCCTTCTACTTCTTCACATTCCTAGAACCTCATGCTTTATCATCTATTTTAGTAGACCGTAAATTCTGTTTAATTAGGATGCTGGTGGAAATCATTACTTAGCGATTTTTACCTTCTATGTAGGAGGGTGGTTTTGCCAGAGAGATATAATTAAATTTAAATTTTCTCTCTAATTTAGCTTATTGACATGTGCATGCAGAACTGTGGTCCAAGTTTCCAGTCTCTGATTGTGAAGAAGGAATTCGTTAAAGATAGTCTGGTTAAGCTGCTGAACCCCAGATACACCTTGCCCTTAGACATTCAGAATAGAATCTTGAATTTCATTAAGGTAAGTCTATTGTATGCCTTATGGGATGGAAGGCCTCTAAGATTAGAACTGTAATTATGTACGTCCTGATCAGTCTAGTGACCCTTTTACAAACCTAGGATTGAGCCAGAAAGCATCTCATTCTTTTATTTTCCAGGTAATAGTAATTTATTGGTATTGGATGGTGCCCTATTTCTGAAGAATTTTTAGTTATTTCTGTAGTTTTTCTCAGTTTCTGTTTTATTTGTGTCTGATAAGAAAGTGATGTGTATACTTGTTTGACAGATAGGGAAACTGTTCTGGAGTAGATAACAGACTGCTTTCAAAGTTATTTGGCAAAGGAGCTACTGATGCTATTTTAGAATCTGTCTATTCTGGATTCAGCACAGCAAAAAACAGTAGTACCTATTCCAGGGTTTCATTAAAATGCTGAGGCATGGGAATCTAATGATTAAAAATTTATTATTATTTTAGTCTCTGAAAACTTTTTTTTTTGTCCATGGCATTCAAAACCAACTTTCTCTTAGGAGGATACAGAATTGTCAATCTCTCATTTTCTGTCTCCAGCTTACAAATTGTGTTTTGATTTTGCTGTTGTTTTAACTCTGGAATGATTTCTTGAATTCAGACTTGGTCACAAGGTTTCCCAGGAGGTGTGGATGTAAGTGAAGTGAAAGAAGTGTACCTTGACCTTCTTAAGAAAGGTGTTCAGTTTCCTCCCTCAGATGCAGAGGCTGAAACAGCAAGACAAGAGGTAGGAGGCCCTTCTTCAACTGCTACAGAATAAGATAGTCTATTATGTGACTCTTTTCTCTTAGAAAGGGGCAACTCTGCCTCTATCCAACTTAAACAAAAAGATGGATTTATAAGAAGGCTGTTGCAATATCTCCTAGAATAACCAAGCCACAAGAAGTTGGTGTTAGCTGGATCTTTAAAACAGAGAACCAGGCACTCAAATGTCATTACTTGTTTCTCATTGCAGACTATTTTTTCCCACATAGTAGACCTAGCTCTCAAATTTTCATGTTAGAGCTTTAACTTTTTCAGATTCCAAGCTTAGAAACCTTGGAAAAGGGACCAACATGGGTCAGTCTTCTGCTTCTGAACAAATTAACTGAGATCATATAAGAACAGGTGGCTCCAGAGGGAAATCATTTGGGTAGACTAGAGGAGGGGGCCGTTTTCAAAAGAAACAACTTGTGCTAGACAGGCAAGGGTCTCCACCATGGGGAGTCATCTGTCAAACTTGTTATTAATCCTGTGTCTTTGGAAGAGTTTCTGGATATTCACATATGTTCTTTCTCAAGTTTGCAAATAATTTTTGCAAATTAGCTTTTGAACTTGTAATACTTTGAGTACTGATTATAATTCAGCTCTTGCTGTAATTTCCACAGTGTGAAAAACAGTCCTTCTTCCCTTCAGTAGATTGAGGAGTCCTGCCTTGATGGAAAAGTAGTTCATGTGTATACCTGAAGTCTGATCTTTGTGGAGGCTTTGTCCTGAAGGCTAACTCTTCTACTTGTGCAGGCTGTTCCCTGGCCCCTAGCCACCTGCCCCAACCTTTTACCTGCATGAGTCTGCTCACCACACCCCTTTTATTCTTTCTTCCAAAGTGTAATATAGTAGTGGCCTAGGACCTCTTACTCAATTGCTCAGTATGTGCTTTGGGGTATATATAATATGGGAGCATGTTAGGCATATTCTGTCGGCTAAATTAAACTCCCCGTATTTACAAGATTTCTAGGTGACTTCTGTGGACCTAATGTCAAAACACTGGCCTGAGCCCTGTGCTTCGGGTTCTCCACTCAAGGTTGGAAATGAGGCATTGCCTCGGGGAAGCATTCATTAGTGGAGAAAGGAGATGTCTTGCCAGTCATGGCTTAAAAAGACTTGACAAGAATTGATTTAGGATTTCTTTTTAAAAACCTAAAGAGAGGGCAATAATCTCACATGGCAATTTATCTTGTAGATTCTTGGTATAAACTAAGAGCACTTTATTTATTGTAATTTAGTTAATAATTGTAATAGCCATCTTTTATTGAATACTTTGTTATGGATACACTATTAGTACTGTTCTCAAAATGCTGGTTAGGTTGGACACTTGACAATTGACTTTGGGCCAACACCCTCTACCCAGGATTTTAGTTGAGAGGAGCAATTGAGCCATCTGAATAGAAAAGCTGGGCTTGGGGTGGCTCTGTTAATTCCAATAATAATATTTCCATATTTCACATTGGTAGACCGCTCACATCTCGAACCCGCCATCATCTGTTCCATCCGCACCAGTTCTTCCTACTGTGATTGTTCCCAAGAGCTCTACTATTACATTGGTCCCAGAACAGGTAACAACAGTAACAACTCTACTTATTGATGACTCTAAGTTATTAGCACTTCATATGCAGTTTGTTTGTTCTTAACAACATTGGCTGGTGGAGGGAGGCATGTTATTACCCTCCCTTTACAGAGGAGGGGACTGAAGCTTAGTGATACTATGTGACTTATCATGGTTCAGTTCTAAGTAGAATGAATCCTGTGGATTCTGTCTGATTCTAAAGCCCAAGCTCTTAACCATTGTGCTTGGTTAGTGGTTGTCTTTGTGGAGACTAGGCTGTGGAATGGATCTTGTGTTGACTAGCTGATTCCTGTTGATCCTACTAGGACTGTCTATAATATACCATTCCAAAGACTTTGGTAAGTGGTAGCCTTATTTCTAGCATTAACTGGGCCAACTGAATTACATTTACTTTGTTGTCTATATCTGTTTATCAAAGACCCAGATAACCAGTTATTATTGATGCTTATTTATGTTTTGCTGTAAGGGAACTATCATTTAAAACTTTGAATTATTATTCAGTATTCTATAAAAATCCATGTGATTGATTTCTCTTAGAATTTAATGCAAGAAGAAAAAAAGTTTTTCTCTCGATTTTTTTCCTCCCTTTTCTAACACCATGGGAACTAGAAAATGCTAATTTTTTTTCTTCCCATTGGTTTTGCTGCTGACATTTGCCATTTTGTCCAGGTTCCCGTAATAGTCACCTTCTCCTTTCTCCATATTGGTTCTAATCTGACTTTTTTCCATTCACTTTTAACTTTCTTAAAGCAGATGTCTAGATTTATTATGAGAGATCTCAAGTCCTTTTAGAAGGTAACAGATTGTTGAGGTGCCTGGATGGCTCAGTTGGTTAAGCACCTGACTTCAGCTCAGGTCATGATCTCATGGTTTGTGGGTTCAAGCCCCACATCGGGCTCTGTGCTGACAGCTCAGAGACTGGAACCTGCTTAGATTCTGTGTCTCCCTCTTTCTCTGCCACTCCCCCACTTGTGCTCTCTCTCTCGTCTCTCAAAGGTAAATAAGTGTTAAAAAAAAAATGAGAAGATAATAGATTGTACATTTATAAAACAATTAGATATTTATATAAATTTGAAAATATTAAATTTTGCAAGAGACTTTTCTCTACTAGCAAATGTCCTCTTGGTAGCAGAAAACAGATAGCCATTCTTTTTTTTTTTTTTTAATTTTTTTTTTTAACGTTTATTTATTTTTGAGACAGAGAGAGACAAAGCATGAATGGGGGAGGGTCAGAGAGAGGGAGACACAGAATCTGAAACAGGCTCCAGGCTCTGAGCTGTCAGCACAGAGCCTGACGCGGGGCTCGAACTCACGGACCGCGAGATCATGATTTGAGCCAAAGTCGGCCGCCCAACCGACTGAGCCACCCAGGTGCCCCCAGGGTAGCCGTTCTTTATGTGTCACATTGTGATTGTGTTGCTCTCCACAGATTGGAAAGTTGCACAGTGAATTGGATATGGCAAAAATGAATGTGAGAGTGATGTCTGCCATACTGATGGAGAACATTCCTGGGTCTGAAGACCGTGAAGACATAGAGCTTCTGCAGGTGTAGTATGATTTCATGGACAGTCAGTCACACCATCTCTTAAGGTTTCTTCCATCCCAAGGCTGTAAGAATAACTAATATTATCTATTCATTTTCAGTTGATTTCTAAACTTAGCAAGGACATGCCAGGATGACTTTATCAAAAATGTGATAGTAACTTAGACATGGTTCTTATTCTCTCACAACAAATAATTTAACAACATTAAATCAGTTATAGCCTTGGTCGTATACAATCTGCACTAGTCACTAATTGTTTTTTTTTTTTTTTTTTTTATGTTTATTTTGAGTTGGAGCACACGTGCGCATGCAAGAGAGAGAAGAGGAGAGAGAGAGAGGGAGAGGGAGAGCAAGGGGAGGGGCAGGGGGAGAGAGAAAATCCCAACCAGGCCTGTCAGCACGGAGCCTGATGCAGGGCTCAATCTTATGAACTATGAGATCATCCTGAGCTGAAATCAAGAGTTGGATGCTTAACTGACTAAACTACTCAGGTGCCTCAGTCACTAATTGTTTTAAGTATATACAAGTTGTCTCTATATCCATCCACTCAACAAGCATATTGAGTGATGACAGTGTGGTAAAGGATATAGAAGCCAGGAGGCTGGCCTAGTCCCCAGGGAACTTATATCTAGTAAGCAAGATTGTTTGGTCAACAACCAGTTTAAATAAAGTATTTTAGATGCTGTAATATAAATTTGTTTATCATACATTGGGATCAGGGGTAGGGGCAAAGAGAATAGTGAGGGTTTTTGTTTATTTTTTAATGTTTGTTTATTTTTGAGAGAGAGAGAGAGAGGGAGAGAGAAAGAATGAGTGGGGGAGGGTCAGAGAGAGAGGGAGACACAGAATCTGAAGCAGGCTCCAGTCTCTGAGCTGTCCATACAGAGCCTGACATGGGGCTCAAACCCAGAAACCGTGAGGTCATGACTTGAGCCGAAGTTGGATGCTTAACTGACTGATCCCCCACCAGGCACTGCTCTGCGGTGGTACTTCTTGTGGGAAGTCTTGGATGTCCTGGATTATGCTTTCCTCTAATTTAGGAGTTAGAAAACCATGGCCGGTGGTCCACATGCAGGCCTTGGTCTGTTTTTGTGCCGCCTATGAACTCAGAATGGTTTAAAATTTTTAAAAGGTTGCCAAAAAAAAAAAAAAAAAAGTCATTTCTCAAACTATATCTATGCATGCCTACTTCCAGAGATCAGTAGGGAGTCAGATACACTTCTTAAGGAACTCTGCACCACTCTCCACCCACTGTAAATGGATTTGAGTTTGTGTTATCTCTCAGGTACACAGGGATAAGAAGAGGATTTAAAACCACAGCTTGAGAGCATACAGCTCCAGGTGAAGAGTTAAGATCTGGTCTTGTACAAGTCATTGAGGACCTTATATGCCATGCCAGAGTGGGCCTGATGGCAGAAGGGAACCTTTAAAAGGGATATAAGCTGAAGGACAATATAACCAACATTGAGATGCTAAACTCTAGAGAAGCAAGACCAAATTCTAAGAAATATTTGTAGACTGCATTTAGCACTTACGGTATATTCTATGGGGGGAAATGACCTCTGTGGTCAAGTAAGTTTGCAAAACCAACTACCTATTATGTTTCTTCTCTTGGAGGTTCATAGAGCTTATTAGTATAGTAAAGATGCCTAAGAATCTTTCTTTAACCCAACATTTTCAAACATATTTGACCAGCCAATCCTCATTTGCTGAGTATGTTAACATCCTACAAAACATCAGTGTAATATTCCTTGAGAAACAACTCAATATTTTGGCACAGTGGCTTTAAGTGTATTGTTTTTAGAATCTTTTACATAGGAATATCATATTTTGCTAAGCATTCTTGGGATTCTTGGCCTTGGACTTCATTTCTGTGTGTATAATATGAAGAGCTAAGAGGACACTTAAAAAAGATAATATTAAAATATCCTATTAGAATAAAAGGAAAATTAATCATTAAAAATAGTTCCTTTGTAGTAATCCTTTTAAAAAATCCATAATTGAAGGTTTTTGCAGATATAAATTTTGTGACTTACGTGTGATGAGCATGTTAACTAAAATTTTTAAGTTAAATATCAAAGTAAGAATATGGGACAGATCATACTTTTCAGAAATGACCACAGCAGTATTTCTAGTGCCATGTGGTCTTCCCAAGCCTTTCAGAGCTTCTGCAATGACATGATTTATGACTTTCCTCCCTGCTTCATCCATCTGTGGCAAACAACCCTCCATTAAAAATGTACATAGAAACATTCCATTTAAACATGTGAATCCAGCTCTATACTGTGCACCATCCTGGACAACACCAAAATGCCTTTTTGTGTCCCAGTGTTCAGGTACAGATGTTTGGTCACATTTTGCAGGGAGAACGCTAATACGTTGTCTTGATGCCAGAGTTTAGGGCTGTGTGTTGCCTTGAATAATAAGGAGTCTTGGGGTATAAAGCAACATTAGAATACCACTCATGTCCCATTGAAATTGAATAGGTTCTGGCACCTGACTAAGCCTACTGAATGTGTAACTTTCTTCTTCGTTTTATGTTTTTCATTAGTAACACATAGAGCTCTCACGAGGAGTGCTATTCTTAATATTCTTTTGACAAGAATTGGAATCTTTTCTTGTACTCTCAATTCCCTCATAAAAGAAAACTATTTCTTTTTTTTTTTACAACACTTATGACACCGAGTGTGTGAGCAAGTGTGTGAGGTGTTTTTTCTTCCCTCATGTTAAACCATTCTGACACTATCCAGAGTTGGCATTGACTCCACAGGTTAAGGACAAGACCATCCCTGCTTCAGATGCCTGTTGCAAGCCTGAGTATCCCAGACTTTTGACTGACAAGCTGTAAACTGGGGGTTTCCACGATCTTCTCCATGGGATTGACAATTTCCTAGAATGCCACACAGAACTCAGGGAAACATTTATATTTGTTGTTTTATTATAGAGTGTATTACAATGCATACAGATGAATAGTCAGGTGAAGAGATAAGTCCAAGGTCCAGATGGTTCCAAGTGCTGCAGGAGCTTTTGTACCCATGGAGTTGGAATGTACTACTCTCCTGGCCTATGGATGTGTTCACCCACTCTCTAAACTCCTTGTTTTTGGAGTTTTATGGAGGCTTTGTCATGTAGGCATGTTGATTATTACCTCAAATCTTCAGCCTCTCTCCCTACTCAGAGGATGGAGGATGGGGCTGATGTTCCAAGCTTCTAATCATGGTTTGGTCTCTCTGGTGACCAGCCCCCATCCAGGAGCCCACCGAGTCACCTCATTAGAACTAAAGATGCTCCGATCACCCAGGGAATTCCATGGGATTTAGGAGTTCTCTGTTAGAAACCAGAGGCAGAGACCAATACATAGGTTTCTTATTTTACATATCAGTTGTAGCCATTTAGGTGTCCCCGCTGCATATTTGGGGTCTTTGATGCATCTTCCCATCTTGTTCAGGCCCCAGGCCTTGTCTCCTGCCTCTCAAGGTTATTGGAGCTTGACAGATGAGTGCCTTACAAGCCTTGTACCTTTATTGCCTCTCCTGTCTTTGGATCCTATTTGTTTTTTCAGTGTTTGAGGATTTCTCATTCTTTCTTAAGAACTTAGGCATGTATGTTAGAATAATATATTGTATCTAGCATTTTTAGGTATTTTGTTATCAAGAAGGTTTTTGGGATATTGAGTAAAACACTGTCCTAGAAGACAACAACTATATAGCTTGCTTATTTAAAAAAATTGAGGTAAAATTCACATAACATAAAGTTAACCATCTTGAAGTATATGATGTAGTGGCATCTAGTGCATTCACAGTGGAACCAGTTCTTGTCTTTGGGTCCAGAACCTTTGGAACTAGTTCTGAAAAGGAAACCCCATACCCATGAAGCAGTCTCTCCCCTGTTCTGTTCTTTTCCCTGTCCCACCTATCTGCTTACTGTTTCTACGGATTTACATGTTCTGGATATTTTATATAAATGTAATCGTGCAATATGTGGCCTTTGTGTGTGGCTTTTTTCACTTTACTTACTCCACTAACCTTGTTTTCAAGGTTCACTCATGTTGTAGCACATATCAGAATTCCATTCGTTTAGTGGCCCAGTAATATTCCATTGTATGGATATGTTACGTCTTATTTGTGTGTTTATTAGTTGATGGACATTTGGGTTGTTTTCACCTTTTGGCTATTAATGCTATGAGGGTTCATCCATATATATATATATATGTGTGTGTGTATATATATATATATATACATATATATATGTATATATATACATATATATGTGTGTGTGTATATATATATACACACACACACACACGTGTGTGTGTATTTGTATTCCTATGTTCAGTTTTTATTTAACTTTTTTTCAGTGTTTATTTTTGGGAGAGAGAGACAGAGCACGATTGGAGGAGGGGCAGAGAGAGAGAGAGAGGGAGACACAGAATCTGAAGCAGGCTCCAGGCTGTGAGCTGTCAGCACAGAACCTGATGCAGGGCTCGAACCCACAAACCATGAGGTCATGACCTGAGCTGAAGTCAGATGCTTAACCGACTGAGCCACCCAGGCGCCCTCTGTGTTGTTCTTTTGAGCCTATAACCTAGGAGTAGCTCTCCTGGGTAATGTAGTAATTCTGACTCTGACAGTTCCTTAAAAAGTTAAACTGTTTTCCATGGTGGCTGCACCATTTTACATTCCCGCCAACAAGGTACAAGAATTGTGGTTTCTCTGCTTCCTTGCCAACATTTCTTTCTTTTTTTTAAATAGCTGTCTACTAGGTGCCAAGGGTATCTCATTATGATTTTGATTTGCATTTCGTAATGATATTGAGCATCTCCATAGAGCTTTTTAAAAGGCAAATCAGATCATGTTGTCTTTGCTTGAAACCCTCCAGTGGCTTCCTGTGACGTGGAATAAAACCCCAGCCTCCTTATTCTGGCCACAAAGCCCTCTCTGATCAGCTCCTGCCTACCTCTCCTTCCACAGCACATGGAACTCCTTGGTCCACCTATACTGGACACCTTCCTGTTCCTTGGACACACCAAGTTTATTCTTGAAATCTTGGAGGATTTCATCCTTGATTGTCCTGCTTTCCCTCTCTAATGGCCAGCTTTTTCTCTTCACTTGGAGCTTAGTATGTTACTTCCTCCAAGAAGACTTTTTGGACTCCCCAGGCTTCAGACTCTAGATTTTTGTCAGCCACTCTCCTGCCCCATCACCATTTCATCTTCCACCCTAGTGCTCTGAGGCTTTTCTCGAATATTCGTTCAGCCCCCTTTGCCTACAAGAAGGGAAGCTCCCAAAGCTTATCTCACTGACTGCTCAGGTTCTGGCTCTCAGACCAATGCCTGGCATGATGTAGTCACTCAAAAAAAAATCTTTTTTTTTTTTAAAGTTTGTTTATTTACTACAGAGTGAGCTAGCAGGGGGAGGGGCAGAGGGAGTAGGGGAAAGAATCCCCCCTGTCAGCGTGGAGCCCAATGCGGGGCTCCAACTCCTGAACCGTGAGATCATGACCTGAGCCGAAATCAAGGGTCAGACGTTTAACCGACTGAGCCACTCAGATGCCCCTCAATAAAAATATCTTTAATAAATGTTTTTCCGCCTCTAGATTTTATATGGCTTAAAATAAAAATCTTCATCCTTGCTACGAGAGACTGTATCTTCATTCTTTTGTTTTCCACTTAGATGGTTGGTTGTCCAAATAACATCTAACGATTCATACCACTTCCATTCATTTCAAACACTCCTTCATCACATTCTATATTCTAATACAAAGATGTCTTTCTGGAGGCTGTTCCGTTTGATCTGTTTAGTCCTGTGTTGGTATCATACTATTTTAATGATTCTAAGTACGCGTTTTCATGCCTTTGTGGAGTTGGTCAGTGAAACAGATGGCATGGCCAATTTGGATAATTTCTGAAGAGAGTTAATCAAGGTACTATTTATTCAGCAAGATATTGCAGGGCTTAAGGGAACTACAGGAGCTAGTTCATTATCCTGTGCTATTAACTAATATCCCTACGCATAAATAGGCAAGAGGGAAGTTTTGCCAGAACTCAAAGGAAAGAATGATGAAGAGCCTTCAGAGTAGAGGTGCTTTTGGTGGAAGGAGTAGACGGAAAAATATCCAGATCTCACTGTCCTCTTTCCCTCCCATTTCCTGCCAGTGCCTGCTGTGTGCTGAACTCCATCAGAAGGGAGAGGGCAGGGGACCTGGTGATGTGTTCCCTACAGGCCAGGCCCCAGGGCATAGAGCAGGGCAGAAGAGTGTGGCTGGGGGATCTGGAGGGCAAAAGGCATTCAACACATAGGAAGACTCTAAAAAAAAAAATGATTGGCTTTTCTTGTACGTATACTTTACCAGTGGTCACAGTCTTATTATGCAATTTGTTTACATTAAAACTAGTCTCTGTACTTGGAATCTCTTCTGGTTTTGTCTGTGAGTGCTTTACTGGCTACCAGCTGTTCTGTTTATTTGCAGCCCATTCCCTGTGTGTGGCCTTCCATCTGAAATCTAGTAGACTTTCACAAACTCCCTTTTCTATTCTTCCAGCCCAGGCTGAACAATCAGATCCTGAAGCCCTGCTAACTAGCAGGGCTCTTGCTCTTTGTTGGACACTTAAGCAGTAGAAGTATTTTGTGTGGTAAACCCCTTTCCTTGCCGCCATATTGTTCCTGGACTTTGAACTTGATTGGGGGTGGAAACTGGATTTATTTTCTTTATCTTTTTTATTTTAATTTTTATTAAATTTAATTTAATTTAATTATATTTAAATTAAATATAAATTTTTATTAATGTTTATTTTTGAGGGAGAGGGAGACAGAGTGTGAGTCAGGGAAGGGCAGAGAGAAAGAGACACAGAATCCAAAGTGAGCTCCAGGCTGTGAACTGTCAGCACAGAACCTGACACGGGGCTCGAACTCGCAAACTGTGAGATCATGACCTGAGCCAAAGTCGGATGTTTAACCAGCTGAGCCACCCAGGCACCCCTGGATTTATTTTAGATTGCCACATTGGGGTACAAAGATTCAGAGCTGCATCCCAGTCTGAGTATTTTGATGAGTCCAGAGTATCTACTCTGGTCACATGGATGAAAGATCGGAGCGTGAGTCTTGCCTTTGCTTTCTTGGCATTTTACACTTGGCTTTAGGCCAGTTTTAACTTGAATAGCCAACTTCCCTGGTACCTCCCATTTCAGTCTTCTCTTGTTTTGGCCTAGCCCCAGTAGGACAATGAAAGAAAAGAATGTTTTAGTCTTCAGTAGAATAAAAAAGCAAGCTCTGATTTTGAAGTACAACTGGAGAAAACCTTAGTCTAACTTAGCAGAGAAGTTTAAAATTTCATTGAAAATTTTAGTTGAATCTAAAATTTCATCCTGTAAGGATAATTTGTAACAGTTTGGGGGGGGATGTAAAATTTAAAAAAGTCCTCTTTCACTAAACACTCTTACTGTCTTTACCATTCAGAAACTTGTGGAAGGGACTTTCAGTGTCACTGAGACCATCTCCCTTCCTTAACAAAAAGGGGTTGATGTGCCTATACAGTGGCAAGTCACGGAGATGGGGGGAGAACCTTGTTCTCCTGAACCTATGTCCTATCCATTATACCAGCTTGTTTCTCATTTTGAGCCCCAAATTGACTTTCTAGGATAGGTTGCTAACCAGTCTTTACATACCTCTCTAGCTGGGTTGGAAGCAACTTGAAGGCAGTAACTAAGCCTTATACTTCTAAATCCATATAACTATGTGTATTTATTGTACATGCTTTGCACACTGAATGAGTTCATTAAATTTCTGTTGAATTCAATAGATCAATGCTTTTTTGTTGAAGAATTAATGATTTAGGAAAAAAGAGCTAAGGGGTTACTGAAGACAAAGGCTTTTGGAGAAATAAAATGTTGACCATATTTGGTTAGAGAAAAGGGTCAGAGGATTCTAATGAGTTAATGATCTTTCTGAGTATTGACAGTTAACTTGCTATTCACTCAGCTGATGTCTATGTAAGGAAAAAAAAACTACAAGCAAGTTAAACTGAGAAATGTTCAGTTTTAGGGTGGCGGTTTTTATTTTTTTGCAGATAGAGACGTTCTCTGGGTCTCTTGCAGTCTGGGTGGGTAGGACTGAGAGGGAGGAAATATGTTATGGGCTGATAATAGGAGTATTGCCCTGCAGATAGTACTTCCAGAGAAGGCTTGCAAGAAACATATTTCTTCCCGCTTTTACTTTTTCAGGGGAGATATTCAGGCATTTCTGGTTTTCTTTTCATGAGTTGTGTTGTGTTGCTGAACGTGATCCAGTTACCGCTGGAATTGAAAATGCGACAGCGCCTCCTCCCTTAATCCCTGAGTTCTCTGTGGAGGACCAGGAGCCATCTGGATGTCAGGAGAGGAAGCACTTAATGAGCTCCTTTTTGTTTTGCTCCAAAGACTTTTGAATTAATTGTTAAATTCCCTTTAACTGAGAAGCCTACCTTTGCTTTGATACGGTATTAAAGGGGTGCAATTCCAGGGGCTCCGTGATGGACATATGCACCAACAGCTGTTGCTGTGTGTTTTGACTCTCTCCCCCTGGCTCCCCACATCCATGGCCCTACAGGTGCCTGCTGTGGGGAACTTCTGACCTGTCCTCTTGGTTCATGGTGCTTGATCTAGGCTGTTTCCAGGTGGCTTGGCCCTCCTGTGAGACAGACATCAATTGCAAAGATCAGAGTGGGCTGGGTTTTGAAGAGGTTTTTCAAATTCTCCTTTGCAAACCTGCTGAGAGATGCGGTGTTCTTTCATATTTCCATTCCAGCTGTCTTTTGAGAGGGCAAATGGAGGGTCTTCTTGTGACCAGGGGCTATTGATATTGGCTGCAAATTCATTTGAAATTAATTTCTACATTTTTGTCACAGGTATCTAACAGCCATTGTATTTCCTTGATCTTGACATCGCTGTAGCAAGGCTGCCAGTGATCAAGAAGGAGAACAATTTCATTATACTCACTAAGGGAAAAGTTCTCATTCATCATGGGGGTTATATCGAATGCCGTTCTTCGTTCTCTCTTTTGCATGATATTAGGTCCTGAGTAATAGCATGACTATTACAGGATTGTATTAGTTATGTAGTTAAGCTTCTAGTGATACTTCCTTATGCAATCATTAATACATTTATTGACTGCCCACTGTATGCCAGACACCATGGGGTTTCAACTTTACCATTTTCTATTCTCACAACAACCTTACAAGATAGTTGGTATCTTTGTTTTACAGATGCATAAAAAAGCAAAACAAAATAAAACTGAATCTAAGATTTAATTAAATCCCATGTTAGGTATGTATATGGAGAGGCCTTTGGTCTACTGAGTCTGAGATCTGTTTTCTTTGTACTATTCCAGGGGGTCATAAGGAAGCCCCCTCTCTTTGTTTTATTAGGATAAAACACCCATTTGTTTGCATATCATCCCTGGTTACTTTCATGCTATAATGGCAAGAGTTGGATAGTTCTCACGGAGAACATGTGGTCCGCAAAGCAAAAAATAATATTATCTGGACCTTTAAGAAAAAAGTTTGCCAAGCCCTCCTGATAGTAGCCACATCATTAGCAAATAGGACAGTTTTTTTGGATGCATACTGCAGTGACAAAACCCAGAGCCTGTCTGTTCATCTGTCTGTATCGTTTTTTTCATCTTCGTTTCCTTTTGTCTTCTAAATATTTTTGTTAGGATTCTGTAGTGGGTAGGGGCTTTTACCTCTGAGTCTCAATGCCAGTTATTAATGGTTTGATGGATTTATTAAGTGATTTCCTGTCAGGACCTTGAAATAGATTGTTTGAGATTCTAAATGGTTTTGCCAACTGTAAGTTTTTCTGTGTGTCTGTCTGTCTCAAGGGGAAATGAGTCAGGTAATGGAATAGTCTGACGATTTAGCAAGTTGAGTAGCTCTCGTTTTGAAGATGTTTTCGCCTGACCTTAATGTACTATTATGTTTACAAATTCTAGCTAAGGTAGGTTTGAAGAAATAGGAATATTAGTTTCATGCTCCTCAGCCTTGCCTATGAGGACGGAAGTCTTGTGAGGCAGCAGTTTTCAAATTGTCTGTGTACATAAACACTTTAGGATGCTTACTAAAAACACATGTAGATTCCCAGACCCTCAGTCCTGGAGATTCTGAATCCGTGGGTCAACTGTAGGTGTCCCTGATGCTTCTGAGGAGACTGGGGAGTGCAGTCCTGTCTTAATGCAGTGATTCTAGGTAGTCCACATAAGGATAGTATCCATGACTGTTTTTTTTTTTTTTTTTAAATCTTGGTTCAGTTTACCTTGAAATGTGAATGTTGTAAAATTTATTTATTTAAGTAAAACATCATAGGAAAATTATGCTGCTGTAAATGTATTTTAACTACTACTTTCTTGTACTACTGCTAATAGTGACAATAAACATTTTGTGTTTTATGTAGTGCTTTATAGTTATGGAGTTCCTCATTATACACATCTCATTTGCTTTTTATGTCACCCCTTGAGGTATAGATGTGGCAACTAATATAACTTTGATTTGTCAAACAAGGAAACAGATTTGGAAAACAAGTGATTTCTGTATTCTACAGCTAGTAAGCCATACCTCTAGAATTCCTGTACACCAGTTCTAATTTCTAGCCTGGTGTTCTGTGCAGTATACCATAGTGTCCTTATGACACCTATTTTGGTTTTTAGAGGAAAGTATAATCATGTGTAACTCATTGCCTTCTGATAAGAAGGATGAGTTGTGCATAATTAAATCCTTCAGTAATCTCCCATAGGTGACTCACTGCGGAGTTGATAACCAGCATATACAGATTGGCAAATCGGTTGTCTTTATAGAACTTCCCTAGCACGGAAGAAGAAATGTCTCTCCTTTCTTTGACAGAAGCTTTATAAGACATGTCGGGAGATGCAGGAGAGGATCATGGACCTGCTTGTGGTGGTGGAGAATGAAGACGTAACCATTGAGCTAATTCAAGTGAATGAGGATTTGAATAATGCCATCCTTGGATGTGAGAGGTGAGCTGATGGTGCACCCTCCCCTCTTCCAATTCTATTTTTCCCACCAGTTGCTCAGCATTCTTATAAGAGTGTCTACCAGGTGAACCTCAGTTAAGATCAAGAACAACTTCAGGATAAGGCCGCCTTCCTTCCAAGATAGGGAATGTTGTCCTGGCCTTCTGGGAGCTTGTGATATGGCTTGCAAGAATGAGAGCACATCTGAGCAGTGCCAGGAGCATTCTTAAGCACTCTCAGGCTGTATATAAACGTTTGGCCATGGTGGGGCTTGGACCTGATACTGTCTGCACAGAGTACATTGTAGACTCAAACAAATGAAGAGTGTAAACAAAGCAGGGAGATTTATTCTAAGTTTGAGATGGACAAAAACATAGAATGTGCACAGGAGATGGGAGGATATTTTATTTATTTTTTAAATAATTTTTTAAAGTATATTTTTCTTTGAGAGGAAGATAGAGAGCAAGCAGGGGAGGGACTGAGAGGAGACAGAATCCCAAGCAGGCTCTGCACTGCCAGCACAGAGCCTGATGCTGATGTGGGGTTCAAACTCACGAATCACAAGATCATGACCCAAGCTGAAGTCAAGAGTCGGATGCTTAATCAACTGAGCCATCCAGGCACCCTGGGAGGATATTTTATATGAAGAAAATAGTCTGTGTAAAACCGTACCAGTCAGTAAGGACATTTTGTATATGAACATAGATTTTTTTTTAATTGCCATTCAGAAAAGTATGAAGGCAAAATTGTAAATATACTAAAATGTTAGTGACAAAATTATTTTTTCCTAAATTTTTTTTATCATTGTGATCATGTAGAGAACATATGCTTTTGTTTCTCTCTCGATTTTATTCATTGTATAACAAGTATTGGTATAGCCTATTTTTTTTTTAGTTTATTTATTTGGTAGTGGAGGGGCAGAGAGAGAGGGAGAAAGGGAATCCCAAGCAGGCTCCACACTGTCAGCACAGAGCCTGATGTAGGGCTCAATCCCATGAACTGTGAGATCATAACCTGAGCTGAATTGAGTCAGATGCTTAACCAACTGAGCTACCTGGGCGCCCTTAGTCTATGTTTTTAAATGCTTTTGATAAACCATTTTGTATTTTTGTTTAAAAAAATTTTTTTTATTTTTGAGAGAGAGAGGGAGAGAGACAGACAGAGCATGAGCAGGGGAGGGGCAGAGAGAGAGGGAGACAGAATCCGAAGCAAGCTCCAGGCTCTGAGCTAGCAGCACAGAGCCTGACGTGGGGCTTCAACCCATGAACTGTGAGATCATGACCTGAGCCGAAGTCAGATGCTCAACCGACTGAGCCACCCAGGTGCCCTATAAACCATTTTTTTTAATAGTTGCATAATAATAGTCCATGTTTCTCACAGTTATTAGGCATTAAGTTGTTTCTAAGTCATTCATCAAAAGAAGAGTCTTATAATCTATTGTAATAGGCAAGCCTATAAGTCAGAAAAATATCTTAAATCGTATGTACAAATATACACACTGGGAAATTGGAATAAGTACAGTGGAACCAAGTGCAAGAGGTCTGTCTGGTGAGAATAGCAGCCGGACTTAATCTGGGTGGAGAGAAGGCAGGGGGAGTGTGTCTGAGGAGGTGCCATGTGAGGAGAGAACTGCAGAATGAGTGGTCGTTGGTTAATAGGAGCAGAGCAAGAGCTTGTATGGTATGTGAAGCTATGGAAAGTAGACAGGCCTGGGGGGAGAATGAGCATCCAGAATCCAGCCCCAATCCAGCCCTGTGGCATGCCTAGACTGACAAGTGACATCTTCCTCTGTTTTCATGTAGAGTACTGTGTATACACATAGCTTCATGTGGAATCTAACAAAAACAAAAAAACAAGAAAAGCAAAAACAACACAAAACCAACTAAGTTCCTAGGTGCAGAGGAACATGGTGGTGGTTGCCAGGGGTGGGGAGTAGGAGAAATGGGGGAAGGGGGGGTGTCCAAAGGTAAAAAAATAAAATAATTAAAAGCAAGGAACAGCAGCCAAATGTAATGTGTGGGCTTTATCCAACTTTGAACACACTAATATTAAAAAGCATTTAGGGGCGCCTGGGTGGCGCAGTCGGTTAAGCGTCCGACTTCAGCCAGGTCACGATCTCGCGGTCTGTGAGTTCGAGCCCCGCGTCGGGCTCTGGGCTGATGGCTCAGAGCCTGGAGCCTGTTTCCGATTCTGTGTCTCCCTCTCTCTCTGCCCCTCCCCCGTTCATGCTCTGTCTCTCTCTGTCCCCAAAATAAATAAACGTTGAAAAAAAAAATTAAAAAAAAAAAGCATTTAGATACTAATGGGAGAAATTTGAGCATGGATAGAATATTAATATTTCAGGACGTAAGGGGGTAAATATAATGGTTAAATAGGTGGTTCAGTTGGAAAATGTCTTTATTTTTGGCGAATACCTTCTAAAGTATCTACAGATGAGGGGCATCTGGGTGGCTCAGTTGGTTGAGCCTCAAACTCTTGATTTCGGCTCAAGTCATGATCCCATGATCCCAGGAGCATGGGACCAAGCCCTGCATGGGGCTCCATGTTGAACATGGAGCCTGCTTGAGAGTCCCTCTCTCCCTTTCTCCCTTCCTCCTTCCTCCTTCTCCTCTCCTCCCTCTCCCCGACTCACGAGCATGCTCCCTCTCTCTCTTACTCTAAAAAAAAAATAAATAAATAATACACAATGTCTAGGGATGAAATGTCATAAAGTATATGATTTTAAATATTTCAGTGAAAAATCTATAAAGCAAATGTGGCAAAGGTACATGGTTATTAAATTTAGCTGATGAATAAAAGGGTGTTCATTATACTGTTCTTTTTACTTTCCTATAGGTTTGAAAGTTACCTAATAAAAAGTTAAAGTAAATGAACTGGGTTAACAATTAATGTCACCTACATAAAACAACCTATTTTGGCACTTTTAAAATGTTGTATAAAACAGTTGTACATAAATGAACCCATAGGTGTATTTTAGGAATCTGAGAAGAGAAAAAAAAGAAAACCCCAGTTCCAGGCAAGTCTCATGTTCTCTTTCCAAACCAATCCGTAGGACTTCCTGTGAAGTAATTCTAGAGCCTCTGAGCTCCCCATGCTTTTTCTAGATCCTCCCTTCTCAATAGGAGTGATGTTGGCATTTGGGGTGAGACAGTCTTCCCTTGTGTGGTCCCTCCTTAGTGATTCAGAAGGGAAATAGGGAATAGGACTGGATTCAAGTTTGTTTTTTGGTTTTTTTTTTATTCAAATCTTGATGATTTGGGGAAAATTGCTTACTTTTTTAAGACTGAGGTTTGTTCCTGTTTGTTAAAGATAATACTACCTATTTGGAGGGTTTCATTTTTGTTTTGAAAATTAAATGAGTTAATGTATATAAAAGCACCTTGGGGAATGCTAGCCCGTTGACACTCATTAGATATTAATTCTATGTCCTCCCCATTAGCATCCCTCTGGGCCTTTTAGAATTTTTTCCATTGATCAAGAATGAACCAGGAGAATCAGTGAAGTAAGACCAATAGCTATGAATAGGTTTTTTCCTTCACTGTCTCGTATGTACTGCCTATCAGAGACAGCAGCCATTCATATGAAGGGATGACTGGGCGTTGGCTGAACGCTGAACAAACTCATGCTGTTGCCTTTGTTTTCTGTGGTATGACTCAGTAAGTGGAAAAATAAGGAAAACCGCATGTTTTTCACCAGAGTGCTGCCTTCTGGTTTTCATCTTGGGGAATTCTATTACAAACCATTAAGACCACTGACTAAAAGCTTCCTCTGAAGGGAAATGTGTATTTACTTGGTCTAGGTATCAGGAGATTGGGTTCCTTCTGTGAACAGCTCATTCTCATTCAGCTCTGAACCATGTGTGTTAAACCCAACTTCAGTCAGTGGTGATATAGAAACACTGAAGTTTTAAGATTCAGAGAGAATTTTTTCACCTCTAAAGGATAATGTTCTTGGTGTATTCATTTCTTATGGCTGCCGTAACAAATTATCACACATTTTAGTGGCTCAAAAAAGCATGAACTTAACTACCTTACAGTCCCGTAAGAGCCTGAAATGGGTCTCACTGGGCTAACATCCAGGTGTCAACAGTGCTGTGTTCCTTTTTGGAGGCTCTAGAGGAGAATCCGTTTGCTTAATTTGTGCAGCTTCTAGAGCCTGTCCACAGTCCTTGGCTCATGACCCCTTTCCTCCATCTTCAAAGACAACATCATCCAGTCAAGTTTTTCTTACATTGTTTCATTCTTGCTTCCTCTTCTGCCGCCTCTTCCACATTAAAGGGCCTTTGCGCTTACATTGCTTGTCTGTGTAATCCAGGATAATCTCCCTATTAACGTCTCCCTTCCATTTGCCATCTAACGTAACATATTCACTGTTCGGATGATGAGGATACAGAGATCTCGGACAGGGGGCATTCTTCTATTCATCACAGTCTGCTCTCTTGTTCCCTAAAGATTCACATCCATCCATATGCAAAGTACATTCACCCTATTCCAACATCCCCCAAAGTCTCTGCCCTTGACATCTAGGGAAGAGTTGTACAAATAAGAAAACAGAAGTTTGTTACTCAAGGCTGGATCTGTGAGGGTTGTTCATACCCAGCCTATAACTACCATACAAGAAACCAATGCCATAAGTAGGTGGAAGAAAAAAACATGTGTTTTAGAAAGGGAAAGAAGCTTACATGTTCCAGTTTAGGAACCCTAAGTGCATGTTCCAAACTTAAGGTGTGTAAGGTTCTTTCAGTCAGTGTGTTATGATACTAATACTACATGATTCTGAAGGAACTCTCAGTTTGCAAAGCATTTCCACATTAATCCACTTGTATTATCTTTCTAGGGGTTGCCCCAGAAAATAACATTCTGAGGAAATGCTTCAAATGCTGCTTGTCTCTTTTAGTAGATGGAGAACTGGGATCAAAAGTTATATCCATGATTCTATAGCTACTCGATAATAAAGCTGACACTTAAACCTTGGACTTGTGCCTTCAACTTCATTCTTCTTCCAAACCTATTGTTTACTTATCTGCTCCTCTTTTATTCCCAGTGAACAAGCAATGTACAAGCAACTTAAGTTGTAAAAGGTCAATATGTTTAGTAGGGATCAGGTGTCTTTATAAAAAATGAAGATAAACAGTGAAATTATGTTAAAAAATCTTTGTATTTTTATGGAACATTATTTATAATGGCAGAATTGGAAGCAACTTAAATGTTTGAGATCAAGAGTAGTTAAATGTGTGCTACATTCCTAAGGTAACATCTGCAGGTCACTAAAAATTGCATTTCTGACTAGAAAAATGCTCACAACATAACAGAATTATGTGAAGTATGATTGCAACTAAAGTTCAACATAGATTTACAGAAAAAAATTTACAGAAAAAATACAGGAAACACATCATGATGTTAATAGGGACGATTTCTAGGTGATGGAGTTATTATTATTTGTTTTTAATATGTATTCATTTTGTCACAGTTTTCTCTTAAAGCATTATTACCTCTATAAACTGGGGAAAAGTTATTAAAGTACTTCATTGGGAGTCGATGGGGATGAAGTGGTTTGTCTTTGTTCCTGAATATTTGAATATTAATAATTTGTAAAGGATTATAGCATTTTCATATTTGTTTTCTTTTAAATGCTTACATTTTGCTAACTCAAACAGATTTACTCGGAACCAACAAAGGATTTTGGAGCAAAACAGGAACCAGAGGGAAGATGCCAATGTAAGTGAACAGAAATGTAATAAAATAAGCAATTGAACATTTTATAAATTGTATAGTAGGGAGCAAGGCTTACCTAAGAAAAGTCTTAAAACGGAGGAGACATTAACAATTTGGAGTGATTTTGGTGGTGTAGAGTATTTTCTGTGACAACTTGATGTTACTAAGTTAAGAAGAGGTCATAAGATTGTCTAAGCAGCAACCATGTACATGGTGAGATGTGATTAGTAGGAGTGTTGCCTGTTGAATAGAGAATTCTCCTTGAGTTGCATCTAAATAGGATTTTCCTTTCCCCCCCAAAAACAAAAAAAAGTCTCTGGGGAGAAAGCCATGATAAATTACCTGACACGTTTTTTTCTGAATTTTGTTTTTGGTTGCTTTGTTTTCAGACTACCAGTGAACCTTCTGCCCCATCCTGTGATCTCTTCGACCCAAGGCTCAGCCCTCCAATGCCGAGGACCACTCTGGGAGAACTCAACACCGTGAATGCTCAGCTTTCAGACTTAAGTAAAGAAGCACATAGGCCTTTTCAGCAGAAGAGCTTGATGTGAAACTGTGCTCCTTGGTTTCTTGATTAAATGCAACCTGAGAAAGACTGAAGTCAATTTGAATGTCAGAGAACTATATCAGGAGATGCAATTATTTATTGGCATATGGTTGGGTCAAATCCAGTACAGCCATGGGATGTATCTGGGGGAGTAGGTCCCTGAAACTCATCCCCCTGGTTTAGAATCTCATCCAATTCACCTGCCTGCTTTTATAGAGGTAGTTTAACTCCATGGCCAAACTTAAAACTACTCTGAACCACATACTATATTACCTTGAGTTTCTCTGCTATGTCACAGCATTAGGTAAGGGAATATTTGATGCAGATAGAGAAAGTCAGGAATTAAGTTGACTGATCTACATGCTGGTGAAATGGAGAGGGGAAAACATGGGCTTTTGCGGTAGAAGTCCAGGTTGAAATCTCTGTGGTCTGCCACCTTTTAGCTACCCAGCCTTGGAGACTTTCCTACCTTAGGGTGTCTCACTTAGGATTATAGGAAGTTATAGGAGAGGGTAGAGTTCCATATATGCCCTAGCTTCTTACTTTTGTGTTTGATGGAGTAAGACACACAAAATCTCTTCCATTCTAGATCAGTTTGGGATTTTAGAAAACTCAATATATTAACATTTGTTACCTTTACAATATCCTTTTTTTGTGTGTGTGGTGGAATTTCTTTCCAGTTACCATTAATAATGTTCTTTAGTTCCTGTTTGAGGAAATCATATGATTTTACGGTGGCAGAAATATCTGAGTCTCTCTTTTTTGCTTTTAATTTTATTGTGGAAAATTCAACAGAACAACTGAATGACAAAATCTTTTAAAGCCAAGTCCATTTTATATTCTAGATTTCAGGTCTCCGAGTCCTGTTGTAACAAACAACTTGAAACCCAGTCTTCATCCACAGGTGGATTTGCTAGCCTGGGAAGATACAGAAACACCCCTGTAAGTATGTCAGTAAGAATCTGGAGCTAATACCAACTCATTCTAATTCCTTGTATTCAAGAAAGCATAAGAGAAAAAGTAGAGACTTAGGAATTGGACAGTCCTGAGTTAGAATTTCAGCTCTGCTTTCTACCAGCTTGGTGACCTTGAATGAGAAACTTCACCAGTGTGAGCCTTCCTTTTTCTTCTGAGAGTACTTTCTAGGATTCTTACAAAGATTGTGTAAGATGCTATAGTACCTCCTAATTAAGCAGTCGATACATAAAACCTTCCATAAATTGTTATTTTTCAGTGGTAACAGGGAAATTGAATGACAAGAGAGTAAAATCAAACAATGGCCATACAAGTTACAGAGCACTTGCCACTTGCTGGGCACTTTGCTAAACTGTGTTTGTTTATTCATTTAATCTTTGCAAAAATTTTTGGAGCTGTGCTGTTACCATTATGCACATTTTACAAGAGAAAAGGCTGAGACTTAAGGAATATAAACTGTCCAAGTTCATATAGCTATGCAGTAGCAGGTCTGATGAACTGATAGTTCACTAAAAAGATATACAAATGGCTCATAAACATAGGCAGTGATGCCCAACCTTATGTACAGTTACAGAAATATAAATTAAACTACAATGGCTTTTTTTAAACCTCTCAGATGGCTAAAAGTCTAAATGTTTGTTAACCTGCTTTATTGGCTATAGAAAGACAGATTCTATCACAAAATTAATGCAGTTCTTATGAGGGAAAGTGGCAGTATCTTTTAAAATTATAAGTACATTCACGTTTGAACCCACCATATCTCATTTCTAGGAATTCATACTCGCTTATGCAAAATCAGTTGTTTACAAAATTATTCCTTACAACATTTGGACACAGCTAATAATTGGAAACAACTCAAGTATGCATCATTGTGGCCTAGTTAAATATCTAAACAATGTATTACCAGGCAGCTGAAGGACAAAAGTAGGCTGTTTGTAGGGGATAATCACCAGTGTATTATAAAGTGAAAAACTGCAAAGTAATGTGTGTACTATCTTGCATTTGTGTAAGAAAGTAAGAAATAATGTAAACATTTGCCTCTTTGCATAAAGAAATACAAGAAGGATTCAGAAGAAACTAAAAAAGGCAAGTTTCCCTTAAGGTTAAGAAGAGGCAAGATAGAGTAGATACAGCAAAAAATAAATAGAAGTTAGATTTTATTTACATCAGAAGCTGTTGTTTTTTTCCTTTTAAATGTATATATTTTAGGTAATAGGCGATGCATTTCCATGGTTCAGGTATCAAAGTGATACCTGAAAAAGTGATATGAAAAGATATACAAGGACATTACTTGATCTCACCCCACCTCCATCCTTTCTGTCCCCCTTCTCCTTATGTCACATTCTGCTGCTACCCTATAGCCACTTTATTTGTCCTTCCAAAGTGACTTTAGGTAAATAATGAATATGATTTTTTTTCTCTTTTATTAAATGCAGCACACTGTACAAACTCTGCTGAACCTTGCTTGATATCTTGACATATCTTGATAAAAGTACATATGTTTTTATATCAGTGGATTTAGATATATTTTTAGAGTTGCCTAGTGTTTTTATCCAGTGTGAGCAATCACTGCATTACTTTTATATATTAAAAAAGGAGTGGGGGGCAGGGGACTGGAGGGAGAGGAATGAGAAAGGAGAATCAAACTGAGAAGAAAGAGGAAAAAAAAAGGGGGGGGGGGGGTAGTTGGAGAGGAAGAAGAGGACCAAGGAAAGCTTCCTGAGTTGGGAAATGATAGTTCCAGGGGCTATGTCATGAGCCATTAGTTGGGTCAGTACCTCTGGTCTTGATTAAGTGTGATGCAAATAATGTTTCAATGCTGTAGGCAGATTTCCAGGAAGTTGCTTAGTAAATAATGTGATCTAAAGTAACTGATTCTGTTTTCCTTTATCCTGCAAATCATGTTGAGTAATAGGAAGGAGTGAAATATAGATGAAATCCTATTACACAAATATCTGTATAAAGCTTATAAAAAGATAAAATACTAGCTAATAGCTGCTTATTTTATTTTATTTATTTTTTGAGACAGAGAACATGAATAGGGGAGGGGCAGAGAGAGAGGGAGAGAGAGAGAGAGAAAGAGAGAGAGAGAGAGAGACAGACAGACAGACAGACAGACAGACAGACAGAATCCCAAGCAGGCTCCACACCCAGCACAGTGCCCAATGCAGGGCTTCATCCCATGACTGTGAGATCATGACCTGAGCTGAAATCAAGAGTCAGACACTCAACTGACTGAGCCACCCAGGTGCCCCATAGCTGCTTATTTTATTTTATTTTTTATGTTTGTTTATTTTTAAGAGAGCACACGTGAGCAGGGGAGGGGCAGAGAGAGAAATACAGAATCCAAAGCAGGTTCCAGGCTGTGAGCTGTTAACACAGAGCACAACATGGGGCTCAAACTCACAAACCACAAGATTATGACCTGAGCTGAAGTCGGACGCTTAACCAACTAAGCCTCTCAGGTGCCCCATAGCTGCTTATTTTAATCTGTAATATCATGGATCTCATGCTGTAGTGTGCATAAAAATCACTTGGGGGATTATTAAAAAGTAAAATTGCTGGTCCCCAGAAATTCTAACTCAGTAGACAGACTCTTTAGTTTTAAAAAAGCATCCCAGCTGGGGCGCCTGTGTGGCTTAGTCAGTTGAGCATCTGACTATGGCTCAGGTCATGATTTCATGGTTCATGAGTTCAAGCCTTGTGTCAGACTCGCTGGTCTCAGCACAGAGCCTGCTTTGGATCCTCAGTCCCCCTCTCTCTGCCCTTTCCCCCACCCCCTGCTCTCAGAAGTAAATATTAAAAAAAAGCATCCTAGGAGAATCATAAAGCAGCACTTTGCTGATTATACATTAGAAACCCTATAACAGATGTCCACCCGGTATCAGATACCAAAATAATTGTAGTTCTGGGAATTCACTGGAGTAAAAGATAATGTGTAATATCAGTATTTTGTTTTTTGTTTTTTGTTTTTTTTTTTTTAAATAATCTCTTTTTAAATTTTTTTTTCTCAACGTTTTTTATTTATTTTTGGGACAGAGAGAGACAGAGCATGAACGGGGGAGGGGCAGCGAGAGAGGGAGACACAGAATCGGAAACAGGCTCCAGGCTCTGAGCCATCAGCCCAGAGCCCGACGCGGGGCTCGAACTCACGGAATGTGAGATCGTGACCTGGCTGAAGTCGGACGCTTAACCGACTGTGCCACCCAGGCGCCCCAGTATTTTGTTTTCTATACAAAGACTTTTGTATCTGTTTTCTGATTTTTAAAAGAGCTTATACATGAGTGAAACTATAATTAGACCAGGTTTTTAAGAGTGTCAGGAATTGAAGCACTAAAGTTACCTAAAGCATATGTCTAGGTTAAAGCCTATTCTAGATCACATATGAAAGGCAAAACCAGCCATCAAAAATGTCTTAGGGTCTTAAGAATTTTCCACCCCTCTGTGTTTATTCATTATCACAGAACAAATGAGTAATGGAATTATTCATGACAGAAAGGAATCTGGAGAAACAGTGATTATGGGATAAAGTAATAGGTCATATTCATAGTCCACTTACTATCAGGGAACATGCTAACAAGAATAAGAAATGTTTACTAATTACTTACTAGTGCTGGAAGGTGGGCACTCCATCATTCTCATTTCTTCAAAAGTGAAGGCTAAGGAAGATTAACCTGCCCAAAGGCATTGCCCAACTAGTGCAGAAACAGGATTCAAATTCAAGTGGATCTGATTTCAGTGCTTGCTTTCTTTCTTTCTGTGCTTTAATTAATTTTTTAAAATTTCCATAAGGTAAAGTTGACCTCTTTGTTTTTCTTTTGTGTGCAGTTCTATGAATGTTAACATATGTACCGATTCATGTAATCACCATCACAGGGTACAGAATAGTTCCATGACCCCCGAAACTCCCTTGGGGTATTTATTTATAATGCTTCCCTCCCACACTCACCCCCCAGCAACCACCAATCTGTTCTCCATCACTATAGTTTGCCTTTTCAAGAATGGTGTCTAAACAGAATCATACAGTATATAATATTCCTAGAAAAAGTTCTGTAAAATTGGTGTTTGCTTCATGTATTCTGAACCTTGGTTATTAAGTGCATGTATATTCAGGATTGTTGTGTCATTTTGGTGAATTGACCCTTAAAGAATTATGCACAGTTCCTTTTTGTCCCTTGTGAGTTTCCTTGTCCTGATGTCTACTTTGATACTCATACAGCCACATTAGCTTTCTTTTGATTAGTGTTGGCGTGGTATATTCTTTTCCATCTTTTCACTTTTAAGTATATCAAAATATTTGAAGTGAGTTTCTTATAGATCGCATATAGTTGGGTCATGCATTTTTATGTATTCTCATAATTTCTGTCTTTAATTGGTATGTGTAGACTACTTATATTTAATGTAATTATGTTTGGGTTTAGGTATAGCATTATATTATTTCTTTTCTGTTTTTCCCCTTTGTTGCTTTTTTTTTGTTTTTTTTTTTTTCTCTTTTCTCTTTCACCTTTTGGATTATTTGACTGTTTTCAGTATTCCATCTTACCTACTGTGAGTTTGACTGTAACTTTGTGTAGTTTATATTAGGAGGGAGGGGACTGGTTGTTCTAGGGACTGCAATGTACATAATATTTTAGTCTGCTTAGAACCAGTATTTTACCACTTGAAGTGAAACGTAGAAAATTTAGAGAACCTTCCTTTATATTATAGTTATTGTATATATTCTACATTGAAAAAATACCAACAAGCAGTTATAATTTTTGTGTACAACTCTCAAATATATTTTAAGGAATTCAAGAAGAATAGTCTTTTTTTTTTTACCCAATATTCGCCATTTATGTTGATCTTTTATTTTCTTATATAATTTCCCTTCTCTCTGAAAAGCTTTCTTTAGTGATTCTTTTAGGGCAGGTCTATGGGCAGTGAAAATCTCGTCTTACTTCATGTGAGAATGTCTTTATTTCATCTTTGTTCTGAGGGATGTTTCAATGGATGTAGAAATCTGAGTTGATGGTTTTTTCTTTCAGTTTTTAAACATTACTCCCACCACCTCTTCTGGCCTAAAATGGTTTCTAATGAGAAGTCTGTATCCATTCACATCATTGTTCTCCTGTAGGTAATGTGTTGTTATCTCTATGCTATGCTTTCAATAATTTTTTTCCCCTGATTTTGAACAGTTTGATTATGATATGTCTGGGCATGGATTTCTTTTGGTTTATTCCGTTTGGGATTTGCTGAGAATATTAGTTCTTGTGGTTGCCATCAAAAGAATCACAAACTGGGTGGTTTAAAACCACAGGAATTTATTTTCTCCTAGTTCTGGAGGCTAGAAATCTGAAATTCAGCAGGGCCACACTCCCTGCAGGGTTCTAATGGGAGAAGCAATTCTTTGCCTCTTCCAGATTCTGATGATTGTCGGCCTTTTTTTCTGATTCCTTGGCTTGGCTCACATCACTCTACTTTCTGCTTCCACCTTCATGTTGCCTTCTCTGTGTATTTCAACTCTGCCTCTGCTTTTCTCTTTAAGGTCACTTGTCTTTGAATTTAAGGTACATTCAAGTAATATAAGATGATATCACCATCTCAAGATCCTTAACTTAATACATTTGAAAAGACCTTTTTTTTCGGGCTACCTGCATGGCTCATTCCATTAAGCATCCAACTCTTTTTTTTTTTTTTAATTTTTTTTTTATCTTTATTTTTGAGAGAGAGAGAGAGAGAGAGAGAGAGAGAGAGAGAGAGACAGTATGAGTGGGGGAGGGGCTCAGAGAGAGAGAGACACAGAATGCAAAGTAGGCTCCAGGCTCTGAGCTGTCAGCACAGAGCCCGACATGGAGCTGGAACTCACCAGCCCTGAGATCATGACCTGAGCTGAAGTCGGATGCCCAACCGACTGTGCCACCCAGGCACCCCAAGCATCCAACTCTTGGTTTCAGCTCAGGTCATGATCTCACAGTTCATGGGTTTGAGCCCCACATCAAGCTCCGTGCTGAAAGTGCAGAGCCTACTTGGGATTCTCTCTCCCTCTCTGCTCCTCCACAACTCACTCACTCTCTCTCTCTCTCTCAAAAATAAATAAAAACTTAATTTTTTAAAAAGACCCTTTTTTTCAAATAAAGTAACATTGACAGGTTCCAGGAATTAGGACAAGGACATACCTTTTGAGGGTGGAGGGCACCATTCAGTCCACTACACTGCATTTCTTGAATCTGTGGGTTTCTGTCTTTCACCAAATTTGTGAAGCTTTCAGCCTTACAGTTCTTCAGATATTTCAACAGTACACTTTCTATTGTCCTTCTGGGACTTTTGATGACACAGATGTTAGATCTGATATTGTCTTGTAAATCTCCAGAGTTCTGTTCATTAGTTTTTTCACTTTTTTCTCTGTTTTGTTGTTGTTGCTTTTTGTTTGTGTTTTTAAGATGGGATCATTTCTATTGATTTATGTTCAAGTTTGCTACTTATTTCCTCTCTCATCCCCATTTTACTACGGAGCTCATTCTGTAAATTTTTTTAGAATTTCAGTTACTGTATTTTCCAATTCTAAAATTACTATTTGACTCTTCTTTAGGTCTTATTTTTCTTTGAAATGACTTTCTATTTTTCCAGTTTTTTTCATGAGTGTTCACAGTTGCTTATTGGAGCATTTGTATAATGGCTGCTTTAAAATCTGAGGTAGTTTTAACGTCTCTATCCTCTTGATATTAGCGTTTGTCGATGGCCTTTTTTATTTTTTGCCTGTTGAAATTTTCCCAGTTCTTCACATGCCTAGTAATTTTGGATTGTATCTTGGGCGTTTTTAATGTTATGAGACACTTGCTCGCTATTTATTTATTTATGTATTTATTTATTTCAGATCATAGGATTTTAGTGTTTATTTTTGAGACAGAGAGACAGAGAGGCAGAGCATGAGTATGGGAGGGGCAGAGAGAGGGAGACACAGAATCTGAAGCAGGCTCCAGGCTCTGAGCTGTCAGCACAGAGCCCGACGTGGGGCTTGAACTGACAAACTGTGAGATCATGACCTGAGTTGAAGTTGGATGCTCAACTGAATGAGCCACCCAGGCACCCTAAGACACTTGCTCTTATTTGAATCCTGTTGAAGATGGTGCTATTTTGATTTTAGAAGGCAAACAACGTCACTAGATGCATGCTGCAGTTTCAACCTGCCTTTTTTTGTGCTGTCGTTCTAACATAGTTATGTTTTCAAAGACTTTGCAGTGCTTTTCAGATCTGCTTCATGTGGGCCACCCTGAGGCCTGGATGGGTGTATATTCATTTCTCAACATCTTTTGCATCCTGACTGGGATCAGATCCACAGAGACACAGATCAGGAAGTGAGCCCAGGATTTCATAAACAACTTTAAGGTTGATTCTCCACATTCCTTCCTCTTTGTGATTTCTCTAGCACTCTGCTTTTCTAGGATTTGCCCTTTCGGTTCTCCAGTCAGAAAGCTTCAGTTAACCTACTATATGTCGTTTATTTCCTTGATTATGCTTGTGTCTAAACCCAAATGGTGGGACAGAAAGAATGAAAACAACAAAACAGAGTTTGCCCTGCCCTCTGGCATCACAGTTACACCTGTTGGAAGGAAGGGTCCTCTCAAATTTTTAAGCCTCTACAGGTCCCCGTTGGCTTCTGCTGTCACTCCAGCCATTTTGGGATTGCCTCAGCTTTAGAGAGGGAGAGAACAGAAAGGAAAGGAAAAAAAAGAGTAAGGAATTTCCACACTATCTCTGAGCATTAGGACTTCTCTTTTCTGCTCCTTGAGTGAAAACAGAAGGGCTTCTCCTAGAGCTGTCTGTCCTTACTGCCCACTCTGGGGTTTTAGGCTTCATTGCATTCAGGTTCTGGAACACCAGAGGTGGGGGAAGAAAGGTACTAATGATCTGTGGATACTCAAATTCCAGTCCTTCCCAGTCATCCTGTAACTATTGACTTTTCAGTCCTCAAATATTTGCCCCATGCATTCTGTTCTGGTTTTAGAGTTGGCTTTGGTAGGAGAGATAGGGCAAAGTGTATTTGGTATAGATTAGAACCAGGACCCTCCCCACCTTCCTTCCTAACCTCTACTCCGTATTGTGTCTCATCCTTCAGGAAATGATGGATGGTAGCTACTCTGATGGAAAGGTTAAAGGCTTGTTCTCACTAGTATACCATGTATACTTCAGGGTCTCAGGGCTGCCACTGCCAAGGGACACCTTCTTTGTCTTTACTCCTTGGTGTTTGGACATCAAAAGCTGGTAAGCATGAAAACCAGATGGCAATTGTTACATAAGATTAATATTCCGTTGCAGTCTGAAAGTACATTTTAGGTTTTGTTTGTAGGAAGTCATCTTACTTTTTGCATTTGTGTTCTCGCTGTAGGGTAATCATACTGTCTTATCATACTCTCCTAGGTTTGCCCAAAGGACCGGCCAAAACATCACCGCAAACCATACATATGAGAGCGTAAGTAATGAAACTTCCTGGGCAGCACACCTAGTCAGCAGGTTGTCATGGCTAAGAAGGAATTCCTGGTCATTAAATCTCATGTTCTGTTCAGCGTTTTGGTATATGTCCTATAACGTGTTGACAGCCCTTGTTAGGACTTCTCTTTGTCTTCTTTTTAATCTTTCAAGATGGACAAGTTGAATCTTACTTCTGTTAGAAAAATGGTTAAGGATCAAAATTCCTTTAGTGTTTGTTTATATTAGCTGTCTCCTCCTTTCCTTCCATCCTCTTTGATAGACTTCAGACAGGCTGTCTCATTCCTACCACTCTGCTGGCACACCTCTTGTCAAGGTCTCCCGTGATCTCTACGTTACCAAATCAAGTACTGCAATTTTCAGTCCTCGTCTTACCTGCTTTATCAGCAGCAGGTGACAGTCAGTCACTTCCTCCTGTTTTGCACATGTGGCTTTCAGACACCACTCATTTTTTTCTTCTCTTGCCTCCTTTCCACTATGTCTCCTTTACTGGTCCCCACTCTTCTACTGGCCTTTGAGTCTTGGAGATCCCAGGGCTTAAGTTTCAGACTTCTGCTTTCATTCTTCCATGGTCTTCTGGTCTCTTATCTTAAAATACCATTCAGATTCTGACAACTTGTAATTGGTATCTGCAGCCCATGATCTCCCTTAAACTCAGAACTCAACTTTCCGAGGAAACTCTTCTTGCTTTCTTCCTAGTCCTGGCTCTCCACCTGCACCTCCTGTACTCTTCCCCACCTCAGTAAAGGAACCCTCCACTATTGCAGTTGCTCAAGTCAAAACCTTGGAGACCAGTGCTTGCTCTCTGCCTTTTTACCGTTTCTCTTCGAACAGTGTATCCATTATCTAGCTGCTTCTCATGGCCTCCACTTCTGCATTGCAGTCCAAGCCATCAGAGGGATATTGCAGTGGCCTCCTAAGGTTACCTTGCTTTAAATTTTTTTTTTTTTTTAACATTTATTTTTTTGGGACAGAGAGAGACAGAGCATGAACGGGGGAGGGGCAGAGAGAGAGGGAGACACAGAATCAGAAACAGGCTCCAGGCTCTGAGCCATCAGCCCAGAGCCCGACGCGGGGCTCGAACTCACGGACCGCGAGATCGTGACCTGGCTGAAGTCGGACGCTTAACCGACTGCGCCACCCAGGCGCCCCAAGGTTACCTTGCTTTAGCCTTCACCTCCCTCTCCACCCTCACCCCCACTGTGCAATCTCTTTTCAAAACAAACCAGAACTATCCTTAAAAAAAAAAAAAGTAGTCATATTAACTGCTCTAAACCCACCTAGGATTTCCTTCCTCCATTTCGCTCTGTAAAAACCTGAAATGCTGATCTCACACCTTCCATTACCTCTTCGACTTCACCTCTCTTCCTTGGCTCACTCTGCTCCAATGGCACTGGCCTTCTCTGCTTCAGAGGATGTGACCTTGGGCCCCCTCAGATAATCAGTCACAGCACCCACATCAGTCAGGACTCTGCTTAAATGTTCCCAATGGTGAGGCATTCCTTGACCATTACTGTCAGAGCAATAGCCTACCCCATCTACCTGAGCCTTTTTTGTTTGTTTTTTAAGAGCACTTGCTATCTAACATCTCTTTACATTTGTTTGCTTCAAGGGGGCAGGGATTTGGCCTGTTTTATTTATAGCACCTAGTAGGTGCCCAAGATTTATTCATGAAATGAATGAGGAAGATTAGGAGATTAATCTTTATCAGTACTGATTTGGTGCTGTTATCTTATGCCTTTCTGTAGGGTAAAGATTTATTTTCCTGTTTGAGGCTGAGATTTTTTAGTGTGAAACAACAGACCCTAGACTGAGCCATACAATTCTTTTTTTTTTTTTAAAGCAAAATGTTAATTTTACATTTTATATGGGAAATGAGGTGCAGTGGGCATGAAACCAGAGAGAAAAGTAATAAGTGTTATAAATGGTTATTAACCTAAAAAAGTAATAGTTCATAATTTCTAATTCTTGTCCAGTTGGGAGGATATGGTAGTTGGAATAGTGCCACTTAGAAGCCTGGTAATGTAAATAATAAAAAAAAAAAACTTAATGTAGAATGTTTATTTGAACATGTACTGTGTTTTCTTCAGTTTCCAGAATATTCAAATTCAGTACTACTACAGCCAGTTAATGTGCAGAACGTTCCAGCAACACCATCAAGCCAGAGACTGCCATCCTTGCCCATCAGTCACCCAGGTACTTGAGACCTGTTATTTGCATTGAATAAGGGATCTTGTAAGAGTATAGGAGTCTGCCGGAGATTTACTGCTGATTGAAAATAGAGAGAGAGGAAACACTAGGACTTCAGTGTGCTTCTTTAAGCTCCATGAAGTAAATTCATGGCTCATATCATTATGACCGACATTCGATTATAAAAAATGCTTCCGTTGTGCTGAATGTTGTATTTGAAATGCTGAGGGAAAGGAGTCTTTAGTGGAAGTTTGCAAATCCTTTTGTTCTCTATAGATTTGTTGTACTTGGGAGTAGCATTAGAACACCAGTTGTATTTGTTTCTGGCTGTCAGTGTTTCGTAGGGTCTCATGTTTGAAGTCGCAATCATAAAGAGATTATTAATTGTGTATGTGTTCTTGAAAAGCACAATGTGTGTTTACTGGTGGGCTTTTTGTTTTGTTTTGCCTGAAGCAATGGCAGAGAATGATCTCCAACCACCCAATTACTACGAGGTAATGGAGTTTGATCCCTTGGCTCCTGTTGTCACTACAGAGTAAGTCATTTACAAAATGATTAATTTATTTTTTGTCTTGGTTCCCTTCAGTAACAGAGCTAAACGGGGCTTGGTTGTATATTTAACTTTGTTTAGGTCTTGGCAGAAAATAATGATCTTATTAAAAATGACTTATGAGATTTTATGGGGACTGTTGCTCTTTTTTTTTAAATTAATTAATTTATTTATTTAGAGAGAGAGAAGGAGTGTGAGCAGGGGAGGGCAGAGAGAGAAGGAGACACAGAATCCGAAGCAGGCTCCAGGCTCCGAGCTGTCAGCACAGAGCCCAGTGCAGGGCCTGAACTCATGAGCCATGAGATCATGACCTGAGCCGAAGTCAGACGCTTGACTGACTGAGCCCCCCAGGTGCCCTTGGAGACTGTTGCTCTTAATGGTCTTACTGTGGTCAGCCTTGTGACTAAAAAATAAAAATGCTGGGGCTGCACATTAAGAAATAACTGGAACCATCAAGTACATTAGTGGATTCCTTGCAGATGCCTTGGGAGAAAGGTTCTCTCTAGTTTGAAAAAGACACTATATTCACTGATTGGTGACATAAGTAACACCTCATTGATGGATTATTTGAACTGTTCTTTGACTAATCACAAATAAGAACTTGTTTTTAGTCTTCACTATATGTCAACAATGTGCTTAAAATGGATTAGTGTAGTCTTTTTAAGTTGAAATCCTTGGAGTACCATTATTTCATGATTTCATATTGGTGGAGTATATATATTTATGTGATGGTAGGCTCGTTAGAACTTTAATATACTTTGACTGACAGTTTACCCCCAAAATTATTAAAGCAAGTTTATGGAAACTGTTGTTCAGAAACAGGCAGCCTTTAGGCAATATCTTGTTTACAGCTGTGTTTTGTTTGACCCATGTGGAATTAAAACCATGCATTTAAAAATTAATTGCCAAAAGTTAAAAACTGGGATATTGTTAAAAAGAAAAAAAAACAAAAAACACAATTCTGGACTTTGGATTCTTTTGATGCTATGGCAACGCCAGTATTTTTAAATGCTAGCAACAGGGGGGCGCCTGGGTGGCACAGTAGGTTAAGCGTTCGACTTCAGCCAGGTCACGATCTCGCGGTCCGTGAGTTCGAGCCCCGCGTCAGGCTCTGGGCTGATGGCTCAGAGCCTGGAGCCTGTTTCGATTCTGTGTCTCCCTCTCTCTCTGCCCCTCCCCCGTTCATGCTCTCTCTCTCTCTGTCCCAAAACAAATAAAAAAAAAAAAAAAAACGTTGAAAAAAATAAATGCTAGCAATAGGTTGGGGCTGAATAGTAGCTGCCTCCTCAAGACAAGGTATGCTGTGTAGTTCACCAGGCCCCAAATGGCCCTCTATGCCCATTTATTTGATCTGTCTGGCATGTGTAAACATTTGAGGTTTTGACCCCTGGCTTTATTTTAAAAAATTTTTGTTTTTAGTTTTGAGAGAGAGCGCTAGCAGTGGAGACGCAGACACACACACACACACACACACACACACACACACACAGAATCTGAAGTAGGCTCCAGGCTCTGAGCTTGTCTGCACAGAACCTGACCCCTGGTTTTAAACCACAAATGTAGTGATCCATTTTAGTATAATTTATGAATTTTAACAGACTTAGGAGTTCATTAAGAATTTTTTTCCTAATGTAGGGTTGCAAAATTTCCCTAGGTCATTCTGCTTGATAAAGTATCACTGAATGTATTAGTAGCTTAAAGAATTAGAAATTGCATCCAAACAGGAAGTTAAGTTTAATATATTCTAGTTAATTAGGAAATTGTTGTCAGTAGATATGACAGTGCAACAGATATTAAATGTGAGATTGGGTGGCTCAGTCGGTTAAGCGTTTGACTTCGGGCTCAGGTCATGATCCTTTGGTTTGCAGGTTCAACCCCTGTGTGTCAGGCTCTGTGCTGACAGCTCAGAGCCTGAAGCCTGCTTTGGATTCCGTCTCCCTCTCTCTTTGCCCCTTTCCCAGTCATGCTCTGTCTCTCTCACTCTCTCAAAAATAAATAAACATTAAAAAAGTGGCCCAGGTGTTTGGACTATAATAACATAGGTGGAAATACTAATATTTTTATATGTTTTAAAACCTGGAAAAACTATACAATTTTTTTTTATAGGCAGAAAGGAAACTGTTCAAGTTTGAGCCACATTTTTCATTAAGTCACAAGTAAAATGAATTGGTTATATGAAATACATATTTATAAGATGCAAGGGAATTACAGCATTAGGCTCTAAGAAAGCTATTATGTAAGCTTCAGGACAGAGATCTGTTTTTATTCACTGATACACACTGAGTACCTAAAACAGCACCAGATTTTTAGTTAAGGTGTTGGCAGTTAAAGCCAAAGTAGTACTTTGATATATAACCTTTTTGCCACGATGGCTTGTTTGTTTCAGAGCTGTTTATGAAGAAATTGATGTTCATCACCAGAAAGGAGCCCAAAGTCACAGTGACTGTTGAGGTAGACTTCAATGACACAACTTCTATTGCCCACTCTACAGACTTCCTGTGTAACTGCCACTTTGTGTGTTTAGTATTCACATTTTGTAAAGGCCATCTGAGTCTGACACTTTGAGTATAAATCTTAGTACAAAAGCTCATCTCAGTCACTCAAATTGGAATGAAATATCTTTGTAATCTTATTAGCTAAAAATAATCTTTAGAATGTAGAAGTTGGTTTATGGTATAGAAATATTAATGCTAACAAAAATAATGATCAACAGAAACTTCTTAGCACTGAAATAGACATGTATCTTTTATGTACAGTTAAGGAGTGGTAGAACCCACTCATTGCTCATCCAGGGAGGCCTGGATTCCTCCTATATGCTGTATTAATCATACCATTTTATTTACTAATGAATGTGTGGCCACCAGTAGCCCATTAACCTTGTTTATTCCCCTCACACCCTCCTCCATGGAAGTAATACATTCCCATGTTTCTGCATTAGGTTGTGAGTCTCTCGTTATCCAGGAATGGAGAAAGAGAAGGAAAGGCTGAAGGCCGGCTGTCTTCTTCTTACACTAGGTGGAAGTGGGTGACCAGCTCACTAACTGCATTTAGAGGTGTCACCTCTCCTATGCAGCTTGGAGGCCCAGAAGACCAGACCTACCAGCACATCAGAACCATGGTGGAACAGTTCTCCTCTGCAGTAACAGAAGAGTAACAGTTCCAGAGTAACATTTATATTTCCTGACCACAGCTTAAGCTTTATTTTGAAACAACTTGGTTATAACGTATATTCACTTGAAACTTCAGAAGAAAAATTCACTGTACCTAGGCCAGCGGGTTTAATTATAACATCTTAGGCTTCACAGGCCTTCCTACATTTAGAAAAGAAATCCTCACACTGCTGTGATAAGAGTAGATGAAGATTATTTTATTACAAAATAATTATGTAAACTATTGAGTGCCTTCATTTAAAGTTGAATGTAAAAGTCAATTTTTACTTTTTTTTTTTTTTTAATAAAGAATACTTGTTTAGAATTAGGACTTGTAAAAGCCTTGATGATTGTAGTTTATATTTCAGGTACTGTGAAGAGGTCACTGGACTCTGTATCAAGTTGCCTTTAAATATGGTTCTTTATAATACTAAATGATCTTTTTCTCCCCTTTTTACTGCAATTAATATTTCTATTTGAAACAAACGCTACTGAAAACATTCAGAATATATTGTACGTTTATGTCATAAATTACAATGATAAAAAAATTACCATTAAAACAATTTAATACATCTTTTTTACACGTCTGTTCATAGAACTTCTGATGTCAGTAAGTTCACACTTATTCACAACCCCACACTTACATTTTAACATTCAAGGACTTGAACTATCACAGGAAATACTAGAATCCTAGTAAACGTATTTATGCATTTTCTTTCATTTTCATGATGCTGAAATTTCAAAATAATTAGTCAGTACTCAGAATATAAAATAGGCCTAGATCCTAAAGGAAAAAGAGAGTCAAATCTGAAATCAGAATGTAATCTCTGGGCAGGCTGTTAGGACTCAGTGATTCCTCTTCCATTGTGAGCTTTTAAAATAGGATGGTTCACAAGAAAAGAAAGTAGTAACCAACTATTTTAGAAATAACAAAAATAGGCAGAAGTTATGGCCTGGAGCCTAAAACAACTGTGGGAATAATAAAAGTACTCAGTGCTACAAGTATGAAGGGTTAATAAACTGAACCATGAAGTCCGTGCCTACTTATTTAAGAAACAAAGCGTTTCTTTTAATATTACCTATCAAACTCTCTGGTTTTGAATAGTCCTACATTCTAAATGGGCCTGTGGATTCCTTAGGACTGACAGCTGAAACTGTTCATTCAATTTTAAGCAGGGTAAATTAGTTGAAAAAATAAACACAGCATTATATAATATTTAAAATAGCTTTACATTACTGTAAAGTATTTCTCCCCTGAGAAGACTAAATACATGATTTTTCAAAAATCACAAATCTGAAGCAGGACTTAAGATGCTGACTTCAATTATAGCCTGGAAGCGGCAACTTCTGTCCCTCCTTTGCTTCAAAAAAAGTATAAGAAAGAGTGATGAGATCAACATTCACCATTCTTGGATCTTCAGCAAATTCAGGATCGATGTAGAAAAACACTGGCATATCTACTTCCTCTTGTGGATTAAGCCTTTGTTCTTCAAAACAGAAGCACTAGAAATTATAAAGGGTATTTGTTTAGTTTCTGTTAGAATACAAATAATAATGGTTCATTTCTTGGCTGTAGTGAGCATACTGCAATTAATATTATAATAAAAAATACAATTAAATATAAACTAAGTTCTGTGACAGAATGACATTCTCTTTTCATCTCATTGACTTTTGCTTTAAAATTAAGACCAAAAATTGTTTTAAAGTTAAAAGCAGATTCCCATTTGGTTCATCGTCTCAACAACGAACCATAGTTATTATAAGCAATGGGAAAAAAGTTCAATGTTTAGAAGAAATGATTAGTTTCTACACAACACTGCAGTAAGTTTAGTACTAACCAGTTTATGGAATATGATGAAAATACATAAAAGTTTTCATATAGCTATACCTGTATTTTATTGAAATACTGTCCAGCTTCAAATGGTACAACATTGTATGTAGAAATTCCAATTACTGGTTTGTCTGTAGGATTCTTAGCTTTATAAAACGCCAGTGCAGTCTCTCCTGGCACTACCTGTTTTAAGAAAAATATACATTATCAATACTTTAAATCTCACAGCTCCTCCTTTCCCTATTAGTCATATTTTTCCTATTCGTCAGACCACAATATTTTATCTAATAATGTCGAAGGTCAGCAAAATAAATTGTGGATACTACCCATGAACATGGGTTTTTTTTTTATTTTTTTATTTTATTTTTTTACATTTTACTTATTTTTGAGAGAGAGAGAGAGAGAGAGAGCACAAGTGGGGGAGGGACAGATAGAGAGGGAGACACAGAATCCGAAGGAGGCTCCAGGCTCTGATCTGTCAGCACAGAGCCTGACATGGGGCTGGAATTCACAACCTGTGAGATCATGACCTGAGCCGAAGTCAGACGCTCAACTGACTGAGCCACCCAGGCACCCCAACATCTGGTTTTTAAATTTTATTTGCCTATGTCCATGAAGAACTAGTGCTCTATTAATCATTAATTGTGTACCGTCCTCTTATATATCTGAAGTCTTCAAGCAATGATCTGCAAATTAAAATGTCCGAGGGGCACCTGGGTGGCTCAGTCGGTTAAGCGTCCGATTTCGGCTCAGGTCACGATCTCACGGTCCGTGAGTTCGAGCCCCACGTCGGGCTCTGTGCTGACCGCTCGGAGCCTGGAGCCTGTTTCAGATTCTGTGTCTCCCTCTCTCTCTGACCCTCCCCCATTCATGCTCTGTCTCTCTCTGTCTCAAAAATAAACATTAAAAAATAAATACAAAAAAATGTCCAAGGAAAGCCAAGCCTATCATAGCCCAAGCCTGACTTAACACTTATACCTGAACATAATTATATGACCAATATAGATTCTTTTTAAGAGGTTAACATTAAACTCAGCTTACAACCAGAGTAAATTGAACTTCTGACCAGAGTAAAACTGACTGAATAGAATTTTTATTTAACCAAAAAGCACTAATACACTTTTTGAGAGAACAGATTTTTTTAAAATTGCAAGGCTGTAGGGGCCCTGGGTGGCTCAGTTGATTAAGCATCAGACTTCGCCTCAGGTCATGATCTCGCGTTTCATGAGTCTGAACCTTGCATTGGGCTCTCTGCTGTCAGTGCACAGCCCACTTCGGAAACTCTGGCCTTCTCCCTTTCTGCCCCTCACTTTCTGCTCACATGCACTCCCTCTCTCTCAAAAATATTTGGGGGGTGCCTGGGTGGCTCAGTCAGTTAAGCGTCCGACTTCGGCTTAGGCCATGATCTCGCGGTTTGTGAGTTCGATCCCTGCATTGGGCTCTGCAGATGCTGACAGCTCAGAGCCTGGAGCCTGCTTTGGGTTCTGTGTCTCCCTCTCTCTCTGACCCTCCCCCCTTGTGCTCTCTATCAAAAATAAATAACATGAAAAAGAAAAAAAACATTTGGAAAAAATTGCAAGGCTTTAAAAAAATCAATTTCCAAAGGATTCTCTGTCCTTTGTACCATTTCAGACACTAATATCTTGCACAACTAGTATATAATTAGAACATTCAAAATCATAACCTATGAAACCCTTAATCATTGAAGAATTCAGTCATGTTTACTAACATGCGGGAACACCAATATTTATAAGGGTTTCCCAATAAGAGTCACAATTAAGCTTTTCTGGCTATTCCTCAGCTCATGAGATAATTTCAATTAAATCCTCCAGGATTCCAGTTAGTCAAGATTTTAGGAAACTTTTAAAGTAGAGCTTTTCTGAAGTAGAACATGACTATTTATTATGGTTACTTCAAAGGTTCTCATTTTTTTTAAGAAATAAGGATACACACAAACACACACATTTTTAAAATTTATTTTTAAGTAATCTCTACATCCAACATGGGGCTTGAACTCATAACCCCAAGATCAAGAGTCACATGTTCTTCCCACTGAGCCAGCCAAGAGCCCTGAGATGGGGATCCTTTTTTTTTTTTTTTTGAGAGGCAGAATGCTTGTGAGGCAGGAAGAGGGGTAGGGAGAGGCTGAGAGAGGGAGGGGGGGAGAGGGAGAGGGGGAGAGAATCCTAAGTGGGCTCCACACTCAGGACGGATTCTAAGGCAGGGCTTGATCCCATAAACCGTGGGGTGATGAGCTGAAATCAAGAGTCAGATACTTCACCAACTGAGCCACCCAGAGGCTGCAGTAGTTTAATTTATATCAAAAGTATCCCTTCTCGGTGCACCTGGGATCCAGCCCCACTAGGGCTCTGCACTATCAGTGCACAGCCTGCTTGGGATTCTCCCTCTCCATCCCTCTCTGCCCCTCTTCCGTGTGCACTCTCCTCACAATAAATAAATATTTTTTAAAAATGAGTAAACTACTTTTCATTGTAACCAATGATTTTCCTTTTTTTCCCCTTATCTATACCTGAGGCTATGCTACACACGGCAGCACCGCTGCTCCTACTCTCAGGATTACTGTCCACAAATTTCTTAGTGAATTCTTAATACGACTCTGATAAAAACTGAGGACCTTCTCCATTGTTCCAAACTGACATTTACTGCAGTATCATTTAACTTAAAGTATATTCTGTTACATTGAGATAGGGCCCTGTCAAAAAGTAGTCTGTGAGAATAAAAGAATTACAGTAATGGAGTATCAGTTTTTTGAGATTATGTTTACATGAGTGTTCTCTAAATTGTGAAAGTTTCAGTGATGCAATAAAATAATTTTTACAATGAAAAAAGTAATCTTTTCATAACTACTTTAATCACTTACATAGATTTCTGTTTGCTGAGGTCTAAAATTCCACTGGAGGCTTGCATGCACATCTGCATTAAAGGTGACTTTGATAATTCGATCCTTCACAGGCACCATGTTTTCAATCTGGTCCGACACATGACCTGCTACTGCTGACCCTCCAAGACCAGTAGTCTAGGTATTAAAGATATTAAGTATATTAAAGTAGAACATGTTAAACAATACTTACAGGTGATTATGGGATAAAAACAAAATCTTAAAAACAATTTAATAATCTAGTAGGATCCCAGTTCATACTGTCACTGCCCATTTCCTATGAATGTATCAATGGTTTGACCACCTCTGGGGTGTCAAGGGCCTGTATTTGTTAGAGTCATATTTTTTTTCGGTAATCACTTGGGTATTGGACACAGTAAAAAAAAAAAAAAAAAAAATGACTCATATGGGAGAAAGCTGACTCACCAATGGTAATATAGCTCAGAATTTTAGCTTAACTTTTCATAAAACCTATTTCCTTTTATTGCCAGTGTTTTATATAAACTATTAGTCATTAGAAGTAAAAATTACCCATGACCCTATCATTTCAATGAAACTATTTAAATAATTAAATTACCCACAGCCCCCTCTGATCCCTTTCCATATCATCACTTTTATGGCATAGATTAGTTTGTAGCTTCACTTTTGTATTCTGCTTTTTTCAAGCATCACAAGTGTTCTGCCACGTTAATAAATGTTTCTGTAATTTTTTCCTGTACTTCTTTGTATAGTACAGCTTTTATAAACATCATCAGTTAATCAGAGAACCTGATCCCTTTCGCCGCTGAATCAACAAACCTTAAGACATCAGGAATATTTGTGCCTGACTCTTCTTGCCTATCTTCATTGCCATTATCTCCTTATCATCACAGATGTTTAAAAATAAAAATCCTTACTTCCAGGGTCATCATTCTTCTGATGCGTGAGGTTGCCAGAATTCTGGTCTTCGGATAATTAATCTGTTACTATACTAGGAAAAAAATATCAAATTTGAGGCTAGGGGAAGACTCCCAGCAAAATACAGTATTACTATCTTCCACTTATTACACAAGTCACCTAACTGTACTCAGCTGCCATGCAACATTACTGAAGTACATTATGAACCTACAAGATGTATTAGAGGGCAAGCCTTTTATCTTTTTTTTAGGAAGTAAATTCTTCTGCCCGAGAGGGCTATAATGCTTAAGTTTTAAGATGTAACTCCTGAAGAATCTGAATCAGTTGAATAAAGATTCCTTAATATATTGTGACAGGAAGTCTCTGAATACAGATCCTTCAAATTTGCAAGCTTGATAATTAGAGAAATAAGAATAGAGAAGGGCAATGAAAATATTTCCTGGGCTCTAGTCTAGTTCTGCCATTAACTAGCTCCAAGAATTAAATACATTTTACTTTTGGGGGACTATCCATACTCATAAAATGAGGTCTCTGTATTAAATTGTTTATATAATTCTTTATTTTTGGCTCTAAAGTTCTGTGATTCCAAAAGCGAAAGAGATGCTCTTCTGGAAACTTAACATCAAACTTGACTGAAGTTTAGGATTATAAATTACAATTGTTTTGCCTATCCTGCTCTGCATTTGCACACACACATGCAAAAATACTGTCATTCACTTCAGTTTAAAGCAGAGTTTCACAACTTTGGAACTAAGGGCATTTTGGTTTGGATAATTCTTTGGTTTGGGGAGGAGCGAGTGTCTGTGCTGTGCAATGCTGAATGTTTACCAATCAGCATCCCTAGACTCTACCCACTAGATACCAGTGGCACCCTTCCTGTTCACCTCCCAGGTTGTGACAACCAAAAATGTATTCACACACTGCTAAATATTCCCTGAAGAATAAAACTGACCCCTTCTACCCCCATGATTTTCAGAGATTTATACTTGATATTTTGGATTCAGTTCTGCTTATGATTTAACCAACTGCTAGTTCTGGGATTCATGCTAGGTCCAGGCTGCCGTCCGATGAAAACTAATTCACATTCTACACTCATCCTCTTGAATCAATCTACTGCATACCCACATAAATGCCAATATTAGGAGACTGAAAAGTCCTTTTGACTTGCTTTAGTTATAAAAAATAAGGTCAAGTTAATCTCCAAAAGGACAGGGAAAGTAAGACCGACATTAACAATCCTGGCAGGAAAAAGCAGTTAGCCAATGATTCCCAAAATAGTACACATTGGGATCACCCAGGAATTTTTAAAACATTACTAATACCTGACTCCCACTCTGAGACATTCTGATTTAAGTGGTTCCGGATGTGACCTGAGTGTCAGGATTTTTTAAAAGCTCTTCAGATGATTCCCACTCACAACAAAGTTGGAGAATCACTATCATTTAATGAATAATGTGTAGCTCTAACCTGTGTTATGTTTTTTAAACAGAAATTCCTGGGCCACACCCAGACCTCCTAATCAGTATTTCTAGGTAAGGGAGCCCTAACATGTTCATTAAAGTAGCTCCACTAGGAGTCCTAATGACCAGCCAAAGCAGCAAACTACTTAAGGAGAATATATACGAATATATATGAATATATACGAAATAAATAAAAGTGTGGCTTCGCACATGGTCCTCAAATATTAGTCTGCATCAAAATCAGCTAGGGGACTTACTAAAACACAGATAGCTGGGCCCCTCCCCCAGAGTTTGATTCAGTAGCTCTGCAGTTTGATCCAAGAATGTGCACCCAAGTTCCCAGGTGATGGGACGCTGGTCGTCCGGGGAAACACACTTGAAGAACAACTGCATTAGGGTTTCTGATCTAAAAGAGAGCCCTGGGTAAGCACATTACAGTCATATATTAACAGTGGAGGGAAGCCTCATGCCTCTTTGTATGAATTAAACGCTACTCCCAGTTTAAGCCCAAGTTACAAGCATACTCCCATTTCTGGGTTAACCTTCGCAGGTAAACCATACACGGTTCACAGAATGACTGTACTAACGTAATTTACATTTTAAACGCGAACATCTGTGTGAGTAGCAAGAGGGTAAGGCAGGTTGCCGGACGGCAGAGTATATAGGCTGCGGACCTTTTAGGTGATGTAGCTCAGAGATAGGAAACTTCACTCTGCAGTGTGGTCGGTATAAGCACGATCACTATAGGGGCGTGGGTTCTATCCGTAACTTTGCCACTAACTTTTTTTGGTAAGCTTGGGCAAGTCACTTTTCAAAGCCTGTTTCCTCTCTGGTGGAGCAACCTCAGACATCCCTCCAACACGACACGGAGGAGCGATCGCTGTCCAGGAAGCTGTCCTGCACCTCCGCCCCTCCAGATGGCACAGCCCAGGGTGCAGCACTGGCGCCTACCTGACAATACAGCCGATAAAGGGGCACGGCGGCGTAGGACGCCCCCAGCATGCCCACTGCGGCTGCGGCCACGTACGTGAGGACCGTCTTGTTCCGACGCCGCCAATCCTCCTCCTGCGCGCGCGTGAAAGGGTTCGTGCTCTTCGGCCGCCGCGGCGGCTGCAGGGCCAGGTCCCGGGCCGGGTTCGGACGCCTCCATGTCCCAATCCACCTCAGCCCTGTCTCATCACTTCCTGTCCCATTTCTTCCCACCCTGAGATACGGCTGTACCCTCTCCGCAACCCAGGTCGGGGACCCAGGGTGACTCCAACGCCAGCCACAGACAGCAGCGGTCCTTAATACGGGACGCCAGAGCCCTCCCATAGCCCCCGGAGAGAGCTCCAGACGTCACGACGAACGGCCAGATCTCGCGAGGCCAGCTCAGTCTCGCGACATCTGGGATGAGCCTGCCGCTGCTTTGGCTACTGGACTCTTCAGGTGGCGGCGTTTGCAGTCGGGCTACGGAGGCCGGGTAGCCAGATTACGGGTAAGTTCGCGTTTTACTTCTTGAGTGTTCCTCCCACTGTGCTTCCCTCCAGTGCCTATTCTAACTTCCTTTTAGGAAAACGCCTTGCGCTCCGCCGCGTGCAAGCACATCACCATTTGGGCTTGTGTCCCTGATCTTCCTAAAGTCCGCCACCCTTTGTCTCGACCTAGCGGCCCTCAGCCGCTGGCCGCTGCTTACTGCTCTGGACTTGAGCTCAGGGATCACCTCTTCCAGGAAGCCTGCCTGTGTTCACCACAGCGCACCACAACACTCCCACGTCGGCGTTTCCTCGCCCCCTGGGAATTGGCTTCCACTTCTCTGATGCCTCTTAACTTGCCCAGTTAAAAAGACCAGTTCTGGAGCAGAAAGACGTTGTCAAACGAGTTTGGCCTGAGGAGCGTGACCGAGATGCGAGGATCCTTTAAAAAGGAAGGATTGAAAGAAATGGGGATGTTCATCTTGGAAAAGAACCCCGTAGGGGATGTAATACCTTTCTTCACTTGACCCACGGGACGGACGAAGTAGGAGCTGGGGGGAGCAAGAGGGCACAGGCTAGTTTTGCTGTAATGGAAGGAAGCATCTTTCTAGGAACTATAAAGTAGTGGGTAAAAAGCCCACGTTCTGAGCTCTGGCAGCTCCGGGGTCATACCTGCGTCACACTATGGCCCTGTGTCCTTAGGCCAGTTATTTGACCTAAGACGTGGTGGCCTTTTGTGTAAAATGGAAAGCATAATCGTAAATAAGAATATGCGTATAAAGTGACTTTCACAGTGCCTGAGACATAGTAAAAATTTAGTAAACGTTAGACTCTATTTCTAATGACTGGCACAGGTAGGATTATCCCCCGTTTATGGATGAGGAGGCCGAAAGCCTGAGACGTAAATAAATAACATTTATTTATTAAAATTGGTGTTAAAGAACATTTATTTAATAAAACCATTTAATTTATTTTTTGTAATTTTTCCATGGGCCAGACCGTGTTCAACCTACTTGAGGCTACAGCGCAGAGAAAGTCAAACATGAATCACTTCTTTATGATAAAGTGTACTTTCTACTGAGGGACCTGGGAGATTATCAAGTAACAGATGTATAAATGAGGGAATTTCAGATAACAATCAGTACAGCTGGACAATAGAATAGGAGAGTGTGATTAAAAATAATGATGAGAAGAGGGAGTGGAGTCTTTCTGAAGATGTGACATTGGAGCCTAGTCCTGCATCGTAAGGAACCTACCTGCACAATGGCAGTTCCAGGTCACACAGAGGCCCAGAGGCAAGAAAGAGCTAAATAAAAGAGCAAAAATGAGGCCAGTGTGTACCCAGCATAGGGAGCACGGAGAAAAGTAGTAGGAAATAAGGTCAAAACAGGTATACAGGGGCCAGATAATAGCCTTTTAAGCCACGTCCAAGGGTTTGGACTTTATTCTAAAAGTCGTAGGAAGCTATTGCAGAATTAAGGTTGATGCATGTAAGTGATGTGATCTGATTCACATTTTTTATTTTTTTATTTTTATTTTTTTTAATTTTTTTTAACATTTATTTATTTTTGAGACAGAGAGAGAGACAGCATGAACGGGGGAGGGGCAGAGAGAGAGGGAGACACAGGATCGGAAGCAGGCTCCAGGCTCCGAGCCATCAGCCCAGAGCCCGACGCGGGGCTCGAACTCGCGGACCGCGAGATCGTGACCTGAGCTGAAGTCGGACGCTTAACCGACTGAGCCACCCAGGCGCCCCTCACATTTTTTAAGAAACACATTGGTTCTGTTGTGGAGAATAGATTAAAGGGAGCGAGGGCAAAAATGGAAATAGAGCAGGTTAGAAGGCAGTTGCAGTGAGTAATGATGGTCACCTTGAGAGTATATGAGTAGTTGATTAACTTGTAGGCACAGGGCCAGAAAATTGCAAAGCCAGTAACATTCAAGCATCTTCTGACTCTTTCCTCCTCCATCACAAAAACTTCAAGATGCTCTGCTTCTATAAATTTACTTGTATTAAGTCTGAAAATCTTCTTCATCCCTCTCTACCTTCGTTCCTATACCTCATTGTCAGGACAAGACCTGACATATATTAAGTTTCTCACAACATAGACACAAACCCCATGCAAACGTTGGTGTCATTGAAGCCAACAATGCATTCCCTTCAACCATTTTGTTTTCTCCAGGCACCCCTTCCATGTAGCAACAGGTAACCGTATAAATATGTCAGTGATAGTGTCTTTGTCTTGGCATCTATTATTTTGTTTTGTAATTGCAAATGAAACTATTCCTTTCCAAGGTACAGTAATCTTGATAGCAGTAAAAATGGTGTTGGCTGTAATTCTCACGAGTCTGAGTGTGCTTGTGATATTGCATAAATCATATGATAACTAATGCTAAGTAATGAGTTCTACCGTGAATGGACTAGGAGCACCTCAGGGCAAGGTTAGTACAGCCGTGTTTTGCAGGTAGAGGTGTTGATTACAGACTGAAAATATTAGGGGCTGGGCTGACATCTCAGACGTGGCACTTCTAATGTGTAATATTATTCTTTAGCAGTAAGTAATTAAACCTTGTGAACGTGTTCTAGTTAGCTATGATCATGTTCAGTTTTACATAATACGTAAAATTGGTTGTTATACAAACTATTTTGTGGGGTGAGGGTGAGCAAATTGCTTGAAGGTGGGAAAAGAAGGAAAAAATGGGAAAAAAATAGATACCATTTGATAGTCATATATTTTAACCGATTATTGGTTTTCAGGCTTTGTGAAGACTTAAAGATGATTTTTTTTGTTAATTTTTTAATGTTTATTTATTTTTGAGAGAGTGAGAGACAGAGTGTGGGAGGGGGAGGGGCAGAGGGAGAGAGGGAGACACAGAATCTGAAGCAGGCTCCAGGCTCCAAGCTGTCGGCACAGAACCCAACATGGGGCTCGAACTCAAGAACTGCGAGATCATGACCTGAGCTTCAGCTGACTAAGCCACCCAGACTCCCCAAAGACTTAAACATTATAACGATGTATTATTTTAAAATTTTGATTTGTAAGTACATTTTTTTTAGTATTTTTATGTATCACATAAATTATGGAAATTGCTACTTAAAGCTTAATATGTTAGTCACTGAGCTGCATTTCTTAGCTATTTGGCTAATAAAATTACTAGATCCATTTGACAATATGAAACACCTAGCAAACAGTTGTTTATTTCGTTGCTACTTATTATAATAATTTCCTCATACCTAAAAGAAGAAAAGTAATGTATTTCAATAAATAGTGAGAGCAAATGAATTATAGTTTGCCTGAGAATAAGCTGGGTATTCACCGTTTCCAGTGATTGTGCACAGTGATGGCATGAAGTTGTCTCAGTAAGTCTTAACATTCTAGTTTCTTATTTCCTGGCAGCTTCCTTTAAGCCACAAGTTTGAAGAGCTACTCCATTTAAAAGATCTTGAATAAGTTTATGTAATTGACAGATCAGGTGAAATGAAACAAATTATTCATCTATAGAAGGCATTTTTTTCAAATAATATTTATCAAGATCAGGGCCAGCTCCATGGATAGGTCACCTGTGCAGTCTAAGACCCTGCTTTTTTTTTTTTTTTTTTTTAATTTTTTTTTTCAACGTTTATTTATTTTTGGGACAGAGAGAGACAGAGCATGAACGGGGGAGGGGCAGAGAGAGAGGGAGACACAGAATCGGAAACAGGCTCCAGGCTCTGAGCCATCAGCCCAGAGCCTGACGCGGGGCTCGAACTCACGGACCGCGAGATTGTGACCTGGCTGAAGTCGGACGCTTAACCGACTGCGCCACCCAGGCGCCCCTAAGACCCTGCTTTTGAAAGGACACTTTGCCCCAAGTAGATGGAATGACATTTTGACATAATTCAGGCTTAAGTCCTATCAGCCTATCTGGGCTAAGCAGGGTTAAAGGCAGAGACAGAAAACCAGGGAAAATGCAAAAGCAGAGAGCCCAGTCTCAGGAGGTAAGAGGGAAGAGACAAGGCAACAGGCAAATTCAGGTCTCCTAATAATAGTCAGGGTATATGAAATAATAGCAAGCAAAATTCCAAGCTCCTCGTCCTAGCCCATAAGACTCTACGTCATCTAGATCCTGTCTGCTTCTTAAATTTCACCTATTTCTCTCTCCCCATACTCACTGTGCTCTAGCCACACTTCTTTGTGTACTGTAAACACCCCAGATTTATTTTGCTGCCTCAAGACATTTTCCTGGAATACTTTGTCCCTCAGTTTCTCGCCTGGCTGACCTACAGTTTGGATCTTAGCTGGAATACCACACTACCCAGTCCAAATCAGCCCTCCTCTGTCCAGTCACATTTGCTCATGTCACCTTTGAGTATGTGATCCCCAGTTTGCTTTGGTGTTTCTCTTTTTTACTGTTTTTCTGTCAACACTAGAATGTAAGTGCCACAAGAGCAGGGACTGTGGCTTGTTCACCGTGTTATCACAAGCACTTAGCGTAGTGCACATGATTGTACTGGGTAAGTGTTTGGTGCACGAGTGCATGAATGAAAGCAAATAGAAGGCAGTCTGGTAGCATCAGGAAACTTCTGAGAGTAGTGAGCTGTTGCTCTGATGAAGATCTCATGTTTCCAGAAGATTGGGACTCCTCCTTTCAAGCAGTTTTCCAGTGTTTCTCACACGGTTGGTCTGTGTGTTAAAGGCAGATGCTATGTGTCCACCCCCAAGGCCAATGAGTAGCATTCCTGAGCTGCTTAGGTTCTTGAAAACAAAACAAAACAAAACAAAACAAAACAAAACAAAAAAAAATCACTGGCAGTGGTAGTAGTGCCTGTGGGTACAAAATAAAGACGATAGTAAAATAGCTCTCTTGGCCTTTATATCTTGATTTCCTGAAACTTTCATGTTACTAAAAAAAATTTTTTTTTAGTATTTATTTTTTCTTAGAGAGAGAGAGAGAGAGAGAGAGCACGAATAGGGGAGGGCAGAGAGAGGGAGACACAGAATCTGAAGCAGGCTCCAGGCTCTGAGCTGTTAGCACAGAGCCCGACACGGGGCTTGAACTTGTAAACCACAAGATCATGACCAAAGTCAGAAGCTTAACTGACTGAGCCCCCTAGGCACCCCTCATGTTATTTTTATTGTAAAGTTTATTTTTATATATTTTGAGAGAGAGAGCAAGTGGGGGAAGGGCAGAAAGAGAGAGGGAGACAGAAAATCCCAAGCAGGCTCTGTGCTGTCAGAGTACAGCCCAAGGCGGGTTTGGAACACAGGAACCCTGAGATCATGACCTGAGTGGAAGTCAAGAGTTGGACACTCTATTGACTGATGCACCCAGGCACCCCTTTTAAAAGATCAATTAAGTAGTCTGGCCCAGGCAAGGGAGCCATTCCTGATTATATAACCCTAGGCTTATTTAAATACTAATGCTTCTCAAAGAATCTTGGCTGTGGTAAGGTATAGGACATTTTGCCACCCCGTTTTTTTGTTTTTGTTTTTGTTTTGTCTATTTAAGTGTAATACTGAATCTAAAGGTCTGACTTTACAACATGATATATTTGTGTTAATATTTTAACATTAGCTCTAGCTAATCTATGAATAGTAAGCATTTCCAACTCGTCTGTCACAGAATCCAAATTTTTAAAAATTATTTAACATTTTTTTAAAGTTTATTTATTTATTTTGAGAAAGTGAGCAAGGTAGGGGCAGAGGGAGAAGGAAAGAGAATTCCAAGCAGGCTACGCACTATCAGCCTGGAGCCCAACTTGGAGCTCAAACTCATGAACTGTGAGATCATGACCTGAGCCAAAATCAAGAGTCAGTCACTTAACCGACTGAGCCACCCAGGTGCCCCCCCACCCAAGATTATTTATTCGCTAAGCAGCGTCATCATTCCCTCCTCTTCTCTTGAAATAACTACCTAATGTAGAATTTCACTCTCCAAGTACTTTTTTTCCTCCCCTTCAATTTCTCACAAATGACCTGATTGCCGGCTACCCTATCCCATTCATAGCCCAGACCAGTCTTAGAGGTGCCTGCATGTTTTAAAAAGAAAGTCCTCCCCTCAAAAAACTGTGGGGGCTTGTAGTTTAGTAAGCCTGGAATAGAATTTGTGATTCATAGAACCAAAGAAGAACCATAAAGATCACTTTATGAGGAGGTGCCTGGCTGGCTCAGTCAGTTAAGCAGCTGACTCTTGGTTTTGGCTCAGGTCATGATCTCACAGTTTGTGGGCTCCAGCCCCGCATCAGGCTCTGTGCTGACAGCACAGAGCACAGAGCCTGCTTGGGATTCTCTCTCTCCTTCTCTCGGTGCCCCTCCCTTCTTCCCTCTCTTTCTGTCTGCAATAAAATTTAAAAAATACATAAATAAAGATCACTTTATGAATGGCCTTGTCATTCTACATATGGAGAAACTGGGGAGCAGAGTGGTTCAGTGTCTCCTCCAAGTCCCTTGGCTAGTGGGCAGCAGAAATGGAACTCAAACCCTGTCGCGGCCGGCGCGACAAACACCGAGGTCAGGGTCCTGAGGGTAGGGGAATGCAAGAAAAAAAGAGAGAAGAGAAAGTTTGGGAACAGGAGGGTCCCCTGGGCTGATGGCCCAAGTGACGGCTTTATTGTTGCTGTACACAATCTTTTATTACCAGACTCTTATGGGTTAGGTCATTCTAAGAATAAACAGGTTTCACATAATTGCTGCCCACCAAAACATTTAGTTCTGTGTTTCTTGTGCACTTTCTGAACGGGTCACAAGACCTTGTTGATAAGATTGCTAGCAAAACACAATTCCCATGTTTGTTTCTATCTGACTCGGGGTAGAAAAAGGGAGGTAGCATTACTGCCAACACCTGCAGACCACAGTCTTCAGGAATTAACTCTCTCAGCCTTGACAAGGCTTTCGTATGCCCTTGAAAGTGGGGGAATGGGAGGGGGAACCACCGGGTTGGCTTGAGTCAACAGGGAACGTTGCTTGACCAGGTCTCAGCCTGGCGCCGGGGCCCGGCCCCCCACATGAATGGGAGGGGGAACCACCGGGTTGGCTTGAGTCAACGGGGAACATTGCTCGACCCGGTCTCAGCCTGGCACCGGGGCCCGGCCCCCCACAAACCCAGATATCTTAACTTGTAGGACAGTCCTTTTCCCAGTGCAATGCACTTGTAAATATAAAACCAGTGCAAGGAGAATTCCAAAGTGTTTTTTGTTTAAATGGACTAGAGATGGTTAATATGAGGAAAAATTAACATTAAATACTGTTTGTACTGTGAGTTTCTTTGCTACAAGTCTTATTTCTTTTTAAAAACTATAGTAGGGAGAAAGTGTCTTTTATTTTTACTGCTTACCAATTTGCTTACAAAGGAATAGTTATAGAAAGTATTTAAAGGGTATAGCCAGTTCTCTGGTATCTACCAGGTCTATGTTATTTTCTCTTTCACCTTGCAGAATTTTTTGATACCTTAGCAAATGGTGACAAAAGAAGAGCATGACATGAAGGGAAAATGACATTAAAGGAAACTTAAGTAGAAGGGGCTCATTTTCAATCAGATACCAAGAAGGGGCACTCATACCAGATTAACTGTTTTGATATTTTTTTCTTTATTATCAAAATAATATATCAAAGTATGTATCCTGTGTGTGGAACATCCAGATAATACAGAATAATTTAAAGAAGAAAATATCAAATACCAGTAAATACAAAATAGTAGTAATTTCAACTGTTGGTCATTATTGTTTACCTTTTAGCGTATATTTTCCATAAATGTAATATGAAAAGGTGAAATAATTCTTTATATTCTGTTTTTACCCTGCTGTTGTTTTTCAGATACTTACATATTGGGGACTGCTTTCTAAATCAACAAATATGAAGGAATTCATCTGTATAAACATCTTTGATGATTACGTAGTATCATTGTCTGTGGATAGATGGTATATTATCTAACTAGCCATCTGTTTGGATATGTAGGTGGTTTCTGATGTTTTGTCATTGTCTATATAACTATTCTTTGATGGTATACATGAACTAATGAATATTTTCATGTGCTTGCTGGATCACCTCTTGCCACCCATAGAGTATTAAAGGGACCTAGTGTCCTGCCTTTTGTAGGCAAACCTTGGACTTGGATTTTCCACCATTGCTGGTATCCTTTCTCCTCAAATTTCCTCATGAATAATGTGTTTGCTCTTTCATTTTTTTTCTAATCCTCTTTTTCTTATTGTTCATAATTGTTTGTTAACTGAGCTAAATTTTCACTTTTGAGGAATATTTTACAAGTATGGCTATAAGCCATACTTACATGTCTTTCTTAGATAGTTGTGACCTTAGTCATATCTTCCTCTTTGAACATAAAATCACGGAGTGCCCTATGTGTTCTCATTGCGCTGTCTGGAATCTGGTTACTTTATGTAGCGTGTGAACCTGAGAAGACAATTAGATTGCTAGCCTGGAAAGGCTAGCAGTGTGTGTTCTCTTCTAAGAGCCTTCCTGAGCTCCTTTCTTCTCTTTTGTTTCCTTGCTGGTAACAGAACCTAAGCCCTCACCCTCAGTGATGAACTAGAGATCCCAAATTAGTTGATCCAGACAATCTGGTGATCTTCAAAGACACATAGATGTATTTGAGACCAATAGCTTCTGATAAATCACCTTCCTTATTAGGTGATGCTGCTGATGGTGGTGGTGATAATGATGATGATAATGAAGGAGATGAAGGGACTGTGTGGGCTTACTATTAAACCCACTAAGCCCACACATGCCTCCTTCATTGTCATCACACCTCATCCTTCTTCCCTTCACCCCTAGTTACTTTTCACTTCAGAAAAAGAAATAAATGTCATTAGAGTTCTTTTCTAGCTTTTTAAATACTTCGAAATAAATAATAGATGTTTTAAAGGCATTAAATTAACAACAAAAAAGATTAAAATACCTAGAAAATAATTAAATAAAAAATATGTGAGACCCACGTGAAAACAGCTTTACACTATGTTCATATTGAAACACCACAGAAGATCACAAAAGATTTCAACAAATGGAAAGACATACCAAATTCTTGGGTAGCAAGACTCAGCAGTATAAAGATAGTTACCAACGCTTCCTCCATTAACTTGTAAATTTAACACGATTCCCCAACAATTGGCATTATTTTGTTTTGTTTTTTTTAAATGAGATAAGGAGATTTTGAAGTTAATGTGTAAAACAACCCAAAATAGCCAGGAAAACGGTTAACAAAAGAAGCAACAAGGGAAGATTGGATTTACCAGATATAAAACATATATTACAAAGCCTCCATCACTGAGATAGGCTAACAAATGGGCCTGAAGTAGGCCCAAACATTTATGAGTTTTGATGTATGGTGAGGGTCTAATTGCAGATCATTGGGAAAAGATGGATTATTTGATAATGTGGTTGAGACAACTGAGTGATCTTGGGAGAAAATAAGAGTTGGATCTCTACCTTACACTGTACACTAGGATGGATTCCAGGTGGATCAAAGATTTTTAAATGAGACCATCAAAATACTAGAAGAAAATATGAGAGAGTTCTTTAGAACTTGAGTATATAGAACTTACATTGGACTTAAAATCCCCAAATCATGAAGGACTGATAAACTTAGCCATAGGCTTTTGTATGACAACAACAACAAAAATCCATAGCTAAGAACAAAAGGAGGAAAATATATTTGCAATTCTTAGTGCAGACAGAGGGGATAGTCTCCCTAGGATGTATGAACTCCAGAAACTGGACAGAAAGAAGCTAACAATGAGTAGAAAAATTGGCAAAAGATATAAAAATACAGTTATATGTGAACTATGTGAGATACAAAATGGTTCTTAAGCATAAAAAATGTTTAGCCTCACTCAGATTTAAGATCTTACAACAGGACTGTCAAAAATCCAAAAGTTATATAATACATGGGGTATCAGACACTGTTATTAGAGGGATGGTAAATTAGGGCAGTTGATTGAGGGCAGTTTGGCAATTTATTTAAAAATATCAAGTGTGTATAAATGCTGATTTTTGTGAATTTGTCATGCAGATGAATTTGTGCACATGTGATGTGACCTGTATATAGAGTTTTCATTGCAGCATGTTTATAATAGCAAAACATGTGAAACTACTTAAATATCTATCAATAAGGGTATAAATAAATATGGTCCCTCCATAAAATGGAATGCCATGCAGCTATGAAAATAAAAAAGAATCAGGATGCTTTGTAAAAATATGGAAATAATTCCAGGTTCTATATTAATAAAAAAAAAACTAAACAAAATTTAAAAAAGAGGGGAGCGTTTGGATTCTGTGTCTCCCTCTCTGCCCTTCCCCTTCTCATACTCTGTCTCTCTCAAAAGTGAGTAAACATTAAAAAAAAAAACAAACAAACAACTAACAGGTTGCACAGCAATGCTTATGGCATTCAGAACTACTGCATACATCAAAGAACCTATTTATATCATGGGTTTATAATCCATACCCTCAGGGATTGTACAGTGCACAGCATGAACAGCTGGATGCTTTGTGCCTGATTGTAGCTAATTTCTTAGTCAAAACAAAAGCAAAGGAATCCATATTTATTCATATTTGTTTATGCATAAAGGAGCTAACAGTATTCACAAGAAACAAAAACAGTGGGTACTTAAGTTATGTGGAAATGGTGTGGTGATAGATAGGATGGATATATACATCCATTACAAACACCTCATTGGGATTTTTAACTTTTTAAAAACTAAAAGACATACTGTTTCATTATCAATATTATGAATATTCATTCAACATTGCAATTTCATGAAGTTAATATTTACCATATTTTCCACCAGATGTTTTTATCCTTTTTTACCTTCTTTATTTTTGGTCTAGTAAAAAGAACTTGTTTTAGAAAGTATTGAATGCCATCTCTTTGGGAATATAAATTATTAAGTCTGTTATTCACACATATTTATCATGGGCAGATTTTTTATCTCATGAGATTTTTTTTTTTTAAGTTTATTTATTCTTGAGAGGCGGGGAGGTTTAGAGGGAGAGGGAGACACAGAATCTGAAGCAGCCTCTAGGCTTGGAGCTGTCAGCACAGAGCCCAACACGGGGCTCGCACTCACAAACCGCAAGATCAATAACCTGAGCTGAAGTTGAATGCTTAACCTACTGAGCCACCCAGGGACACCCATGAGGTTTCTAGTTGTGTAGAATTAAAACTGTTTTGATCAAAGTAAAGCTCTAATTTAAGATTTCTGGAATGGATTTTTTGCTTACAACAAGATTCTTTCCTGCAGTGTTCCACTTTCTCTGCTTTTGCTGACCTAACATTTTCCCTCTTATGAGTCACTAAACTAGAAAAACAATATATTTTTCTTGAATGGGTGTATTTTTAGTAAAAGAATAAGAGTATTTTTCTTCTGTGTCATTCATTAATAATGTGAAGTTTGTGTGTGTGTGTGTGTGTGTGTGTGTGTGTGTGTGTGTGTAACATTATAGAACCCTTGTTGGTTGAGAGGCTTGCTAACTTCTAGAAAGAAAGGAGTAGGGAATAAATAGAAGAGAGGGAATGAAAAGGCACTTTATGATATTTAAGCTTTAAGGATAGATATAGATATCTTGTTTGTTTAAAAAAAACCACAATAGATATCTTGTTTGTTTAAAAAAAAAAAAGCCCGCTGTTTGGATGGATAAAACTAAACACATTTCTGTTAGTTTAATCAGCAGTAATATCTCCATATAAAAGAGACAGCATAGGGGCACCTGGGTGGCTCAGTAGGTTAAGTGTCTGACTCTTGATTTCCACTCAAGTCATTATCTCACAGTGTGTGGGTTCAAGCCCCAAGTTGGGCTTTGCATTGACAGCAGGAAACCTGCTTGGGATTCTCTCTGTGCCCCTCCCCCATTCTCTCTCTCTCTCTCTCTCTCTCTCTCTCTCTCTCTCAAAATAAATGAACTTAAAAAAATAAGAGAGAGACAGCATATTACTACTGTTAGTACTCCTATATTTTCAGAGAATGACACTTTTCTACAAATTTCAGTTTCCCAACATGCCATAGTGGAAAAATATTGGGTTTGGAGCTAGACAGAACTGGATTCAAATTCCAGTTTATAACTGGTTAACCTTGTGGTCATGGACAAGTCACATAGCTTCTGCTTGACATTTTCATTTATGTAAATGTCTTTCATTTATGTAAATACAAATATGTAATACCTGCTTTGTGGGGCTCCTTTGAGGGAGTATAAAATCCTCCAACATGGTGCCTGGCCATATTGGTGTTCAGTAATGACAACATTCTGGGCAGGCTGGCCTTCCCCCATGCTTCCCCAACCCCCTGTGTGCACTATCAGAGCACTTAGCACCCTCCTGATGTCTGTTTATTTGACTGTCTCTGGAGATAGACTGTGCTTTTTAAGCTCACCTCGAGCACTTAGGACACTGTCAGGCATGTTAAGCGAATAAAATAATTTAAATACTTAAATTTCATTTTAATAATTTAAACAGAAATATTTAAAACTGCCTTGATGGGGCGCCTGGGTGGCGCAGTCGGTTAAGCGTCCGACTTCAGCCAGGTGACGATCTCGCGGTCCGTGAGTTCCAGCCCCGCGTCGGGCTCTGGGCTGATGGCTCAGAGCCTGGAGCCTGTTTCCGATTCTGTGTCTCCCTCTCTCTCTGCCCCTCCCCCGTTCATGCTCTGTCTCTCTCTGTCCCAAAAATAAATAAACGTTGAAAAAAAAAACTGCCTCGTTAAGTATGACATTATATGAAATCTGTTGTATAGTTTAACAGCGACATAGCCATTAGACGTGGGTATGTTTCATCACCTGGGGACCCTGTGTCCAGTAAAGATAAATCACCACTAGATGGGGATCTTACTCACTTTGGCTTCATTTTTCTGCATGCTTCCCCTGTTCCTGTTGCTTGCTACCACAGGGACTGTAAAAGTTGAAACAGGATTTTAACACCCAGGCTAGTGGAACAACACTATGTTAGGTTCCCAGAAGGTGTTTGGCTCTTTCTTCAGGGTCTACTCAAATTATTTACAGCAGAATCTGTGATTTCTTCATCATTCAATGGTTAGTGAAGGGCTGGGATGATCCCCTTGATTTTAGTTCTCTGCCTCAGTTTTGCTCTTCCTAGAACTTTGGGTCCCCAAGTCCTCAGCCTGTGTGGGATTCTGCAAGATAGTTTTGCCCTGCATTTCTGTCCAGCTGTTTCCAAGGCCAGAATTTTGCTTTGAATCAGTTACTGGTGTGCTGAGTTACTGACTTCCCGTAGCTCCTCACAGGTATAGCATGCCGCCTCTGTTTACCCCGGTGCTTTGTACGTATATTCCGATTTTCTCTGCGTGTGCTCAAACTCGAAAATATTTAAGAAGGCTTGCCCTAATTTTCAGCTTCTTCAGCCTTCCTTTCTTTATCTGTTATCACCTCCCTATTTTTTTGTCTTCCAGAAATTTGTTGAACATTTAATCTGATGGCTCTTCTCCCATTTATTCATGTACATTATGAATTTATACTCTTATAAGTGGGCTCTCTGAAGGGAAGGAAGATATATGCCAAGGTCGAGCTTCCCCTTTTTTTGTTTTTAGATAATTTTATTTAAGAAAAAATTATTGAAGTATAGTTGACACACAGTGTTTCATTAGTTTCAGGTACACAACATAGTGACTCTACAACAGTACATTATGCTGTGTTCACCACAAGTGTAGCTGCCATCCATTGCCATACAACATTATTATATCACTGACCGTATTCCCTATGCTGGACTTTTCATCCCTGTGATTTATTTATTTCTTGCTCATTTCATAACTGGGAGCCTGTATCTCCCACTCCCCTTCATCCATTTTGCCAGTCTCTACCCCCCACCCCCCACCAGCCCTTCCCCTCTGGCAACTTTAAATAAAAATCAGATTCATCAGGTTTTTAAAAATTTAGCTTTATTGAGATATGATTGACTTGTAATAAACAGTACCTATTTATAGTGAGAGAATTTGGTAAGTTTTGACATGCGCATTCATTTGTAAAACCATCACTACAGTCAAGGTAGTTACTGTACCTATGAAGAAACTAAGGCCTGGAGAAGAAGGTCACATTGGAATCTAGGCCTATCTGATGTCAAGGTCCACCACACTCTAGTCTTTGAAGTCTGAATGCTAGCTAGAAAAACAACCACTATTTCTCACTTGTGTGGGGAAAGCACACAATTTCTGAATCTAGCTATTCATTTCTTTAATAAGAGGGTTGTGCTAAATGTTCCCGGTGGCTTTTAAGGTTCTGTACTTTATCCATATTTCTTATGCAGAGATGGTAAACTTCTGTTCAAATACAACTTTTTTTAATTAAATGAAACTGCATCATTCTTTTTAATTTTCACAGTGGAGCCACATGAAACCTTAAAATCATATACACACACACACACACATATTTTTTTTTCTTTTCACAGGAAAGTATTTAAGAAGCTTGTGGAATGATATGATTCAGAGTAATATTGGATCTACAAGAAGTACCTCAAGATAGTTGGTATGACAATAGGAATTTCTGTTTTTTTCAACAGTGTATTGTATAATTAATTATCTTACAGATATTCTGACTATAAACTTTCTAGCCTGGGCGCCAGGGTGGCTCAGTCAGTCGGTTGAGTGCCTGACTTTGCCTTAGGTCATGATCTCGTGGTTCATGGGTTCAAGCCCTGTGCCAGGCTCTGTGCTGACAACTTGGAGCCTGGAGCCTGATTGTGATTCTGTGTCTCCCTCTCTCTTTCTGCCCCTCCCCTACTTGTGCATTCTCTCTCTCTCTCTCTGTCTCTGTCTCTCTCTCTCTCTCTCTCTCTCTCTGCCTTTCCAAAATAAATAAATAAACATTAATGGGGCTTCTGGGTGGCTCAGTCGGTTAAGCATCTGATTTTGGTTCAGGTCATGATCTCACTGTTTGTGGGTTCAAGCCCTGCTTTGGGATCTGTGCTGACAGCTCAGAGCCTGGAGCCTGCTTCAGATTCTGTGTCTCCCTCTCTCTTTCTTCCCCTCCCGAACTAGTGTTCTCTCTCTCAAAAATGAATAAAAACATTAAAAAAATAAAAAATAAATAAACATTAAAAAAAACACAACTTTCTAGCCTTGTGCTCACAAGAGATATTTGTCACAGTGTTTTATTAGTATGTGATTTAAGTGTATTAATGGTGGAAGCTATATAGTTACCTAAAGCTTAACTGTATTTTTCATCCCTGCCAGAAAATGCCAATTTTATATAGATACAGATAATGATGTGAATATAGCCCTATAGCGCGCTCTCTCTCTCTCTCTCTCTCTGGAGAACTGTCTTTATATTTCTTACATATTATCAACCTCTAACGTGTCTATATAAATGCATATCATTTACATACCAAGTGTATGTGATGTTTTTATGCAAAATTGAAATCAAATTTGACTACTCTTAAGGCATGAAAATTTATTTCCTACTTCTCCATTCTTAGGAAAAGAAGAATTTCTAGACTCTTCATCAAGATCTTCATTTACACAGTGGTTAAATCCAAGGCTCCTGTGGTAAAATCATGAATAAAAATACACCTGCTGTGGTATCATCCAGTCTACTTGAAAAGTAATTTTTAAATTAAATGTAATATGTTTTGAGCTACATAGTTTGAAATATACAGAATGTTAATGAGCTTTTAGTTCAAAATTTTATACAGCTAACTGGTCTAAAGCAATAATTAGGAAGTTGATCAATAATTACTTTCCAATGTAAATCAATGTATGGGATAAATTCTGCATTCTTTTTTATAATTCTTTATAGAAATTGCTTTTTAAAAAATTTGATCTGATATTTTGAATATTTAAAATATTTTATGATTCAAGTATCAAAATAAGATAATGTAAGATTAACTTTTGCTGAGTAACAAACCACCCGAATTGCCTTGAAACAGCAAGCATTTATTTTTTCTCATGCTTTAGTTGTTCTGGTATGTATCGGATAGTGTAGGATGGCCTCATTCACATTTCTGGGGCCTCATCTGGAAAGTCTGGATGGCTATCTCTCTGAACCTGGTCTCATTCTCCAAGAGGCTAGCTCAGGCTTTTTCACAGGATGGTGGAATGGTTCCCAGCAACAAGCCCAAGTGTTTTTCAAATGTCTGTTTCCCTTACATTTGCTGGTCTGTCATTGAAGCAATTCAGATAGCCAAGTCCAAATTCAAGGGGTATAGATATAGAATCTACTTTTTTTTTTAATGTTTTTATTTATTTTTTTGAAGGAGAAAGAGAGAGACAGAGCATGAGTGGGAGAGGAGCAGAGAGAGAGGGAGACACAGAATCTGAAGCAGGCTCCAGGCTCTGAGCTGTCAGCATAGAGCCCAACACGGGGCTCGAACTCACGAACCGTGAGATCATGACCCAAGCCGAAGTCAGATGCTCAACCAACTGAACCACCCAGGCACCCCTAGACTCTACTTTTTAATGGAAGAAACAGTAAAGTCACATTCCACAGGGCATACAGACAGCGATGGGAAGAACTTGTGGCCATTTTGCAAACCTGTAACTCATAGAATAAGGCATTCTTGTCTTTCATTCACTCTGTGCCCTCATTCTTCCTATAGATAACCATTTTTATTTTTGGTTCTTTCCCTGTGCTTCTTTTTGGATAAGCAAATAATATACATATAAATATATACACATGTTTTATATATATATATGTATTTGTGTGTGTATATATATACACACTTGAGTCAATATTTTTACCTCAAAGCTATTATTCATAGTAAACACATGCACATTAGCCCTTCAGCTCAGGTTCACAGGTCTTCCCTGGAGAAGGATGTCAGGCTGGTTAAACTCAGGATGTCTTTCTCTGACATCACTTCCTGAGAGCACTGGAAAGTTCTGGTCTCCAGGGGTCACCAGCCAGGCTCATCTGTGGTGTGTGCAGAGAGCTCCATGCACAGCTTTATGCTCTGGTGCTGAACAGTTTTACTTTCTGGGACAGCAGAGAGTTTTGTCCAACTTCTTAAGGCAAAATCAAGGCCATGGGAAAGAATCATATGACTGAGTCAATACGGCCCCAACATCCAGGCTCCACCTCCCAGTTTCCACTCACCAGCATATTCTTAACAAAAAGGTAGCATATTATATATACTCTTTGATCTTGCCTTTAAAAAAAAAAATATATATATATATATGTGTATATATATATATATATATAAATTTTTAAAATTATATCCTGGTAGTCTCTTCATATCAGTCTATAAATGTCTTTCTTGTACCTTTTGTAACTATGTATTCTATCCTATCAATTTACCATAGTTTATTCAGCCAGCACCTTATTGATAGACACCCATTATTTGCAATTTTTGAAGATTTCAAATTATGCGAAAATAAATAACCTAGTATACACGTAATTTTGTATTTTTTTGCCAGAGTATCTTTGGGATAGATTCCTAGAAATGGGATTTCTGGATCAGAGGGTAAACTTAGAGTTTACCAAATTCCCTCATTAGAAGTTATGCCATTTTGCATTCCCATCAACAATGTACAAGAGTACCTCTTTTTCCACAGCCTTGTCACTGGAGTATATTGTCACAGTTTTAAATTATATGTTGATCTTGTAAGTAAATAGCAATATCTCTGCCTAGTTTTAACTTGTAATTCTCTGGGATTAAAGTTGAGCAGCAGAACTATTTCTAATAGCTAAGAAAAAGTAAATAATACAAAATTTTAACATAAGGGAGTTGTAACATAAGCTCCTGGCAAGTAAATGCTGTACAAAATACAGAAATTCTGTTGACAATTAGAAAAAGAGGGATCCTTTACTGAAGCAGTAATATATGGTGGAGATTATGAGTATCCCCCATTGAAGGAAATTTGCATTTGGAGGGTTTAAGAGGTTATACGAGGTACCTAATGAGGTACCTTAATTCCCCCTCTCCCTCCTCTCTCTCAATTCTAGGCTTCATTCTTTTATGCCTTTATAACCTAATATTCCATCAAAAGTGGGCTGAGCTTCTGAAATCTGTAACAGTGAAACATTGTGGACCTAGTCCCTTCTGCCTCTTTTTCTAGCTAATTGACTGTTGCCCTAGTAACCAGAGAGGCCATCCAACACCAGAGCTTAATTCTGTATAATGCAACCCTGAACAATGTCCTGTGTACAGAGCAAAATATTCAAAAGCAGGAAGGCTTATAAGGTTTTGTGGGGTTTTTTTGTATTTTAATTTTTTTCCTCCTGTCTTTTTTATTATTTAACTTTTGAATACATGCTTTCTTAAAGATATAGTTAGAATTCTTGTGGCAGAAGATAAGAAAGCTTTTTCTAAAAACTGTAATCATATTTAAGATACGAGGCACCTTTTTTAATACCAGTTTCAGTTTTTTTGATATGTGTGAAGATAGCTCCAATATTCATCACTGGCTTTAATACGACCACGAAGCATATCTTATGCCACATTTTGCCTCTAGAGTAACACAAACTGGGTTTCTATTGCTGTTCTCCAGCTTTATAACCTTAGACCACCAAGTTAACCTTCCCAGACTTTGGTGCTCTCAGAAAAATGAGGGTAATAATCTTAGGAGTTGTATAAATGCTAAGTTGAATAGCATAGTGTATGTATATTGCTTAGCACAACCCCAGTTACATCATATGTAAGCAGGCAGCCCTAAGCCTTATTTGAAACTATGTTCAAGCCCTCTTTGACCAATAAAAGTCTCCGCTCTGACTGGAGTGTTCAGAAACACAATTTGAGGGTATGCCTTTTATAGAATTCTTTTGACAGTTCCTTCTTTTCTTTTTCTAAAAAAATTTTTTAGTATTTATTTATTTTTTGAGAGACAGAGAGAGCAAGTGGGGTAGGGGCAGAGGGAGGGGAAGACACTGAATCTGAAGCAGACTGCGGGCTCCGAGCTGTCAGCACAGAGCCCAATGTGGGGTTCAAACTCATCAACTGCAAGATCACGACTTTAACTGAAGTCAGATGCTTAACTGCCTGAGCCACTCAGGCGCCCCTCCTTCTTTTCTAATGTCATTGTTCTTAACGTTTGACAGAAATTACGGATGAGCATGTGCTTTCTATCAGAAAATACTCTTCTGGGGCGCCTGGGTGGCGCAGTCTGTTAGGCGTCTGACTTCAGCCAGGTCACGATCTCGCGGTCCGTGAGTTCGAGCCCCGCGTCGGGCTCTGGGCTGATGGCTCAGAGCCTGGAGCCTGTTTCCGATTCTGTGTCTCACTCTCTCTCTGCCCCTCCCCCGTTCATGCTCTGTCTCTCTCTCTGTCCCAAAAATAAATAAACGTTCAGAAAATACTCTTCTGAAATTAAAAAGATAAACTTTTCTTTATGATATTCAAATGGAGGTCATATTTATTTTGCTTTAAATGACTGCCAACATGTCTTTTAAAAAGTCACTTACCTAACTCAATAAAATCTTTAATTTTGGGATTGATCCCTCAGTGTAGTCTAAGAAGCCAGCTAAAAAGGGAAATCTGTTCAGTTACCTTTAATAAACCTTTAAATATATTTAAATTATATGTTGAAGGTATTTTTCTTCCTTCTACAACAGAGAAATAAGCACTATTGCTGTAATTTCTTCTATGGTTTGTTTTTATAGAAAAAAAATACTACAGGTAACAGAATCCATTTGATTGTTTTCCTATCATCATACTTTTCTAAATGTCGTTACTGGTATGTACTGAGTACATGGGGTTATCTAGATCTAAGAATTTGATTTAACAAGTAGTTTGAAGAAAAAGTGGGCATAGATCCTCTAAGCTAACCTGTGAGTGCTAATTTACTTTATCTTAGGGATCCTGCCTTTCAGATGATCACAGTTACCAAGGAAACGGGCCTTGGTCTGAAGATCCTTGGAGGAATTAACCGGAATGAAGGCCCCTTGGTATATATTCAGGAAATTATTCCTGGAGGAGACTGTTACAAGGTAAAAATTAAAATAAAAATAATATTTCACCAAAAACCAAACCTACTAGTGGTGAGGTTTGTTTTCCTACTACATCAGTAAATTTTTAGTATTAATTGAATGTCCCCGGTGACTATTTCTCAGTGAAAGATCTTGTAAGAACTGGAAGATAGGCCTTTACCTTCAAGGAGCTTTAACCTAACAAATAAATAGGAAGTAAACATGAAATAAATTGGAAAATAACAAATTTGAGAATCTTTTTTTTTTTTTTTTAACGTTTATTTATTTTTGAGAGAGAGAGAGAGAGAGAGACAGTCTGCGAGCAGGGGAGGGGCAGAGAGAGGGAGACACAGAATCTAAAGCAGGCTCCAGGCTCTGAGCTGTCAGCATAGAGCCCAACACGGGGCTTCAACTCACAAATGGTGAGATCATTAGCTGAAGTCAGACACTTAACCAACTGAGCCACCCAGGTGCCCCCAGACTTCAAACTCTTAACTAAAGGTTATATATTTTTAATAATATACTATTTAACTCTTATCCAAAGTCTGATTTTGAGAAATTGTATTTGAAGGCATGTTATCTCTCCACTGCTGAATTTGGATTAAGTCAGATCACTTAAACTGGAAGTACCTTCATATTTAGCCTCTCCTAAATGCAAAATATACAAACTCAGCATGTAAATTCTGCTCATCTCTGAATTTGCAGTAATTCTTGTTTAGTTTGTTATTTATATCATGCATTAGTTGCCCACATGAGAAATTAGATTTAGATTTAAGACCAGAAAATATCTTTTTTTCTTTTTTTACAAATTAGAAAGCCTTACTCCCCTCTTTGTTATAAGAAATATATAAATCATGATTTCCTTTTTGCTCTGGTTGCTAGAAAGCTCAGATCCACATTTGAAGTACAATATCAACAACTTAGTTAACAAACTAGTTATTATATTTTCATTTTCATTCCTCCTGAATTTCATTTGCCATATCTGTTTTACTAATGTGATTCTGTCTTTTGTTGAAAATTGCCTGCAGTCCTTTTTGGAGAGATATAGGATATAAAGAATTTCATAAAATAATTGTATTAACAGCAAGCTATAAAGCATGAGAAAGGATCCTTTTAACATTAAGTTTATTCATATTGTTGTTCTTTTAGTTATTTTGATTCAATAAATAGTCCTGCCCTTACCTCCACCCTCACCCCAAACATTTGTTTAGCAAGTAGTTTATCTAGGCAACTGGATTTTTATTCCCCTTGTTAGGAAAAAAAAATTAGTTTCGCCAATAATTTCGAAATTAGTAGAAATGATTTCAATTGTTTCAAGCTTGTTGAGATAATAGGATACACTTACCATGTTGTAAGTGCTATATAATAAATTTAGGATATATAATAATACAGACTTTTAGCTATTGAATTTAAATTGTTAACCAAATAAAGTTTACTTAAATACTAAAGTGTTTAACAAATTCAAACAAAAAATAAAATTAGTCTTGTAAGAATTGAGGTGTTTATGACTGCTTTAGTTGAGGGACGTGTGTGTGTGTGTGTGTGTGTGTGTGTGTGTGTGTGTGTTCACTATAGCCAAGTTATTTCTTAGACCACGCTTCATACAATGTAATGATAGATCATGGTATCTAACAAGTGATAAAAATTTGCTATTATGATACGTATCAGTTTGTGCTTTTTTATTCCAATGAAACATATTTATAGTTAAAATAATAAAGGGATAACATGCTGAGGGACACTTAATCTGCTATCAGTGGTAGCAGACTGGGAAATTAAATACTTTCTCTTACTGGTTTTTCTTAGAATTTCATTGTTTAGAAGGCTATCAAAAAGTAGTCATTTAATGGACTATATTCTATATTTACCACTAGAGAGCAGCACAGAGTTATTAATGTTCCTTGACAGTATCTGGTCAAGTCCAAAGGAAGAAAACAGCCAAAACAGAGAAAAGTGGAGACAGAGAAGAATAAATACACTTGCAATGCTCACACTCATTTTTGTATACTTCCTCAAGATGGAGAGTTACGTGCATATTTATTCTGCAAATACAAATTGGTGCAGTTTTATTTTTAAATGTTTTTATTAATAATAGCATTTACTGTGTTCCAAATACTGTTAGGCATGTTAATAAATTTCTAATCTGTGCAAAATTTCTGCATAGTAGATGCATTCATACAATAGGAAACACAGGTTCATAAGATTATCCTTATTAAGTTGCTGAACTGAGCACCTTCATATTTTTAAATGCATATGAGTGCTTTCACTTGCTCTAATTATAATATTCTGTTGTTTGAGAATTACAGTATAGGTAATCCCCAAGCTTATAGATGGATTATATTGCATTTATATTCCCAAACTTCATATGTTAGAGGGCTATTGGAACTCAGAAGAAATCTTTAATCACAGCTGCCTGAACCCTCACCCCCACCCCCTTACACATGCATGAATGTTTTCCTACTGGGAAATACAAAATACAGTACTGGTTCCGTAACCAAAATACCATGTTTCTTTGAAAAACATATTCAAACTTGGGGCATCTTGACAATTTTTCCGTTGCAATAGAAGGAAAGATTCTTCCAGCTCAAAGTGTTAGAGACAGCCTATAGGATGAGATTAGATGTACCTAGGTACTGAGGAAATATGAGAACTCCAAGGCCCTTTTCACCCCACCAGCCAGTTCCATATCAGTCTGGAGTCTTTAGTGTTCAATCTTAGACCTTTTTCTGGCTGAGATACTCCTTTGAGCTTCATACTCACATGTCCAATTGCTTGGTCAGCATTTCCACTTGGATCTCCTTAAGGCATCTCAAACTCACTGTAGTTGAGGCAAGACTCATGATAGTCACACCATACCCTCATCTGGCCATCTCTTCCCAAAGAGAGCTTCTTCCTCTGTTCCCAAACTTGATGAATGACACCTTCCAGTTGTATCAAGTTAGAAAACCTAACAGCAGCCTAACTACTTCCTCTCCCTTAACATTCATCCCCAGTTTTATCAGCACATGCTGTTGACTTTTTTGCTCTCTAAATATCACTTGAGCCCATCAGTCTTCTTGATCTCCACCACCAGCACATAGCTTTTAATCAGATCTCACAATAGCTTTGTCTGCTTTTATGCACCATGCCTATTTCCTCCCCAGCCTATCTTACTAATATTCAGTTGCCTGTATCACGTGACTTCTGCCCTCTATTTCTCTGGCTTTCCATCTTTATGCTTCCAGAGCGGTATTTTTTCAGTTTCCTGAAGTTCTTTCTCATATGCTGTACCCTCTGACTCAGAACACACCCTTGCTGCCGCCGCCATGACTTCCAAATATCTATTCAAAGACTAATTCCTGAGGAATGTGTTCTCGGTGCCCTCCAGTTTAGGCCAGGTCTTTTTTCCAATATGTGCTCCTAGATCCTGTTTCTTTCCTGAGATATCACCGATCTCAGTTTGTAAACACACATCCATATCTGTACTTATTTTATCAACTCTGTCTGAACCACAAGACAGTATGTTTCCTAGGTGGGAGGATTCTATCTGGTTTTATTCACAATAATATCCTTAGTCCCCAAAGTGATGCCTGGCATAAACTAATTGCTCAGTTAATATTTATGAATGAATGATCCCTTAGTCATTCTGTCATGTTTCTGCCTGTTCCCCATTCCCCTGCCACCATCTGGCTCCATACCAAGTCCCCTTCTTCCCTTGTCCTTTGCGTTATATTCTGGACACAAACTTTCTTTGAAGTTTTCACATGTTTTTGCTTCTTTGTTTTTCTAATAGTGTAAGGAAAGCAGGCAGTGATCAAAAGCTTTTCTTCAAACCTGATACTACATTTCATATATCATTTAACTGATTCTAAGACCTATATTAAAGCACATACATATAAACTCTATGAGATGAGTCTTACAGTCAATTTCATAGTGTAATTGGCAGCATTTTCTTCTCTTAGTGCTGTGTAAAATAATGGCCATCTTACAGTCAATGTCATCTTAAATTTGATAAATTCAGGACCTTTTTTTTTTTTTTAAGTCAAATCCTGTAGGTAAAGACAGCGATCACACAGATGTAGATACTAATGGTTAAGTCATTGTTCACAGAGGATCGAAGTAGGACATATTTATCTTTCAGAGGAAGTCTGTTTTCAGAATGTGCTGATCCTAACCATGGAACTCGGACCAAGGCCTCTGGATGACATAGTGTCTAGAAGCCAGTCCCATCAGTGGAAGCTAATGGGAAGTAGCAACCCAAGAGGGTTCACTTTACAAGTCATTCTTTTCTCTTTTGCCATTATTACTACTGTCTGAGCCACCTTAATTTTCTCAGACTGTTTTCTGGCCCTGATTAATTTATTGTGGGCTTATTGTGTACGTGGCTGGGGGAAACAACCATGAAAAGGACATGGTTCTGGCCAACTGAAAAAAATCAGGGCTGCTAGTTTGGAAGTCGCTGGATTAATGTGCTCTAATAGGAGAGAAAAAGCTATGTGGACAAATAGGGACAGCACAAAGTAAGTGTAATTACTGAGATAAGTAAAAGTGCTTTTGGGGAGAGAGGAACAGATAAGTAATTCCAGGCGATTGGGGCAAACTTATCTCAGAGCAAATGTTTGTACTTGGCAGTGAAGTTTAAGTGCCAGTTCATCAGGTGGAGAAGTGGTGGGGTAGGTGGTGTGAACAACATTTTCTGAGAATAGATTGAAGAATTTGTATGCTGAGGAGGGAAGGTGGATGGTGAGGCTGGAGAAAGTAGATTGTAGGTAGTTTGTTGTGCTGAGTCTGGGAAGCTAAGGAATTTCAACTTTTCCTACCCATGGGCAGCCTTTAAAGGTTCTTAATTTGAGGAGTAAATAGGATTAAATTTGCTATCAATGCGAAAATTACAACAGGCATGGAATTCTGATTCAACTCACCTTTATATGACACCTACAGTGCGCTAGAATTTCATCTATGTTACTTAATTACTAATAGCAACCTTGTGTGACAGGTATTTATCTCCACTTTACAGCTAAGAAAATGGAATCTCATAGAGATTAAGCGTCTTGCCTAAATTCATATTAGTAACTGGCAGTAAAAGAAGTTGACAGTTTCTGAAAGTAATGGGAAAAGAACGGGAAGTCTTGCAGGAGGCCTTCCTTAGTATTCAGGAATCAGGAGTTAGTTAAATCAGAGTCAGGCTGATGGTTTCTGATAACATGGTAACATGTTATTTAGAAAACTATATAATGGTTATTGTAAATGAACAGTGCTGGTGGTTTTTAACAGAAGTGTCTAAATGGTCAGGGATATGTTATGACTTCAACATCTTTGTAAATGTCAATGCAAAAGAATGCAGACCCTGAAGGTGGGCATGTGAAAGGGCTTGGCGCCTTGCCTGGCGCCTTATGCAGTTGCTCAGTAACTGCTGAATCAGAACCCAGACAGTGTGGAAGAGGCCTCAGCATGTCCCCGAAGTTAGTATCTTCACATATACATTAATCCAACTGGGGCAAGATTCGCTGGTTTTGAATGCCAGACTTTTACGGAAATAGCTGTGTTTTAGTTTGCAGGTTCTGACTTTTAAACAGGTTCAGCAATTCACATGATCAGCTAAGATCTTATTCTAGGAGGCAAAGAAAAAAAAAAACGCTGTAAATACTTTTTAGTGAAGGAAAAAATATATATAAACACCAAAAGCTGCAGTTAGAGGGCATTATTCTTCCTCCCTTTTCTGACTCTTGTCCTGATGGAAAATGCTACTTCGGTACCTCAGTGTGCTTTAATATAAGATACATTAAATTGTGTTCATGGGAGCTTTTCCCTCTGTACTGCTAATAGTGTACAGTCTGAGAGGAAAATGTGGAAGATAGCAGGTCTGCTGAAACCCTGTTGCCTACCTGGTTTTTTTAATGTTGATTTGTTTATTTCTTTGAGAGAGAGAATGCGCGAGCACACTAACAGGGGAGGGGCAGGGGCGGGGGGGCAGAGGATCTGAAGCAGGCCCTGTGCTGACAGCAGAGAGCCCAATGCAGGGCTCAAACTCACGAACCGTGAGATCATGACCTGAGCAGACACTTAACCAACTGAGCCACCCAGGTGCCCCCACCTATGTGTTTTCAGTAGCCTTTTCCTCTGCAACCCTGACAGCCAGCTGTGGTCCATATAAGATACGTGGATACGGGAGCTCCCTCCAACAATTTTTAATTCAGATCTATGTTTTTTGTGGATTACCTCTTGTGCCTCTCCCAGCCCCCTTCCCATCTTTCACTCTCTCTCTCTCTCTATTTGTTTATCAACATCTAGCTAGCAAGTTGTAGAGCTCAAATTAGCATTCGGGTCTATCCGGCTGCCATACCTCCTGCTCTTTCCTCTTCTGTCCACTGTGTCTGAAGGCCCCTGCCCAAATGGAAGAACTGCCATCTGACAGTATGTACTGTCTGCCACCCTGATTCTAAAAAGTCCTTTTTTTCCTTGTCAGTGTCCTTTAATTTTTTTTAATGTTTTTTTTTTATTTTTGAGAGAGAGAGACAGAGCTTGAGCAGGGGAGGGACAGAGAGAGAGAGAGAGGGAGACATAGAATCCGAAGTAGGCTCCAGGCTCCAAGCTGTCAGTGCAGAGCCCGACGTGGGGCTCGAACTCACAAACCGTGAGATCGTGACCTGAGCTGAAGTCAGACGCTTAACCGACTGAGCCACCCAGATACCCCTCCTTGTTGGTGTCCTTGAAAGCTTTGCTCCAGTGAAACAGCTTTCTTCTGTCTACGTTTTCCCCTTTTCTCTCCCTAAATTGTTGCCAGACTTTGTGATACAAGTCAATAGTAGTATAGCCATTAAATTTTAGTTGTAATCTACCTTACTGAACTGATTCCAATAAAGAGCTGTTTTGTAGATTCCAAATGGCCTAGGGCTGGATTTAATAATGACATTTATTTAATTTCACTTACTTATTAATTTATTTTTAAATTAGATTAAAAATTTCTCTATTTGACCCTTACTTCCAATATAGAACTGGAATATAAAACCAAAACATAATTCAGCTAGCTAAACACATTGTTGGGGCAGATATTATGAGCTCCTTTTTATTTGGGGGGGATGGAGAATTTCTTTTCTTTTTGATGATGTGACATTTGACACATATAAATGGAGCATAAAAATAGAATGAACACCTATGAATCTGCTTAGAGTTCACTTAGAGTTACTTAGACTTAAGAAGTAGAAAATTTTAGGTACTACTCAGGCTTCCTGTGTCCATTCCCTGATCACATTCCCCACCCTTCCTCCTGGAAATAAGTACTCTAGAATTTTGTTTATTCTCCCCCATTATTAGCCTTATCTTTTTGCCTGTGGCAGAAAGGTTGTTTTTCTTGTTTGTTACTGTTTCATCTTAACCCTGGGTAGATAGCTGTTCTAAAACAAAAATTTAGCATATTAAATTATAAGCTAATGTACATAACTGTCTAAGTATGTCTGGATAGAGTTGATTTACATGCATATGTAACCAAAGTCTGTAATAAGGTTTGGGCCCAGGCAACTACAGAACTGTGTTTATAAAATCTTATAAAACAAGCTCTTTTGTTTTACTGAATATGTAGTATCCTTCTGGTAGGTACTTTGCTTTGTCTTTTCCAGCATTACTATTGTGTTTTACTCCTCATACATTTGTCAATAGAAGGGGGGAAAAATCACTTGTCAATATAGCACTTGTGTTGTGTTCTCTGACTTTGCTAGTTATATTTATAAAATTGAAAATTTCAAATTTTATGTATTTTAAAATCAAATTTTTTTTAGTTTAATTTTTTGAGTAATGTTCAGAATTTAGAAGAGTTGTAGAGTCATGCATTTAGGTTATAGTGTCTTTTACATAGTATTTGAAATGACATTTCCATAAAATTTTTTGATAAATATTTTATATTTATTTATTTTCCTATGTACTTAGTATTCAGTGTAAGAGGTAGCACTTGGTATCTTTTTTTTTAATTTTGTTTAATGTTTATTTCTGAGAGAGAGAGAGAGAGAGAGAGAGAGAGAGAGAGAGAGCACGTGCAAACAGGGGAGGGGCAGAGAGAGAGGGAGACACAGAATCCAAAGCAGGCTCCAGGCTCCGAGCTATTGGCACAGAGCCCGATGAGAGGCTCGAACTCACAGATCGCAAGATCATGACCTGATCTGAAGTCAGATGCTCAACTGACTGAGCCACCCAGGTGCCTCACTAAATATCTTTTTAAAAAACATCAACAAAAAAAATAGCTATTGTTATTTAGTAGTGAAGTAACTATAGATTACCATTATTATATATAATGAAGTTCAGATTGAAGATCAGTTAGTTTTCCAAGGAATATATCTTAGAATATATCGTAGATAAGACTTTGAAGGGAGATATTTCCTTGAATTTGTAGAACTTAATTAAATGCCATTAGGGTGAAAATCTAGCTCTTTTAACCATATAAGCTTCTTCCCTCATTACAGAAATATTGCCTTCTATCTTTGAGAATAATTGAGACATGTCTTAGGAGCTGAAAATGAAAAGAGCTCATTCTTCTTTTCCAGTTTGAATTAAGGAAAAGGACAGGTAAAGACTGAGAAACTTAAATTAAATTAAATGAAATCTTGTCATCAGTAGGCTCTGTTCTTATCCAGTTAGGCTAGTTATAGCCAGAGCTGGGTCTTAGCAGACAATGCAAGGCAGCCGGTTAGAAGTGGTCATCCTTAGTAGGACATGAGTAAAGCTGGATATACAACCAGCTAGACCTGCATCACAGGAGTTATGACGGATCCAGTAAAGAGCTGAAATATGGGTAGGATCAATCTAACTAAGATCCTTGACTGAATTTTTAGAAGTCTTACTGCGGAGGGGCGCCTGGATGGCTCAGTGGGCTAAACGTCTGACTTGGGCTCAGGTCATTATCTCCCAGTCCATGGGTTCGAGCCCTGCATCAGGCTCTGTGCTGACAGCTCACAGCCTGGAGCCTGTTTGGGATTCCATGTCTCCCTCTCTCTCTGCCCTTCCCCCACCCATGCTCTGTCTGTCACTCTCAAAAATAAAGAAACATTAAAAAAAATTTTTTTTTAAATCTTACTATGGAATGAATCTTACCAATTTGGTGGGATGAGAGATGCAGGAATGCTCAGAAACTAAAGTGAATGAGTCTTGCACTCTGAAATATTCTAGAATTATTTCACTGTATCACAGAGTCAGAGCTGTATCTGTCTCATACGTAGTACCAAGCTTTTAAAACAGGTCTTTTCCTGGTGTGCCAGGCAGGCTGTGTCTTAATCTAGGCATATATGTATTCATGTATGTCTTCAGGATTCTTTAGTGTGCAAATTTAGCCTGTGTATGCACGAACCATTCCATTTCATCCACATGTAGGCAAACTAGCTAAAAATTTTTGCTATTGAGGTTCTTTGTCCAGTATTTTCTTTTCACTCTTTTTTTAAGAGACTGTTGACTAAAATTTTTCTTTGGTTTGGTTACATCAGTTTTTTTTTTTTTTTAAACCATCATTATTAGTTTCTTTATATATATTACTTTTTTCGTTAGGATGGACGTTTGAAGCCAGGAGATCAACTTGTCTCAATAAACAGGGAATCTATGATTGGTGTATCCTTTGAAGAAGCAAAAAGCATAATTACTAGAGCCAAGTTAAGGTAACTCTCCTATCCATAAAGTAGAATGAGTTTTTTAACATGTCTTCTCAAAAATAGTAATTTAAGAGACTTAAATACTTTAGACCCTAAAAGAAGTATATTTTCATAATATTTGAAACATTATCTTAAAATTCAGGTGTGCATTTCCATAACCTATCCATAAAGTTATTGCTTTTTAATGCTAGGTCAGAATCTGCTTGGGAGATAGCCTTCATAAGACAAAAATCGGATGGCAGTCATCTAGAAAATCCATCTTGTACATCCCTTTTACAAGCTTCAGGAGAATATGGACCGCAAGCCTCAACATTTAGCCTTCTTCCTTCTCCCCCTGAAATACTAATTCCAAAGACCTCATCTACTCCCCAAACTACAGATACCATTTTATCTTCTTTTAGGAGAAATCAGGTAATCTTACATTTCTCTGTATATTTCTCCGGTCTGTATATTTTTACATTTGTTACATACACATAGAATTATAATTTCGGCAATGCAGTTTATTAACATTTTGGTATTCACTTGAAAGATCTTTCCTTTTTTTCCTGCTTAAGAATTTTATGCTGTGCCGTGTCTATAATACAGTTTTTCAAGTCAGTGTGTCTTTGGTTCAGAAAGTCAAGATCAGGGAGGGCCTTGCAAAGATATGCCTAGATAGCACTCAAAACTGTGTTAGGCATGTCATATTTATTTTCAGAAAGTGTCTAATGGTTTCTTGTTATTCCTATTTTCTGCTTGACTGAAGACAGGCAGTCTACCTTTTTGTTCTTAGCTTATTCTCCTGCACAGTGAGACAGTAATCCTGATTACCCAGTGTAGGTGGATATGGTTCCCTCACGTGTGTATGCTAATACCTAGTTCACCCCAGTAGAATCACACAGAAGGAGGAGTTTCTACATCAAAATCAGCAGTTAATTACTAATTGCTGCAGTGCCCTAACAAATCAAAGTTAAAACAAATAGAGCATATACTCTTAAATTCCATGTTAGCTATAGAACAAAATAGGAAACTCAGGTAGGTTTTCAATCAATGGAATAAAATTCATCAAAGGTAATTTCAGTTTCAAGTGCCTGCTAATAAGATGCAGAGTGTAAGATTATCTGTCAGCCTCTTCTACTTTTTTTATTTGGGGTTATAATACCTTTCCAAAGATAAGGTACATGGCCTTATGTTTTGTTGTCCTTGGACAGCATAGAGCTGAAAGCAGTTGTTACCTTTAATTCTGAAATGCTTTGCTTGAAGATAAATATACCAAAATTTTAGAGATTTCATATTTTTTGGACCACAGCTTTAATCTTATAAACCATTCTTTTTATGTTAACATGAGCTTCTAGTCTGGTCTTTGACCTACTTTAGAAAATGACATTTTATATTCTTCCTTTTCTTTCATAGATAAAAACTGGATACAAGAAAACAGAACAGACTCCAATTACTTCTTCAGAAAACAGCCCTACGGATATGTCTAATACAGGTAAATGCACATTTAATTCCTCTTTACTGTTACTTCTTTCAATTACTCTTTCTCAACGAGGAGTACATAATGTGACTTAATAGACTTTAAAGAAGGGTGCATTATGCCCTTTTTCCTTCAATGAATAAAAGAGTAAAATGAATGTATTGTGCAGTGGTCCTTGTTAGATTATGATTTTTATTAGAAATTTTCCTTAACAAAGAGTTGAAATTTTAAGATGCATTATCATAACGGTGTCTGTGAAGCTGTAATAACCAATGGACTGTTGAAACCAAATAATGTAAACTCACCTTTAAATCAAGATTAGGCTGCCTTGTCCTTTTAGTGAAATACTGATGAGGTTTATTAAACCCACCTTTAAGAGATATTATAGATAGGAGCATAGCTTAAGAAATATGTTTTTTAAGAAGAGATTATTATAGATGTAAGTTAGAAAGAACGTCAATGTTATGAATTGAATATTATTGCTTATGATTACCATAAAATGATTTACTGACTTTTTAAAACAATAAAGTATTAACTGTGTAACCTACATAAGAAAAGAATTTTTATCAAACTGTAAAGTATCTGTTAGTGGCTGAGATATCAAGAAAAAAAAAGCCTTCCTTTTAAATTATCTCCAAAAATTAAGTACTACAACAACAATCAAAAAGCCATGCTTATAGAAGGGAAATTTTAATTACATATGTTAAAATTATAATGCAAACTGTTACCTGTATATTTTAATTTTTAATGGCATTAATCTAGATCAAAATTGTAAAATAAGGACAAGTTAGTATAAATTATATAGTATGATAGTCCACTTGGGCTACTGTAACAAAATACCAAGACTGGTTGGCTTATCAACAACAGACATTTATTTCTAACAGTTCTGGGGGCTTGAAGTCCAGGATTATGGTGTTGGCAGGGTCCTGGTAAGAGCCTTCTTCAGGTTGCAGGCTTACCTTCATGTCCTCATGTGGGGAGGGAGTAGGAAAGCCTGTGGGATCTCTTTTATAAGAACACTAATCCCATCCATGAGTTCCTCTCTTATGACCTAAGGCCCCATCTCCTAATGCCATCATCTTTGAGGGTTAGGGTTTCAACATGTGAATGTGGGGAGGACACAAACATTCAGACCACACAGCACACAGGCACCACACTTAACAGGAACTTAAAGCGGATTCCATAGTGGTTTCCTCTGATTTGGAGCAGTATTTACCAGTGGGTCGGCAGCAGTCTTTAGCCATAAATTATATGCCTTTTTACTGGGTGGAGTCTGTTGACTCTTAGAAACTTTATTAGTATTATCCCCTTAATGTAATTAATTTCTATTCTCTGGATATATTGTTTTTTCTCATGTGAGAAAAAAAAAAAGATAAATGAAAAAAACAAACGATGGTGAGGATACATTTATATAACATGTTTTTAATTTTGAAAGTAATTGAGGGGCAGCTGGATGGCTCAGTTGGTTAAGCATCTGAGTTCAGCTCAGGTCATGATCTCACGGCTTATGAGTTCGAGCCCCACATCTATCTCTGTGCTGACAGCTCAGAGCCTGGAAACTGCTTGGGATTCTGTGTGTCTCTCTCTCTTACCCTCCCCTGCTCACGCTCTGTCTCTCTCTCTCTCTCTAAAATAAAATAAACATTAAAACAAACAAAAAAAGAAAGTAATTGAACTACTCAATGCCTTTCAGTCTTTTATTAATTCAAGAAGCATTTACTGAGTATGTCCTGTATGTAGAAAACACAGTTCAGTAGGAATTATGAAGGAATTAGCATATTTTCCATGAACTATTTAATAGTCTATGGTGAAATAAAACATGGAGTTAAAAAAAAAAAACTTTCATTATTCAGATTAGAACATATATACGTATGTGTCTATTTTATTGAATAACTGCTGTTTGCAGTGTTCTTTGTTAACTGGAGCAGGATGTGAGTGGTCTTCATGCTCAGAGGAACATACTGTTTTGTCACAAACAGTGCAAAGACATGAAGGAAGTGGATTGAGGAGAGAAATGGCCTGAGCGTGGTGTAGGGAAGGCACAGGTTCTGAATGCAAATGTCAAACCCAGACGTTCATGTCTTTGCTCCTAAATTATCAGCTGTGTGACTTTGAAATAGTCGACTAGTGGGTCTTTATGAGTTAATACTCCTGTGTGAAATCATGCACATCAGGCACTTAGCACTGTAATTGGTACATAGCATATGCTCAGTAAAGTTTGCTGTTACTAATATTACAGAACCCACAGACTAAGGTGTAGCTCAGATAATATTCCAGGGCATGTTTTTAGAGCAGAAGCAAAAGCTCCCATCCTTTAATTCAATTCTGCATCCTCCCGCCACCCCCTAAAACTAGTACATAGTAAAGGATTTGTCACAACATGCAGAAATTTCTTAGCAAAAATCAGACATCATCCAGATCTTGAAAGAAGTGGTAAACATCATTCGATGGATGAAGGAGATCATCCCAAGTGAAGAGGTACCATGAGCAATAGTAAAGAACTAAGGACCAGCTGGGTGTCAGATGATCCTAGGAGGCAGATCTGATTAGAGGAAAGGGATCCCAGAGCGATGAATAAAATGAAGTAAATTTGCATCAGTGACTAAAATAGGCAATACCATATTTTGTAATAGAAAAATGATTTAATGAAAAATACATTTGAGTGAGTAAGCTGTATGAAAAGTAAATATTAAAATGCAATTAAAACAGAACAGTTTCCGGGGCGCCTGGGTGGCGCAGTCGGTTAAGCGTCCGACTTCAGCCAGGTCACGATCTCGCGGTTCGTGAGTTCGAGCCCCGGGTCGGGCTCTGGGCTGATGGCTCGGAGCCTGGAGCCTGTTTCCGATTCTGTGTCTCCCTCTCTCTCTGCCCCTCCCCCGTTCATGCTCTGTCTCTCTCTGTCCCAAAAATAAATAAAAAACGTTGAAAAAAAAAATTAAAAAAAAAAAAAAAAAAGAACAGTTTCCTAGGGTAGAATTAGCATTGAGTTAGTCCTAGATTTTTACTTTCACATAAATGTCGTAGGCCAAATGTTTCTGTGGGGGGAAAAAAAAACAAAATCAACTCTAAATTATCTCAAGGTAACTTATCTATGTTGTGATTTGTCTGTTATAAGCACTTAATTATAGATTGTTCCCAAATTAGACCATTAACTGTCACATCTAAATTCCTTTGGCCAGCTGGTATTTATTAAAAAAAATGTAAACAAGTTTTAATGTTAACCTCAACAAAAATTAAACTTAATTGAGGCAAATCTACCTCTGTTCCCATCTCAAAATTATTGCAAAGTGTAAAACTGGTTAGAATTTTAAAAATCCACATGCTAGTTGAATATGGTTTTAACAACTTTTCTATTATATAAATTTATTTCAGAACCCACATCCATTTGGTTACCTATTACCATAAGGTAACCAACACATGATCTTATAAGTGGGCTGAAAACATACTAAAGACATTCCTAAAAAAATTAGTAAAGAATTATTGCATGAAGAAATGTTATCGTTGCTTTAACTTTGCCATAACACAAACCACAGTCCTCCCACACTAAGGTTTTAGAACTGAAACCAAATAGTGATAGGGAAAGATATCCATGGAGGGTTCATGGTACAAACCAAATGGTTTTGATCCTGCCCTCTTAAACATTCTCTTTCTTCTCCTAAAAAGAGGAATAGAAAAGAAGATCCAAGAGAATAATAAGCCATCCTTTGAAAATCCTCACTCCCCTAGAGAGGAGCAAATCAAGAGCTTGAGGCCAGAATTGAGAGATGTCACTGGCAAATGGGAAAAGCTGTCTGTCTATGGAGGCTTTTCAGGTCAAGCTATTCTGAATTACCAAAGCATGCCAGATTTATGCACAAATCCTCCTAAGGTTTTGACTCAAAGGTATAGGTTTAGGGGAAGGTCATCTGAAAGAGAGATTTTGTTAAGCCATGATTGCATATTGTTCAATGGGGGGTTAGTGTAATTTTACATTAAATCTTAAAATATTTTGCTTTGTTAATATTAACAGTATTCGATAGTGTTCATTAATAGTTTTCTATGGTTTTTTATTTTACCTTTACAATCCCAGTAAGGTGGACTCTTTTATTCTACTTTACAGATGAGAAAACCTGATAAAAGATACTGACAACACTTAAGAATAATGGCTTTGGGGCACCTGGGTGGCTCAGTCGGTTAAGTGTCTGACTCTTGATTTGGGTTCAGGTCATGATCTCACAGTTCTTGGGATCGAGCTGTGCTGACAGCATGGAGCCTGCTTGGGATTCTGTCTTCCTCTGTCTCTGTCCCTCCCTGATTCTTGCTTGCTCTCTCACTCGCACTCTAAACAAACAAACAAACAAACAAAAGAAAAAGAATAATAGCTCTGGGAGTCACAAGAGTTTAGAAACCTGACATGGTCACCTACTAGCTATGTGATCATAGGCTAGTTTCTTTATGTTTTGGGGCCTTGATCTCTTCATCTTTTCAATGGGAATAGCAACATATATGTCATATGGTTATAGTAAAGCTTAATGAGTGTATCTATATGAAGTACTTAATGCACTGCCTAGCTAAAAGTAAGCGTGAATAAGAGCTGATCTTCTGTTAATTTTCACTGTTACACACAGCAAATTTTTATGCTTAGATCTAGGAGAATGTAGGTGAGAATGAAGGTCTTAGTGTGGGTTGGATGCTGTGTGTGTCCCTGTCCTTCCCTCTCTGTCTGCTCTCTCTCCCTCCCATCCCCCATCCCTTCCACACATTTACACTTGAATTGAGTAATTCACTCCCAGGATTAAGATTTTATTGGTCTGAAATCATAATTAAGTTAGCTTGGGTCCACCTAGTATTCATGTGCCTTAACTGCAGGTCAGGCACCAAGCTGAAGGCCATTGTCAAGCCTCACAAATCCATACCTTAAAAATGAAAAATAAAAGTTTGACTTATCTGCTGTTGGGTCTTTTATACCACTCCATGCCAATCTTTTGTGCCACACTATAGGTTTGGCACAGAATTTCACTTAAGAGAAAAAAATATAGATACAGATATACAGATATATACTATTTTTTGTCTCATAGCTAAAAATTAGGTATCATGTTAACAAAAGAGACTGCTGCTTTTATCGGAATTGTATAATAGAAGTCTATTATACTAAAATCACGCTTGCTTAAGGTTTGATTCCATTTGAAACTAAAAGTCAGTAACCATTTTTTTTATGATCTTGACACCTATAAGCTATATTCAAGATTTTACATAGAATGTTAAGGATGTGTTAAAGGTTTAGAGGAAGACTATTTATTTTCATATGCGCTTCTTATGTTCTTAAGAAAGAGAATGCAAATCATTTTGTACTTAGAGACAGATGCTCTGAGAAATTTAAAAAAATTAAAACACTGCATAAAGATGTGACATTTCAAAAAGTTTTTTCTCTTCCTCTTGTTTCTATGTAGAACTAGTAAAATACCATTTAGAAGTGTATTTAGAATAGTGACAATTTAGATGTAAGGATTGACATAAATTATAGGAATTTGTTTCACAAACTTTGGCATATTAAAACAAATAATTTTTCGGGGCTCCTGGGTGCCTCAGTCGGTTAAGTGTCCGACTCCTTTGATTTTGGCTCAGGTCATGATCACACGGTTTGTGAGTTCTAGCCCCACATCGGGCTCTGTACTTAGAGTGCAAAGCCTGCTTGGGATTCTCTCCCTTTATCTCTGCCCCTCCCCTCCTTGCACTCTCTCTTTCTCTCTCTCTGTCTCTGTCTCACAACATAAATAAACTGAAAAAAAATAAAAAAACACAACAAATAATTTTTCAAGGTCTAGTCCCTTGTGGTGTCTGGTCTCGTACTCATGCAGCAAGGACAAAGGCACATCTAAATTATCAGTGGAGTTTGAGAAGGTTGTTAGGATGGGTGAGAGGTGTATGAAATTTAATTCTTGAAAGTCCATCTATGCTCCTTGAAATATAACCCTTCTGTAAAATAAGAAATAGGATTTTTGGTTCCAGAAGTTCTGAGTCTATCATACTTAAGGTGCAAACTTGAAACAATTTGCATTCATGAGTTTTTCCTTAGTACCTTCAGAACTCCCCCAACAAAAGCACATTTGCCTGTCAAAGAAGTATCACGATCTTTTTGAATTCCTAATACGATTTTACTTAGTTTGGAAGAAAAAAGACTTCGGTTTACAACGAGTAAGACATGGTGATGATGGGGTAGTGGTAGGATATATGTTTGTCTTTTAAATTAATATTTCCATGGGACTTAATGCATAATTGGCCATTCTTTTTATATCATATCTTTTAATGCTTAAGTGAAGCTGATTTATATATTACATTTTAGATTTAAAGAAAAAAAAATCATGAAAACAAAAGTGAAAACTGCCAACTGATTAGCCAGAATTATTTTTGAACAGCAGGAACCCAGAACACATTCTGTCAAATGAAAAGTTCTATTCCAATTAAATTTCCAATTAACGTGCACCCTGTTGTCTCTTAGATATTGCCCCTGCCTGGACTGATAATTATGGACCACAAGGAAAGAAGATTTCCCTAAATCCTTCTGTTCGCCTTAAGGCAGAGAAACTGGAAATGGTAAATACTTTAAATTTCCCTTTTTCTTCCATAAAACAACAGTGAGAAAGTATTCTTATTCTTTGAGAGGATAAAGAACTAAAGCCATTACTTTCTTGAAGAGTTAACTTATTTGCAATTAAATGAATGGCAGTTTGGGTTTTAATTATTTATGTTTGAGTTGAGCAGCCAACTCAGGAGTACAAAATAGAAATAAAACCTTTGGTAACTAAATTGACACCAAATTAATCAGTTTCCTCCTGTGCAGGAGTAAGACAAATGTGATGTTTTACAATGTAGAATCAAAGGGAACGTGGAATAAATTATGACAAAGTGTATGTAAAAGCAGTAAGTGCAAGGAAACAACTCTCCATTATTTAAGCTTTTAAAAAGCAAAGGGAAACTAAATCCTAAACAACAAAATAGTCAGATGCTCACTAAATACAAAGAAGATGGTAGAATGTACTTAGAGGTGCCAAAAAATAGTCCTGGGGAGAGTAAAGTATTGTATGTAAAAGAAACCTAAGGTGATTAAAAAGGAAGAATTAAAAGTAGAAAAGCATTTTAGAGCTTTTCCTGTCAGGTCACCAGGGAGCTTACAGCAAAAATGTGCCGTGTTTTTTGTTTGTTTTTTAATATAAAAGTGGATATAGGGCTGAAGGTCCACAGCCTCTGTTTTCCTGTCAGTTCTTGTGGATAAGGATTTTTTACATTTTAGGAGGAGTTGAAAATGCATAGCTACAATCAATACACATTGCACTTATTCCCATATTCACATCTTTGCATGGTCCTATACCAGTGCCGTTTTCGTAGTCAATTTAAATCTTAACCATTGCTGGGGCGCCTGGGTGGCGCAGTCGGTTAAGCGTCCGACTTCAGCCAGGTCACGATCTCGCGGTCCGTGGGTTCGAGCCCCGCGTCGGGCTCTGGGCTGATGGCTCAGAGCCTGGACCCTGTTTCCGATTCTGTGTCTCCCTCTCTCTCTGCCCCTCCCCCGTTCATGCTGTGTCTCTCTCTGTCCCAAAAATAAATAAACGTTGAAAAAAAAATTTTTTTAAATAAAAAAAAAAATAATAAATAAATCTTAACCATTGTTCAAATTGTAACTCAGTTCCAGTCCTTGTGTCTATTATAGTTGTTTCCCTTGTTTTGCACATCTACATCACTTAACATCACATCGTAGTGCTGAATAATCTTATGTGTATTTTGTTTTGACAGTGAGATAAAGTTTCTTCACAGCAGTATCTAGTACACCCACCACTGTTTAAACACTTGGTTTGTGCTCATTAAAATTTTCCCATTATTAAGTACTTAAGATATCTCCCTTAGATTTTCAAACTCCTGGCTCTCTTCTGCTAACGTGTACTCTCTTTTTATTGGTGGCTGGATTATTTGAGGTTTAAAAAATTTATAAATGACTAAAAAATAAAGTTATTGTTTTTTTTTTCAACGTTTATTTATTTATTTATTTATTTTGGGACAGAGAGAGACAGAGGATGAACGGGGGAGGGGCAGAGAGAGAGGGAGACACAGAATCGGAAACAGGCTCCAGGCTCTGAGCCATCAGCCCAGAGCCTGACGCGGGGCTCGAACTCACGGACCGCGAGATCGTGACCTGGCTGAAGTCGGACGCTTAACTGACTGCGCCACCCAGGCGCCCCTAAAGTTATTGTTTTTTAATGATGTTGCTTTAATATGCATTTCTGAACATCCAGTATTTAATACTAACCATTTCTCTGGGTAAGGAGAAAGTTATCCAGCTAATAACTACTTGGCAGCCTTTCTTCTTTTATTTGATTTCAGCTTTCCTAGTGATGAGGGAGCATAGGGCAAGCTGAGGGCAAAGTACAGGCTAACAGCATCCCCCCCCCCTCTAGGTGGGATGTGTGTGATATTCCTCAGACACTCCTGGCTGCCCAAGAACTGGGGAAAGGAAAGAAAGCAAGTTGTTGACTGATAGAGATCACAGTCATGCAGGATAGGTGTCTGCTTCAGTTTTACGGGTAAATTAGTAAACTGCAAGTAAAAGGCAATCTTATCCATACCTAATCTCCAGAAACCTATAGACTCTGTTTCCTGGAGCCCTAATATCACCCTCATCAAGATGTAAGGGGGTTTAAGTGCCGGCCATGGTGATGTGGGAAACAAAGGCAAATGAAAAATTAAAATTCCCTTACTGCCTACAGTCCATTGACAAGTCCTTGAACCAGGCAGAGTGACCTTCCTCTAGGAGCTCAGCTGCCTCAATGATGACACTTTGCTAGGGACAAAAGGGAATCTTGGCTTAACATTAGTCCTGACACCCCATCCTGTAAGTCTACTTTAACATATAAAAATTCCTTTGGTAACCTTCCTTTATCTCAACTCCCCCAAGATACATGCTGGCAATCATACTCCAAGCATATGACTCCCTGATGTACATCTGAAGGGTCTCATGACTAGATTTTACTAAACAGTAATAAATAGCATTTTCCTAACAACAGCTAGCCCCTCAAGGTCCTGGAAACCTTGCTTCCAAAATTCCTTAGAGACTTACACTGTCCCTAACCCCCTCCCAACCTGAGGGTAGACAGTTACCCGTCACAACCCCAGTGCAGCTCTTTCTGCCCATGGGTCCTGTCCCCGTACTTTAATAAAATCACCTTTTTGCACCAAAGACATCTTCAAGAATTCTTTCTTGGCCATCAGCTCCAAACTCCCATCATCACCCCATAACCGCATGACTAGCACATGCTATTTTTTAATCTAATTATCTTAGAGATAAGAAAATCATCTAAATTTATACAGACTCTGAGAAATTTGAGTTGTTTTTTTAGGTTTTGGTCCTCCTTTTAGCCTAAACAAATTGTTTTTCTGGAAAAATAAAATGGCAGTTTTACAGTAATGACAACCCATATTCTGTGTAAATTCAGCTTTTTTATTCAAAATATATTAGTGACTTTATTTAGTAGAGCATTCTTTGTTTTCAGAGTTTGAAACTGTATCTTGCTTAATAAGAATTTTTTTTCCCCATAATCCAAATTAGCTCCTATCTACCCAAATATTTGCTGAGCTACCTTTCCTTTTTCGTTTAGTTGCCTAATAATATAATAATATCTGTATCATTCCATTTGAAATAGGTCCTTCTATTTCAGTTGCTACTTTGCAGACAGATTCAGTAACAGATAAGGCCAATGTGATCAAATATTTAAAATGAAATAAAATTATCCTTTTCCTTTATCTTCTGTAAATATATTACATATAGCATCTAGGAAATTATTATAATAAAATTTCACAAGGGAAAGGTATTGACTGACCATGTGATTATTAAGTAATTAGCCTACTCAATACAATTTTTATGAAAGACAAGAGGTTAGAATTTGCTGAAGCAAATTACCTGTCAACACATATACATATATGGCATTGTCTTCATGAAATCCTCTATGTTTTACTAGTCTACTTAGACGATTTTGTATCAGGATATACTGGAAAGTGGTTTCTAATACTGAACTACTTATGTCTTAATTCCTTGCCTGAAAAATGGATTGCCTTTTTGCCTGAGGATGATGTAATTTTACAGATATTTTAAAATAAGTTCACCATAATTATTTGCAGTGCCATATTTTTTTAAGTATTTTTATGAGTACTGTGGGTCTCATTTAATCCTAATGTTAAACCTGTAAGTAGACATGGTAAACACAGCAAATAGGTATACAATTTATTAGTTGGCTTGAAGACAAAGAATTACTGTACTTGTATGCTATCTGTATTTTTGTACCTAAGAAAGATGCTTTGGGATACAGATGCCATTTCGCTGATATTTACATTACCTCTTGCCATTTCTGTAACATTTGAAGAAAGCTGTAGTGAGCAACGGCATACCCAGTGTCTGATTACAGTTAATGAGATGTTCTTTGTATTAGGTTGGGAAGTATGTGATGAATATTGTAAAGAAGTTAATTTTTTTTTTAAATTCATCATTCAGACATTAGAGTTAAGGGCATTTATTTGTCCAGTTAACAAATTTGCATTTTTGCCAAAGGTTAAAAGATGACATTCATTATTATTCAAGAAATTTTTGGAACCTATTTTTTGACCAGAAATAGATTATTTCCTGCTTATATTTATGAGCTTACCTCACTGACATGCTATATTCATCTAGAATAAATTTCTAAAGTTTAGCTCTAGGTCAGTTTCCATTGTAGCTGATTTTATTTTGTAATTATTATTACTTAGTATAAAAATAATCATATACTTTTATTTATTTATTTATTTTTAGAGAAAGAGCACAAGTAGGGGAGAGTGACAGAGAGGCAGAGGGAGGGAGAGAGAATCTTAAGCAGGCTCCATACTCAGTGCAGAGCCCCACAGGGCTCAATCCCATGACCCTGGGATCATGACCTGAGCTGAAATCAAGAGTCGCATGCTCAACCAACTGAGCCACCAGGCGCCCCAATAATAATCATATATTGCTTACCTTCTGTGACAGGTGTTTTGTTTGCTTTACTTCTGTAAAGTTGTTTTTATTTCTTTACATGAAAATATCAGTCATACACAGAATGATTATATTGTGCATGTACAGCTTAAAGAATACTAAAACAAACACATCTGTACCCACCACATAGCTAAGAATGAGAATTTTTGACATTGCCTGTGTGTTTCTTCTTGATCATATACACCTCTCTCTCTCCCCAAGAGATAACTCTGTTCTAAATTTCAAGCTTATCATTCATATGCTTTTTAAAAGTTGATTTACTAAAACATGATGAGGTCAAAGTGTTTATTTACCTTCATCTGTACTTGAGGTGTTGCCAAAATTTTCACTTCCTTTTCTCTGGTTCCTAAAAAAATGCGTGACTCATAGTAACTGCTCAGAAAGTAATTGTTGGATTGGTGCATTGATTTGTAAAGTAGCATTCCCGCTAGTCTTATGCAGACGTTCCCATGGCTCCACATACTTAATAGTTTGTGTAATTATAATACATTTTTATTTATTTCTATCATTTTATTAAAATAATACTTTTGTTCTATTACTTCTTCCCCTTCCCCCTTTATTGTATTCTTTGGTTTGGTTATGTTTGAATATTTGGTTGGTTGTTTTTGCATTTTATTTTTTCTCCCCTAACTTATTTAGAAATTATGAGGCACCTGGGTAGCTCAGTTGGTTAAGCATCTGACTTCAGGTCATGACCTCATGGTTTGTGGGTTTGAGCCCCGTGTTGGGCTCTGTGCTGACAGCTCAGAGCCTGAAGCCTTCTTCCGTTTCTGTGTCTCCCTCTCTCTTTGCCCTTCTCTCACTCATTCTCTCTCTCTCTTTCTAAAATAAATAAACATTTAAAAACTTTAAAAAGGAAATTATGCCTTCTTTTGCTATTCTTTTAGTGATTACCTTAAAAGTTCAACATGTATCTTGAACTTAATCAGTCTAAAGTTAATAAAATCTTCACCGTTCTTTTGAACATACAGGGCATGTATGATACTTTAACTCTGATAAGTCTCTTCCAAACTTATATGCTTATTATTGCTTAGTATTTTAGCTTTAGTGAGACATTGCTTCTTTCTTTTTAAAAATTTTTTAACGTTTATTCATTTTCGAGAGACAGAGACAGAGCACGAGCGGGAGAGGAGCAGAGATAGAGGGAGTCGCAGAATCTGAAGCAGGCTCCAGGCTCTGAGCTGTCAGCACAGAGCCCCATGTGGGGCTCAAACCCATGAACCACAAAATCATGACCTGAGCTGAAGTCGGACATTAAACCGACTGAGCCACCCGTTAAAGACATTGTTTCTTTAGTTCACTGTATCTTTGCAGCCATCTTATATTTCCTGTTGAGTTTTTAATTTGTTATTATCTACCTGCTATTTTTATACTAATATCTTGTTTCTTTTACTCTTGATTTACCTTTTTTTAACTTAAAAAAGATAAAATATAGTACATACATATAATGGACAGTTATTATTGAGCTATAAAAGGAATAAAGTTCTTAATTTTTTTTTTTTAACGTTTATCTATTATCAAGAGACAGAGAGAGACAGAGCATGAGCATGGGAGGGGCTGATTGAGAGAGGGAGACACAGAATCCGAAGCAGGCTCCAGGCTCCTAGCTGTCAGCACAGAGCCTGACGTGGGGCTCAAACTCACAAACTGCGAGATCACTGGCCTGAAGCGAAGTCGGACATTTAACCAACTGAGCCACCCAGGTGCCCCAAGGAATGAAGTTCTAATGCATGCTCCAACATAGAGAGACCTTGAAACATTAAGCTAGTGAAAGAAGCAGACAAAAAGCCACAATGATATGATTCTATTAATATGAAATGCTCAGAATTGGCAAATCCATAGAGACAGAATATAAATTAGTGGTTGCCTGGAGCTAGGGGGACAGGGAAATAGCAAGTGACTGCTGGTGGGTATAGTTTCCTTTTAAGGCAATGAAAATTTTCTACAGTTTGTGGTGATTGATGCCCAACTTGTCAATGTACTAAAAACTATGCAACCATACCCTAAAATCATGAACCTTATGATAGGTGAATTACATCTCAAGAAATCTTGTTATTAAACCAAAAAGTTACATATTGGTTTGTATAGTATGATACTATTTATACAAAACTCAAAACTTAAAATATTTTATAAATATATATTTAAAAAATATGAAATAATGGTATACAAACATACCTGGCAATTGCCCATAAGAGACTCCATAAAGAGAATATAAAAAAGTAAAAGGTTATGCCAAAAACTGGGAGAAAATATTTGTAATACTCATTAAAAAATACTGCTATCTAAAATATTTTTATTAAAAAATTTGTTTTAATGTTTATTTATTTTTGAGAAACAGCGAGAGAGACCAGCATAAGCAGGGGAGGGGCAGAGAGAGGAAATATAGAATCCGTAGTAGGCTCCAGGCTCTTAGCGGTCAGCACTGAGCCCGACATGGGGCTGGAACACACGAACTGTGAGATCATGACCTGAACCGAACTCAGACACTTAACCAACTGAACCTGAACCACCCAGGCGCCCTGAAAATATTTTCAGAAGTCCTACCATCATTCAAAAAAAAAAAAAGAGAAAAGAAAAAAGACCCACCCAAACTACTCCTAAGTAAGGAGTAAAGCCCTACAGAAAGTTTTAGATGTGTACAAGAATGTTCATTGTTGCGTTGCTAGTAAGCAGAAAACCCCAATGTACAGGAGTGAGGGATGAATAAATTGTGGAATGTTCCTCTAATCAGATATTTATCAGTGAAGATGAATATGCGGATGTTACAAGACTACATAGCAATATGGAGGAATGACGAAACCATTCCTACTCTAAAGGAGTAGGAATATATGACCTGAATTCAGCAGTACTGGCAGTTTTGTACTTCTTAGATGGATTCATGGAATTTTTAAGTTATTTTCCTGCCTTAAGACATGTATATCTGTTATATATTTGTTTTTAATATATATCAAATGTTATATAGTAAAATACTTGAATATTAAACCAAAAGTGTGACAGGTACTACCTGTAGGGAGAAATTCAAAAGGTTAAAAGAAATTCAAAAGTTAAAAGTTATACAATGTTTTGCTATATTCAAAATTTGAAATATATGTATACTTAAGTGCTAATGCACTATCACAGCAGTTTTGAAAAGCATGCAAGAGATGTAAAATGTACAGAATAGAAACCTATAATATGTTAATACTTTTTAAGTAATATACAACACTGTATGTAATAATTGCTGTAAATAAACACATAATTTATGTATATTTAATATGTAGGTGTATGTATATTCATTTAAAAATTTAGAAAATTATACATCAAACCATTAACAGTGTTTGTCTCTGGAGCAGTAGTTTTCAAGGATAAAGGGTACAGTTTTTTGTTTTTGTTTTTGTTTTTTTTGCCTCGGGACATTTCGCAAGATCTGAAGACTTTTTTTGTTTTCACATTTGGGAGAATGTCACCAAATTTAGGAATCACTAGCAAAAATATTTCTTAAAACCATGTATGACAACTTAAAACATATTGCTAAGTAATTTCTGAGTTAAAAACATTGCTGATAAACATGTAAAAGAAGTTTAATCTCACTTATAACGAAGGGAATTTAACAAACAACATACTATTTCATATTCAACATATTAACAAAATTTAAAGTGTGAAAACAGCAAGTGCTCTTAAAATATAGAAAAATAAAAGGGCTTATATACTAGTGATGTGTGTAAATTGTTACAACCAGTGTGAGAGTAATTTTACAGTATCTAGTAAAGTTGACAGATAGATAGATAGATAGATAGATAGATAGATAGATACAATATATAGATACAATACATATGTGACTCAGCATTTCCTCTTCTAGGGATATACTGCAGAGAAATTTTCACACATCCACACAAGAAGATATGTATAATGTTTTGTAATAAAAAATAAGTAGGAGTAATGATAAAAGCCCATCAATCAGAGAGTATATAATTTATATTCATACAGTGGGATACCATTTAAAGTTAAGTGAACTAGTTTCACAGATAACAATATTGAGCAATTATGAAATCATAGCATTAAAGTAAAAATAAAAATAATTTGTAAGTGTATCCATTTGTATTATACTATTGATGTAAAATTTAAAGTGCACAAGAATACATAACATTAGGGAATACATGTAGTAATGGTATCAAATCATGGAAAGGAAGGATACACCAACTTTAGGATAGTGGTTCCTGCTAAGGAACAATGGAGAAAGCTTTCAACCAAGTCTATAGTGTTTATTTCTTAATATATATATATAAATATCAAGCAAATATCAATGAGTATTTGAGTACATGGATATTCTTTGTATTACTCTCTTTGTGGTGTGTGTGTGTGTGTGTGTGTGTGTGTGTGTGTGTGTAGCATTTTTATAATTGAAGGAAAAGAACATCAAAAGTTAAGACCAGGGGTGCCTGGGTGGCTCAGTCGGTTGAGTGTCCAACTTTGGCTCAGGTCATGATCTCAGGGTTCCTGGGTTCGAGCGTCATGTTGGGCTCTGTGCTGACAGCTCAGAGCCTGGAGCCTGCTTCGAATTCTGTGTCTCCCTCTCTCTCTGCTCTTCCCCCATTTGCACTCAGTCTCTCAAAAATGAATAAACATAAAAAATTTTTAAGAAATGGTAAGAACCAGTATTCCATGTTGCGTAAGGCAAATATTTATGACTGTGTAGACAGAGGAGGCAGATGATACTTAGCTAAACTCTAAAATAACTTTTTAATGAATTTTTCCTAATATTCTTCCTTCCTCCTGTCTCCTCTCACTGTGCCCAACCACTTATACATTAACCAGTTTGTTTTTGCCACAGTATATCCTATACACACTTCTATTAAATTTCATATTGCACTAATTACATTTATTCACATGTTATTCTCACCCTAGAAACCATCACTCTTTTAAAGTAGCAGCTGTGTCTTCTTTGTGTGCCCCTTTGCATAGTGTAGTGCCTGACAATTATAGTAAGCATTGAATAGATATTTGGTAAATGAACTGATGAATGACTGAGCAGATTTTGAAGGAGGAAGAAATTTATAAGGAATAATTACCAATATTAAACTTTGCCTACTTTTTTGTTTTAATATGATTGACACAAAATATATTCTTGCCCAAATCCAGTAAGGGCATCTAATCAGCCTCTATATTAGTTAAGATTAGGTTTTGCTATATATAACTGGAGAACCTGAAATAACAGTGGTTTCTACTAGAAATGTATTTCTTTCACACCAAAAAGAAGCTTTAAAGAAGGTGGTCCAGGGCTGGGATGGAAGTTCTATAGGTCAGAGACCCATGTTACAACTATCTTTCTGCTCCACCAAAGTGGCTTATGAACCAAGATGACTACTTGAGTTCCAGCATGCTCCCACCCTCCTTGCCTTCTTTCCTTCCTTTCATCTTTTTTCTCTTTTAATTAAGCCCAAAGAGGGGAGAGAAAGAGCCAAGAATAGCCTACACCTACTTTTGAAAGCCTTCCTCGAAGTATTCCACAATACTTCACCTTGTATGTCCTTCACCAGTGCATAGTCCCATGGCTTCATCAAGCCCTCAAGTGGGCTGGGAAATATCTTTTAGCAGGATGGAAGTGTTGCTAGCTAAAACTTGTGGTTATGTTGCTAAAGAAGAAGAAGAGAATGAGTATTGGAATACAACAAGCAGTCTCTGAATACTTGATCTGCTATGGGTACTAAATTGAGGTAGAGAAAAGAAAAGGAAAAAAAGAAAAAAAAATGGCAGAGAGAGGTAGGTTCCAGAGAAAACTTTCTACTTTACTATTTATGTAAGCCTATCGATAAATAACCCAAAATTAGAATATTTATCAACTTTAGTTTTGGTCTCAAGTATGTTAAAAAATATATATCCATTTTTATAGTGCCACTTTTAGAAATTAATGTTTAATCTGATTTAGTAGAATTTCCTTGCTATTTTTCTTCTGTACCATACCACATATTTTAAACTAAGAAATTGAGTTTTGGTTCTAGGGCTATGCTTATAAATTTGGCATCAGCCAAAGTGCTAGTCTTGCAGAAAAAAAGCCCCACAAAACAACTGAGGTGGTGGTGGAATCAGGCTAATATTTTATAGAAAATTAATTCATAAATAGTCAATAGACCCTCTCTGGGCATGTAATTCTTGTCACTGTTCCTGATACTGATTTTTTTCACTGGGTTGTAAAATAAAGTTGTAATGAAAAGTTTTATCCTTTAAAGATTTGAAAAATTGCTTCACTTGAGTCCTTTTCCTTCCAGGCTCTAGATTATCTTGGTATTCAGCCCACAAAGGAACAACACCAAGCCCTGAGACAGCAAGTGCAAGTAGACCCAAAGGGGACAGTGTCTTTTGGAGGTAATATTAGGTTTATCATGTTGTGTCATCACAGAAACTCGGTGGGAGAGTTATAGTGACCTCTTTTTATTAGGAATGCATCTTTGTAAGGAAAGAGAGAAAAATAAGACCATATCTATTTCAAGTTCCTCAATCACGATCCTAAAATGTCAGCTACAAATACTGGCCTGGCTGGGTCAGCAGAAAGGAGACTTTCCTAGAATCTTCCAGCTCTAAAATATCATCATCCTATCATACCTTTTTTATTTTTTACTTAATTGTGTAAACATTGCTTTAGTAATAACAAAAGAAATAATGTGAATTATACAAGTCCTAACTAACTCCACTACTATGAATTTCCATTCTTTTTTCCAGCTAATAAGACAAAATAAATATTTTTATGGTACTGTATAATTATTCTTATAAAATTAGCATGATATTGACATACTTAGTTGATGTACTATAATATTAAGCCTTTCCACTTCTGGGATTTTAATAGTCTCTCAGTAGCTGGTATTATAGGTAATTCTATATTTAACATCATAGTTTTTTTCCTGCTTAGATAAATTCCCACATGTGGTTTATACTTCTGATAGGTATTGATAAGTTGTTTTCAAGAGATATTTTACATATGAATTTGTTGAATTCCAACAGTTTTTTGTATCCTTGACAGCATTCAGTATTTAATTTTTTTCTTATACAGTAGATGAAATATTGTATCATTTTTAAAGCATCTGTATTACTAAAAAAGAATTCGCTTTTTGGTTTCAAAGTGTTAAAAAAAAATATGTTTCCTTTCCTCTCCTTTTGAAAATCACCCCCAAATAATGAAGAGAACAAAAAAGAAATTGCATGTATAACTAAAACCACAATATATAAGGACAGAACATGGATGAAGAAACTAAATGAATTAGTAAATAGAGGCAACAAAGCCCATGTGTCTGAAGAGATGGGGGAACCACAATGGAGAACAAGCTGATTTATCACTGAAAAGAATTAGGAATTAAAAGTATCAGGTATTTCTGAAGGGTAGGTATAGGCAGGGCATTTCAAATAGGATTGTTAGAAATCTGTGCAAGGAGTATTTATGCTATTACCTGCCTCCTCTCAAGCAACCCAGGATTTAGCACTGCCTTATACCTGCTGAGGAAAAGAAGTATATCCTCTTGGGAAATTAAACCAGAGAGATTCTGAACCTATAGCTGCCAGCGGTCAGGGAATTTGGAGGAGTGTATGTTGAGTTATCACTCACAACACACACCCAGATTGCTTGGTGAATTTTGCATCCATGTTTATAGGCAAGACCCCAAGGTGTCAGTTGGCCACCTGATTGCTCTGTAGTGAAACCAGCCAGTTGACAAGGCAAGTTATGCACACAGGATTTCCAATGTGTGTTTTGGTGGTGATTCTTGTTAAATATGCACTCATAGCCAAGGGTCACCAGACACTTGCAGAAATTCTCTGACAAAATATAAAAGCCCCAAACTGTCTGACAAAGAGAAAAACAGGAACCCTGAAAAATGAGGAATAATGCAAGAGTGGGAGAGAACTTCAGACAAACCATAATGAACATCTCTGAAAAGGTAAACAAAGATAAGGCATCCGTGATATAAAGAGTAAGATATTATAGACTAGGAACAATCAGAGAATACGAAAAGGATCCTTGGAAATCAAAAATATAATAGCTAAAATTCAAAAATCTGAGGATGGATGGGTCACACTCATGTCTGAAGAAGCTTACAGTTTGCTAGCCAGCATCAGGCTTGGAGTTAGACCTTCATTTGAGTCCTGCTCTGCTACTTACTTGCCAAGCAGCCTTGGGAAGTTTGGCAGTTAACTTCTCTTAGCCGCAGTGTGTAGAACAAAGAGGATAAGAGGACCTACCCATCCTCAATGGGAGGATGAAATAGCAAAGCACTGTGCCTAGCACAAGAAGGCTGTTCCGTAAACATTAGCTGCTGCTATTATTATTTTTGTTAAACCTCCGGTTCCAGCTAAAAAAGCTACAAGTCACAATATTGTCGTATATTTCAGAGAAAGTTCTTGCTCGTAGTAAGAGTTGGAGAAAATAGATGTACCTACGATATGTATGTGCTTTATTGTTACTTAACTGATTTATTTACCTCAGCAAATTTAACTCAAGTAAGTTAAAATTGGTTTATCTCTTACTTACTGTTTATTTGAGCTTATATTTGTCACTTCAGTTAATACCACTTTAAGGTAATTCATTGAAGTAAATTAAATTTGAAACGTTAGTTTTAATGCATAGCTTCAACTTCATTTAGAAAAAGGTAAAGATGTATTTAGATGAGGTTAAATGTTGTGTTCCTACTAAAATGTGTTCCATTTCAGATTTTGTCCAGGTTGCCAGAAACTTGTTTTCCTTGCAGTTGGATGAAGTAAATGTTGGTGAATGCGAAATTTCCAACATACTAGATTCACAGGTAGAGTGTGCCCTATAGAATTGTCTTGATTATACTTGGATCATAAGTCTTGAATGTTGTATGTCTTATATGTAGCCTTTATCATTTTTCACTTTAAAAAAATTACGCAACTAGGGGCGCCTGGGTGGCGCAGTCGGTTAAGCGTCCGACTTCAGCCAGGTCACGATCTCGCGGTCCGTGAGTTCGAGCCCCGCGTCGGGCTCTGGGCTGATGGCTCGGAGCCTGGAGCCTGTTTCCGATTCTGTGTCTCCCTCTCTCTCTGCCCCTCCCCCGTTCATGCTCTGTCTCTCTCTGTCCCCAAAATAAATAAACGTTGAAAAAAAATTTTTTTTTTTAAAAATAAAAAAAAAATTACGCAACTAGTATATGCTTCTTCATAAGCAGATAAAACATAGATTAATGTAACATCACAAGGAAAAATTTCATGTCGATCTCTCCCATCCCTCCTCTCTTCATTATTTCCTTATGGTACTCCCTAAATTTGCCACAGGAAAAGTACTCATAAGTGTATATCCTCTGAAATTTTACAGTCTGAACCATCTTCATGTGTCAGCGTCCAGATCAAGAAACACAACATTAAGGAAATACATTACTAGGACCCTGATGCTCTCCCACCCCCAGGTTCCTTTCCTGTTACTTCTTTTCTTCCCCACGCACCTCCAGTCAGGGTAACTCTTTTGCCTGTTTTTGTGCTTTCGATAAAGTGGAATTGTGAAGGCTATTAACTTCACAAGCCATTTGTTCTACTGAATTTTGACATTTGTATTATCAAATTTTTCAGTCCTTTTTATTACGGAGTTTTTGTGTTACTGTGTTTTTCAGGAAGATCTTTCCAATTTATACATTTAATTCACTCAAAATCTATTCTTGTCTATGCATGAGTTAGGGCCCCAAATGGATAACCACTTGCCCATTTTCCACCGTCATTTATTTGATAACCGTCCAATTTTGCTAATTTAAAAAAAAATTTTTTTTGATGTTTATTTATTTTTGAGAGATAGATAGAGAGACAGAGTGTGAGCAGAGGAAGGGCAGAGAGAGAGGGAGACACAGAATCCGAAGCAGGCTCCAGACTCTGAGCTGTCAGATGTCAGCTGTCGATGCGGGGCTTGAACTCACGAACCACGAGATCATGACCTGAGCCGAAATCAGAGTGAGATGGTTAACCGACTGAGCCACCTAGCCGCCCTTGCCACTAATTTGAAATACAAACTTTATCCTTATACTGAATATCTATCTAGATACACAGATCTGTGTCTAGACCCACCACTCTGTTCCATTGATCGATTTCTTTCAGCCAATACATTATTATTTTAATTATTCTAGCTGTATATTTCTAGATATTTCTAGGTTCATTGTTATCTGGTAGGCTAAGTCCTTAATACATACTTTTTTAACTTCTTGGTTTTGATCTTCTAGATGATCTTTGGAATCATTTTTGCCGTGGTAGTGAAAATTGAATTGGGACTTTTTAAAATTGGAATTGCATTGGATTTAGAGAGTGGTTTGGGAGAGCTGAATGTAGTTTACCTCTCCATTCATTTAGGTCTTTGTTGATATTTTGGAAAGAGAAAATTATGTCTTGCTTCATATGTGTCTTGAATATTTCTTATTACATCTGAAGAGGTATGCTCTAGCTTTTGTTGCTATTAGAAATGGCATTTTTTTAACCATTACATTTTCTAATTGGTTATAAAGATAGTAGTTATTTTTTTAAAGATTTTCTTTTTAAAGTACCTCTACACCCAACTTGGAGCTTGAACTCACAATCCCAAGATCATGAGTCACATGCTTCAACGACTGAGACAGCAAATGCCCCAAGGTATTAATTTTGGAATGGTTATTTTGTGTGATGCCACTTTATTGAACTCTCTTATTCTAGTTGTTTTTCATTTGTCTTGGGTTTTCTAAGTAGGGCATTTTAAATTAATTACATTTTTGTTTCTTCCACAAAACTTTACTTTTTTCCAATTCTTGTTGGAACTGGAGCTGCAAAAGTGAGCTAGAAATAAATTTTCATGATATTTGAGCCATTCTACATTTTTAATTCTTAGAAAGAAGCTAGCACTATTTTATTTAATAAATAAGAGTTATAATATTTTTATATCTGCTTATTTATAAATTATTTTAAATTTATAAATTAGGGAGAGAGGAGAGAGCCTGAGGGGGGAGAGAGAGACAGTCTTAAGCGGGCTTCATGCTCAGCACAGAGCCCCACACGGGGCTTGATCCCACAAACCTGGGATCATGACCTGCGCTGATATCAAGAGTTGAAAACTCAACTGACTAAGCCACACAGGCGCCCCTTTTGAAAAATTTTTTTATTTATTTATAGCTGTTTAAATAACAGAAGCTGTATCTGTTCCTTTAAGGTTTGAAAATGCCAGATGAACCTGGGTCATTGTTGGTAGAGAAAGCATTTCCTATTTTTTAATGTCTTCTAAGGTTATTTTATTCAAGTTTTTGTCCTTTTCTTGAATAATTCTGTTAATGGACATCTTCCTAGAAAATTTTTCCGTTCATCAGGATAGTAAAATTTGTTAAAAAATAACTCAGAATTTTATTTTGAATATATTTTAACAGTACTGCTCTTTATCTCATAGATGTACTATACAATTTTTACAAAATCTTCACACCCTCCAGTTTCTATAGATCATATTTTAATTATCTTTCAGTGTATAATATTCCCATTGTGGTTGCTTATTTTGAACTATATTAGACAGTTTCTAATTCTATAGTTCCCTTTCAGTTGCTGATTTCTAGTGTACTTCACTGACTTTAGAAACACTTTGTCTGTGTTATTAATTCTTTGGTCATATATACAGCAGAAATTAGAAATAAATTCTCTATGGTATTAATCTTTTGGATATATATCGAGCATATAGTCAATTTTATGAAATATTTCTTTTGAGGGGCACCTGGGTGACTCATTGGTTAAGCATCTGACTCTTGATTTCAGCTCAGGTCATGATCTCATGGTTTGTGGGATTGAGCCCCATGTAGGGCTCTGTGCTGACAGCACAGAACCTGCTTGGGATTCTCTCCCTCTCTCTCCGCCTCTCTTTCTCTCTCTCTCTGTCTCAAAATAAAATTTTGAAAATTAAAAAATTTTTTTCTTAAAAATATTTTCTTATTCTTATTGTCAGAAATTTATAGAGGTGCCTGGGGGCTCAGTTGGTTAAGTGTCTGACATCAGCTCAGGTCATGATCTTGCGGTTTGTGAGTTCGAGCCCCACGTTGGGCTGTGTGCTGACAGCTCGGAGCCTGGAGCCTGCTTTGGATTCTGTGTCTCCCTCTCTCTCTGCCCCTCCCCAGCTCACACTCTGTCTCTTTCTCTCTCAAAAATAAACATTAAAAAATTAAAAAAAAAAAAAGAAATTTATCATCTTTCCTTTTTCTCTGCTCTTTTTTTATTCTATATTACCCTAGAATATTACCTTGATATATTATAATTTCAAGAATACAGTATGCCTAGGGGCGCCTGGGTGGCTCAGTGGGTTGGGCATCCTACTTCAGCTTAGGTCACCATCTCACAGTCCATGAGTTTGAGCCCCCCACCAGACTCTGTGCTGATAGCTCAGAGCCCGGAGCCTGCTTTGGATTCTGTGTCCTCTCTCTGCTCCTCCCCCATTCACGCCTCTGTCTCTTTCTCTCAAAAGTAAATAAACATTTAAAAAATTAAAAAATAAAAGAATACAGTATGCTTAAATATCTGTCAGTGATCATCTGATCATTTTATTGCAAAAATTTTAGATAATTAAAATGTATGTTTTAATTCAATATCTTCATAAGCTGTGACATTAAAATTTTCTTCTGAATTGAGTAATAATTATACTTATTGGTACACAATTAAACAAAAATATAAATATATCAATTTTGATCAATTATTTTTATAAAGGTACTGTTTAAAATACAAATTCTTACTTCAGTGGATGGATTATTTGTAGTCCAGCTGTGTCATGCATGGGCATTTTCGGATTCTTCAGTGCTGGTGTACTTTGCTTCTTAAGTATTGATACCTGATAACATAGCCTCCCACTTTGTTTTTCTTATTAAATGTTGATTTGGCTAATTTTTTTCTTATCATTTCCAAATAAGTTCTAGCAAAAATCTTACTATCTCACATTTCTAGTTTATTTTGGGAAGAATCAACCTCTTTATAAATTGAAGTCTTCCTAGCTATGAGCATGTTTTGACTTCTTATTTATATCTTCTTGAATGGCAAATAATAATTGGATACATTTTTTCCAATACAAGCTTTATTAATATTTTGTTAGATTTATTTCTAGTTACCTTTCACTTTTTTGCCATTATAATAAATGATGTTTTGTTTTTGTTTTTAAGACTTCATTTCTTTAGAGCAGTTTTAGATTCACTGCAAAATTGAGGGGGTAGGTTCAGAGATTTCCCACATGCCTTCTGCCTCAATTCATGCATAGCCTCTACCATTATCACCATCCCCACCAGAATGGTACATTCGTTATAATTGGTGAACCTACATAGACACATCATAATCTCCTAAAGTTTATAGTTTACATTATGGTTCACTCTGGGACCTGGATAGTCTGTGTGAGTTTGGACAAATGTATAATGGCATGTATCCATCATTATGGTATCATACAGAGTGTTTTTACTGCTCTGATTTTTACCAATGTGCTCTGCCTATTCATCTCTCCACAGCCCCTCCCCTCACCCTTTGCCATCACTGATCCTCTTACTGTCTTTATAGTTTTGCTCTTTATATAATGTCATATAGTTGGAATCATACAGTATGCAGCCTTTTAAGATTGGCTTCTTTCACTTAGTAATATGCATCTATGGTTCCTTCATATATTTTCATGTCTTTTTAGTGCTGATTAACATTCCATTATCTGAATGTACTATAGCTTATTTACCCATTTTGAAGCTTATTTACCTTTTGAAGGATATGTTGGTTGCTTCCAAGTTTTGGCAATTGTGAATAAAGCTACTGTAAACATCCATTTGCAGGTTTTTGTGTGAACATAAGTTTTCAGCTCCTTTGGGTAATTACCAAGGAGTACAATTGCTGTATCATATGTTAAGAAGATGTTTGGTTTTATAAGAAACCATCAAATCATCTTCCAAAGTGGCTATACCACTTTGCAGTCACAACAGCAATAACACCGAGTTATAACACTGAATAACAGAGTTCCTAACACTGAGAACGAGAGTTCCCATGATCTAGTTGTTTGGAAACTTTCAGGAAATTACCCAGTCTCCTGGAGTTGAGGCACTGATTTATCAGAACTGATTCGGTAGCATTTAAAGTAGGAAAGCTGAGGCTGTAAGAGCACTGGTTTTTTTTTCGATCGTTTCAGGTGTTATGTATTTTCCTACCTACTATTGACAACCAAGCATTGTTTTCTTTCTGCCAAACAGTTCTCAAAGCTACTGTCCCCACTATTGGTGAGGAAAGGCAAAGGTGGTCGGGTAGCTTACAACAGAAGAGAAGCGGGGAATTCACAGTACTTTCGGTGAGCGTGCAAAGCTTGCTTAGCAGCTGCAGAGAAATACTGGCTCTCCACATTAGTAATTTACTTCCTTTCTAGCCAATATGATTTTAGGGCAGATAAGAGTGTATTCAGTGTGTGATACTTTGATGACAAAAGCAAGGTGCTGATGGTAATTGTGCAAGGTCTTCTGCATGCTAGTAATTTCCTGTTTGCAACTTCAGATCAAAATGTTGTGCAATTGTCATTATATCAATTTATAAGATCTCCTTTGTTGTGTTGTGCTTGTCAGCATGTAGCAGATATCCCCATAAAATGTTGGCTTTTTTTTTTTCACTTGAATCCATAATAAGAATACCTTTTACTTCACCACACTCACATATATAACTGAAACAAAAGTCTCAAAGCATTACTTACTTTTTCTACATTATTGCATTCTTATTTAATGTTCAGTTCTATTTCATTAATATTTGAACTTAAAACTCACTAATGGGTCACATACCATGGTTAAAAATACCATAAAAATCACTGCTTGCCAAGTAGCTCATCAGAAACAAATAAAAGTATCTTATTATTTTGTAGTATTATTCCCAAAATTTTTGTTTCATTAAAAAAAACAAACAAACACTGTAGTGCTGCACCTGAAGTATCAATTGATCTGTGGTTGAGGATAGTGACAGTCTGTGAAGGTGGGGAAATTCCACTATGGTTACCCCCTCAACCATTTTGTCACAAACAACAGAGTCAGATTTTATAATCCGTCTGTTAGAGATGGTTGGGTTTTTTTTAACTTGTGTTTCCCTTTTTTTTTTCCTTCTGGTTTGTCTTTTCCTTAATTTATCTTTCAGAAATATTTTTGCTGCAACATTATGAACACCCTGTAAAGAACAAAAACCTCAAGTGTACAACCTGATGAATTTCTGTTACTATCTTGTGTGTAATCACCACTCAAAGGCTCCAATGTACCAACTTTGTCTCAGTTGACCATCACTCCCACCTTTACAACAGAACCACTATTCTGACTTATAACAGCATAGATTGCTTTTGCCTGTTGATGAACTTCATCATAAATAGAATCACACAATATGTACTCTTTTGTAACGAGCTTCTTTTGCTCATTGTTTCATCTGCATCTGATAAGATTTCTTGAGATGCTATGCTTCAAGAAGGAAGAATTGTTAAGTCAGTGTAAGTCAGTCCTACTTTCATTTAGTTGACAAAAAACTTAACAATTTTGGAAATATATGGCCTTTAGAACTAAAAATGTAATTGTCTTACTGTGATTCTAATCATCATTGCTATGTTAAAAAATTCACACAGTGATAACACCTGCTGCTGGCATAAGTTTACACACAGAAAAGCAAGGTTAGAGCCTCAATTTAACAGAACTCTAACCTTAGCAACAGCAGACTATGGTCTATCATAATATGATGGGTTTACCACACACATACAGAATACTATATGTTCCCTAATGAAGACTTTTTGCAATTTGGTTTCTTACTAAATCCATTTAGTGCATTGCACCCCTACTTAAACAGGTGAGAGAATACAATTGGAAATACAATTGTAAATTTATATAAGAGTGAGTAATGTTTCACTTATAGTGAGGTCATGATATAAAAGGTATGTCTCACTATGTGTGACAGTATGTACTTTATAGCCACTTCATTATATTTCATCTGCAAAACATTAAATATATATTGAACAACTATAGTGTGGATGGCATTGTGTTAGCTGCTCCAGCACGTTATTAAAATAAATAAACTTAAGCCTGTCCCTCAAGGAATTTAAAGTATTGTGCAAGGAAAGTCATGTACATAAATAGATTTTAAACAAGCTCTAGCACTACATGGTAAGACCATAGTTATGATAGAGCCTAGAATATTCAGAGAAGATTCCTAACAGAGTTAACTTTTGAGTGAGTTTTAAATGATATGTAGGGTTTTATCTACTTAAGAGGTGAACAGAAAGTGATAAGAGAATTAGCATGAATAAAAATATATACATAATGTGATGGTAAACAGAGTAATATACCTTTTTTTTTTTTGGAAGTTTTTTTATTTTTGAGAGAAAAGTGTGCAAGCTGGGGAGGGGCAGAGAGAGAGAGAGAATCCCAAGCAGGCCCAGCAGGGTCAGGACAGAGCCTGATGTGGGGCTCAAACTCGCAAAAATGTGAGATCATGGCCTGAGTCAAAATCAAGAGTCAGATGCTTAATTGACTAAGCCATCCAGGTGCCCCTAGAGTAATCTACTTTTTTAAAAAGATAAGGGGCGCCTGGGTGGCGCAGTCGGTTAAGCGTCCGACTTCAGCCAGGTCACGATCTCGTGGTCCGGGAGTTCGAGCCCCGCGTCAGGCTCTGGGCTGATGGCTCAGAGCCTGGAGCCTGTTTCCGATTCTGTGTCTCCCTCTCTCTCTGCCCCTCCCCCGTTCATGCTCTGTCTCTCTCTGTCCCAAAAATAAATAAACGTTGAAAAAAATTTTTTTAAATAAAAAGATAAGCAGGTACATGCAGATCAGTGAAGGAAGTTAGGCCTAAAAATGTAAATATTATACTTAGAAGTTTGTACCTTACTCGTAGTCAGTGAGGAGCCATTAGGGAGAATAGTGACACAATCAAAATTGATAGTTTAGAAATAATAATCTTATAGTAGTGTTGGTTATCTTGGAAGGTAATGAAACTGGTCATAGGTAGCCTAGATAGGGCACAAAGGAAAGAGTCCAAATATAGAATATTAAGAACTAAAGAATGAAGGTGAGGAAAATGGGAAGAATGGAGAGACAGATATATGATAATTTACCAACAACAAGTATATCATCATTAAGACTTGCATTTGAGTGTAAGAAATAAGGAAGAATGGGGGCGCCTGGGTGGCGCAGTCGGTTAAGCGTCCGACTTCAGCCAGGTCACGATCTCACGGTCCGTGAGTTCGAGCCCCGCGTCGGGCTCTGGGCTGATGGCTCAGAGCCTGGAGCCTGTTTCAGATTCTGTGTCTTCCTCTCTCTCTGCCCCTCCCCTGTTCATGCTCTGTCTCTCTCTGTCCCAAAAATAAATAAACGTTGAAAAAAAAATTAAAAAAAAAAAAAGAAAGAAGGAAGAATGAATTAAAGCTCACTGCAGAGTTTTGATTAGGATGATGAATAATAGTAGGGTGGTGCTATTGCCAGAAATAGGGAAATGAGAACAGTGGAGAAGATGATAGTTGGATTTTAGAGAGTAAGTTCAATATGCTGACAGGTGTAAGTGACCAAAAGGCCACTGGAAATAAGGAACTAGACACAGGGATTTGGAGGATGATAGTTGAAGTGTTCACTCAGGGAGAGCGAGAAAGGGAGAAAGGGACAAACTTTGCGGAACCTCCTCCACTCCCACTTAAGGAGTAGAATGAAATTATTAGAAGCAGCCTAAATATTCTGAAGGGCAGGTGAGATAGTGGGAAATCAAAAACATAGGGAAGAGAAAGTGTCAAGGACAAATGGCTTAAGCAATGTTACATGAAAGAAAGGAGGTTAAGAAAGTTGATGGGGGAGTGCATTTATTTTGTCAAATACTAGGTTTATTGGTGACATGGAACATAAATTATTTTTAAAATGTACGGATGGGAAGAAATATATGTAAACCAGATTATTAGAAGTAAAGGAGTGGGGCGCCTGGGTGGCTCAGTCAGTTAAGTGTCCCACTGCAGCTCAGGTCATGATCTCAAGGTTTATGAGTTCAAACCCAGCATCATGCTCTCTGCTGTCAGTGTAGATAGAGCCCACTTCAAATCCTCTGTCTCCCGTTGTCTCTGCCCCTCCTTTGCTTTCACTCGCTCTCAAAAATAAAAATAAAACATTAAAAAAAAAGAAGTAAAGGAGTAAGAGAAAGGAAGGAGGAAATAGGGAAATATACAGAAATTTAAGGAAAGGAGGTAATTGACTTGGTTTCTAGTGGAAGGCTTTATCAATAAAATTGACCTGAAGCAGACATTGTTCTATTGAAGATGAATTGAGTGTTGGAATGAATTGAGTGTTGGAACGGAATAGTGGCTATCCAGAATAGAGTGGAAATGATTTATGGTGTTATCTACCAGGTGTTTCAGAGGGGGACAGCCTGAGGATCACAAATGATACTGTGAGAGCCAGACAGGAAAGGAATGGAGGAAGGGAAGGATAAAGCCCAAGAATTGGAAGCAGGTTAGAAAACAGTTCTCTGTCTTGGGGTGCCTGGGGGGCTCAGTTGGTTAAGCGTCCGACTTCCACTCAGGTCATGATCTCGTAGTTCGTGAGTTCGAGCCTCACATCCGGCTCTGTGCTGACGACTCAGATCCTGGAGCCTGCTTCAAACTCTGTGTTTCCCTCTCTCTCTGCCTCTTCCCCACTCATTCTCTCTCTTTCTCAAAAATAAGTGAACATTAAAAAAAAAAAAAAGGAAAGAAAACAGTTATCTGTCTGAAATCATTTGAAGTTAAATAGAAACAATTCATTTCATCTGTTGCTTGCTCAGTTGAAGATACTCAAACTCTTAACACATGACTGAGCACGAAGAGGTTTTTCAAAGAATTCACAGGTAACATCTATGGCCAATTCTCTGGCTGTAGGTTTTCACTGCTTAGCCTAAAATAGCAATAGGATTATAGCACGTTTGTTTGGTTTTTTGTTTTTGAGTCATGGTTTGTTCTATGACTATTTGGGCTAGCATTTTACCTCCTAAAATGGTACCATGGGCTCTTTTATTCATGATTTGCCTCCATATTTTAAGCTCACAAGTTTATAATCATATCCCTAAAACGCCAACCTATAATTTCTCTTAATAAATTGATATAGTTGTGTTATCTAGATTCTTATTTAAGCTTTTGAATTCTGTGTATTTCATGTCTTAGATAACACGCAAGACATAATAGGCTTATCTGAATGTTGAGTAGCAGTGTTTCCCAGAACACTTTGTGCTTTTGCAGGCATTAGTCCACTGAGATGTCCCAAAATAAATAAAGGTGTGGTGGTTGGGGATATGGTCAAATAACTTGAGGAAATGCAACAAGTTATTAAATTTTATTTCCTTTTGGGATATTCAAAGTGCTCATTAGAGTATTAAGGATGTTGGAAGCTCTGCGGGAAAGTTCATTTTTTCTAAATCCTACATTTCTCCAACTTACCTGGCCACAGGGACCAGTACCACCATCAGCACCACTCAGTTTTGCTTTTGTACAAAACTAGTTAATATCCTTTGGAATGAGCTTTGAGAAATATTGTTACATTTGAATATGTATCAAAAACTATTCTAAATAGTATAAGAATGAATTCTTTGAGTGTGTGTTGAGTACTCACAAAAGAGTAGAATAACAGAGACAGATGAAGGATATGAGATGATGAAAACAAATGGCCATACATACCTAAAGGTAATTGTCAGGACAAAATGTTTAGGAAATGCTTAGGATGTTTGTTTAGGAAAATGTTTCTCCCTAAAATTGAGGGATGACTCCTACTTCAGTTATTCTATCATTTAAAATTAAACCTGAATTTCTTCTATCCATTCCACCATGATTTCTGTTAGGCAGTTAGTAAAAATCACAGACTAATGACTAAAGTCAGATCTCTATGAGAATCATGAGGTGGCCATTATTAGCTGTGAAAGTTTAAGCAAGCTGCTTACCTTTCGGGCCCGTTTCCTCCTCAGTTAAATGGAGACAAGGTTATAGGAAGGATATAACTTTGAATATATATATAGTCCTTAGCAATGTATCTGCACACAGTAAGTTCATAATAAATGGTGACATTATTATTTTTATGATCTTTTGTATTTACCTCTCCTCTCTGAAAGGCCCTACCTTAAGCCCATTCTTATAAGAGCAATCAGTCCTTTAAATTATATTTTCTATACTTTTTTTATTCTGTTATAATTTATACATACAAGATGGCTGTAATTAGACTTGGATTTTCGTCTCTGATTAGATTGTCATTGTTTTTTACCTTGTAATTAACTGTCAAAGAGATCATGCTAGCAGTAAGAGAAGAGAAATTGTCATCTCTGGTATTTTGTTGTTGTTGTTATTCACTTGTGCATGAATTATTAATATTACTTTCAATCCACAATTTCTGTGCAGGGATCTTTTTAAGCTGCTTGGCTGTTAATATTGCATTTTATTTAGTTAAAACAAGACATATCATCGATTAATGAACTTTACTGGGTTTACATAAACCATCTTGGTTGATAATGTCCAGCCTTTTGTTAGCCTTATATACCATGTACTTGGCGTGGATGTCTTTGGGGAAGAGTTTATGTCAATAACTCAACGTCTTTTTGACATTATAAACATAGTCTTAGAATTTGGACTTTTAAGGGAAATTATATTGTTGAAACAATCATAAAGAGGACAACAGGCTATGTATATGTTATAATCATCTAGATTCTGTTATAAATAACAACAATGTGAAGTTAGGCTTAAATCAAGTTTCCCCAGGTTGCTTTAATATTCTCTTTCATCTAATCAAATGACTCCAAAGAAACCAAATTTTGTTATTAAAATGCAAAAGCTTAACACTCGTCAAAAAGGATTTTCATGCTAGTTCTCATAATTAGCATTTAATGCATAACTTTTTTCTTGTATTTTAATGTTGACAGCTTCTTCCCTGTGATTCCTTAGAGGCAGATGAAATGGAAAGGCTTAAGCGTGAAAGAAATGATGCCTTGGAGGAAGTGAATACACTCAAGGTAATCTCCAATTTCGCCTCCTTACATTTTGCTTAGAAAAAAAGAAAAGGAAGAAAATTATTGTATTTATTATAAGTAAATTATCAGATGTATGATATTAATGCTTGTAATATTATAAATAAAATTAATATTGCAAAAACTGTTAATATCACGAAATAGATCATTTATTTAGTCAATAGGCCTTTAAAGAGTCAACTTTTTGGTTCACATACTTATTTATATTTCAACATGTCCATATAAGATTCAGGGTAGACTGGTTTTTGCTCATACCTTCTGATCTGGCTACTTCTGCCCCTTTTTGTTCTCATATTGGTGGCAAGGATGAGAAGCCAACAAAGATTAGATGAGTCAACAAAGCAAGCCATGACAATTTTGGATCCCTTAGATGTTCATTGGAAATACTTTTTTCCCATGGAAAATACATGCTTCAGAGACCTCTTGTTTTGGTAACATAATTTGGAATTAAAGCAATATGATTAAGAGAAGAATAGACATACAGTGTGCCCAAATATACTTTAAGATTTTGATTCATTTTACATATTTTCATTTTGTTTTTAGTAGAATATTAAATTATATCCTAATTTTTACAGAAATACATTAGATTTTCCAAGTCTTTAAAGCACTATAACTACTTGATTCATGATTAATTCACCATAGGAATATGTTTTTTTCAATTATTTTACTTTATTTTCTGAAATAAGTAAAAATCTATGTTTATTTAATTTTTATTAAACTGAAATCTTTACACCTCACCTTAAAAAAGGAAGAAATTTCTTTCCTACCTTAGTATTTAAACTCCAACTTCTAGAGGAAGCCATTGTTAAACATACCTTGTTTATCCTTTTAGAGACTTTTTCTTTTTTTTTTAATTTTTTTTAATGTTTGTTTATTTTTGAGAGAGAGAGAGAGACAGAGACAGAGCGAGCATGAGCAGAGTAGGGGCAGAGAGAGAGGGAGACACTGAATCTGAAGCAGGTTCCAGGCTCTGCGCTGTCAGCACAGAGCCCGACGCGGGGCTCGAACTCACAAACCGTGAGATCATGACCTGAGCTGAAGTCAGGTGCTTAACCAACTAAGCCACACAGGCATCCCGAGAGCCTTTTTCTATACAGCCAATTTATATTTCTTTTATTTTTATTTTATTTTTTTTTAATTTTTTTTTCAACGTTTATTTATTTCTGGGACAGAGAGAGACAGAGCATGAACGGGGGAGGAGCAGAGAGAGAGGGAGACACAGAATCGGAAACAGGCTCCAGGCTCTGAGCCATCAGCCCAGAGCCTGATGCGGGGCTCGAACTCACGGACCGCGAGATCGTGACCTGGCTGAAGTCGGACGCTTAACCGACTGCGCCACCCAGGCACCCCGATATATTTCTAAAAATAAATGTATATGTGTGTTTTAACTTTAACATTAATTTCTTCACACACTGCACACTTTTTTACAGCTTGCTTTCTTTTTTTCCCCTCTCTTTGTTAGCCTTATATCTTCTTTTTTTTAAGTCTATTTATTTAATTTGAGAGAGAGCATGAGCAGGAGAGGGGCAGAGAGAGAGAGGGAGAGAGAGAGAATCCCAAGCAGGCTCCATGCTGTCAGCACAGAGTCCAACACAGGGCTCCAACCCACAAATTGTGGAATCAAGTAGCTGAAATCAAGAGTCAAATGCTTAACTGACTGAGCCACCCCGGCACCCCTGTTAGCCTTATATTTTAGGCTACTTTTCAAGTTAATATGTGCGTATCTGCCAAATTCTCCCCAATGGCTCTTCTGCCATCAAATGGTTCTGTCCTAAGTTTTCTAGCCAGTTCCTTATAGATGAATATTTAAGCTGTTTCCAGTTTTCCACTATTAAAAAGAATTCCTTCAGGGGTGCCTGGGTGGCTCAGTTGGTTTAGTGTCCAACTTCCACTCAGGTCATGATCTCGCCATTCAGAGTTGGAGCCCCGTGTCAGGCTCTGTGCTGACAGCTCAGAGCCTGGAGTCTGTTTCAGATTCTGTGTCTGCTCTCTCTCTCTCTCTCTGTCTCTGTCTCTGTCTCTGCCTCTCCCCCACTCACACTCTGTCTCTTTCTGTCTCAAAAATAAATAAACTTGGGGCGCCTGGGTGACTCAGTCGGTTGAGCGTCCGACTTCAGCTCAGGTCATGATCTCACCGTCCATGAGTTTGAGCCCCACGTCAGGCTCTGTTCTGACAGCTCAGAGCCTGGAGCCTGCTTCAGATTCTGTGTCTCCCTCTCTCTGCCCCTCCCATGCTCATTCTCTCTCTCTCTCTTTCTCAAAAATAAATAAAAACATTAAAAAAATATAAAAATAAATAAACTTTAAAAAAATTAAAAATAATTCCTTCATAAATAGCTTTGTAGTTGTATCTTTGAGTAATTTCTACAATTTTAAAAATACAAATTGAATATTTCTGAAAGTCAGATTGCTTTATCAAAGGATATGTCATATAAAATTTTATGCATGCTACCAAATTACCCTTCAAAAGATTTTACCAATTCATGTTCCTTCCAAGTGTGTATGAACATTCCATTACTAAAGGAATATTTATAGACTTTTTTACAACTTTGAAACCACTTCTACATTTGTTGGTATAACAGTTAAGAGTCACAAAATGAAAAATACAAATTTAGCTTTAAGAATAAATTGACAATATTTCCTCATATTCTCTTTGAAAACATCTCCAACAATGGTTATCTTGGTAAAATATCATCTTACATAATTTATCTCTCTGTAAGCCATTTAATCTTATGGTTCATTAGAATTTTGAGAGGCTCTCAAGTCTTTTTTCATTTTCTTAATATTTATCATTGTTTAGTGATATATTTCAGTTTTTATTTGAATATCAGTATTAATTATTAGAATTTTAATTTAAAAGTGTATTTAGACAATATTTAAACAGGTCTTCCCTAAATAGCTATTCAATAAATCAGGATTCGCGTTTAATGTCTGTAAAACGTAACTGAACATACCCTAATGTGATAGGACCTGAAATCTCAGATAAAGCATATTCTGTATTTTATAATTTACTTTACCTGGAAACCTAGTGGCTGAGAACCACTTGTTTAGCCATACAGAGTGTACAAAGCAATAAATACTTCATTGAGGTAACATTTGTACCTTCAGTATTTTTACTTGTGTTATACACACACACACACACACAAATGACAGAGGTTGTTAAATGCAGTTCACAGAATGTGTAGGTGCTCTCTAGTCACTTGCCGTTATCCTGTGACATCTCTATCCTTCATCTCTGACTTGAGGTACAATACAAATAAAAACGAAACCAAGATAAGTTGATGCCAGTGGCTACTTTTTTCTTTATTTTACAAGAATGATTTTTAAAAGTGCTGTGTTCTTTATTTAACTTGAAGCCATCTCCCTACAAAGTTTAGATTGCTACTGGTTTGCAAAGCTGAATGAAAATAGATGTATTTTCCATTTACAGATGCAAAAAAAGTAGGACACAGAGTGAAGGTGAGTTGCTAGAGCATCAAAGCATGAGAGCCAGCAGTTTCCTGGCTCCCGGCCTGTGGCAGATTCATTAGATTGCTATATGATATTCATCTTCATACACCCTCATTTCATCTGTTAGATAAGAATGAGCTGAAATATACCAGGAAGCAGAATGCTTCTTATAAACATTGCAATGTTGCCATGAATATTTACCACTCAACTTAATCTTCAAGCAGTTCCTCTGCCCAAGTTTATAGTAAAATGGTCCTTAAATTACTCTGAGTATTTTTGATTTGATCAATAAAATGTGGATTTATTTATGATATATTTTTAAAACACTGAATGTTTTAGAGTATGTGCTTAAGTTAATGTTAAAAGATGATAGTATTTAATTTGCATGCATGTTCTACATTAGTAACTATTGTTTTGTAGTTTGGTTATGGTAGCCATATCTTCATTTTTGTGGATAATCTTCCAAGTACAAGCTAAATCAGGAAAAGAATAGTCAATCCAATTTCTTATGTCCTCTCGTGTGGTAAGAGACCTTTACCTCTAAGATGTAACAGTAATGCTCTTCAGTTTGGAAGCGCCTGGGTAATGATCACTCTTTTCCAAATTTTGTTAGTATTTACACATTTTCATCTTGATGGATTTATTTTGGAGCTCAGAAGTGGAGAGTGTACAAAATGGCTCTTTACAGTTAACAGGAAATGCATTTATATCACAGTTGTACTGTAAATAACTAATTGCTTTTGAATGGTATGTGTAAAGCTAGAAAACTGACTGAGAACTACTTTCAGATCGTAGCGATTGGATGTTTGGAGAATTTATAAATGTTGAAATAAAGCCCTAAGAATGATACTCATTGGTACTTCATAACATGTTATTAATTCAGTGGTTTTTAAATATAGGAAAAACTATTTGAATCAGAAAGGCAAAAGAAACAGTTGACAGAAGAACTCCAGAATGTGAAACAAGTAAGTGCATATATTACATATGTGTGTTTTCTGTGTAAGTGCATAAACATGTGAGGTATATAGCAATGATGCTGTGTAATATCCTGGAGCTTACAGATGTGAGTAACATAGTATAAAATAGCATAAATCTTAATGGCAATCACTTTCAGAGGCTGTTTCTGTGCTGAAGTCCTGCTACTGTTGCTCAAAGAAATTGCTTGCAAAACCAGATAACCATGGACTGAAATGGCCAATCTCACTGCTATTCTATTGTTTTACCCTTTTATTTTCCCTTTTTCTTTTCTTCTGTTTCTCATACTTCATTGTATTAAAGAAAAAAACAAAAGAAGAAAAGAAACCTCCAAGGCAGAGGATTTTTTACTTTCATTTTTTTTTAATGTATATTTATTTATTTTGAAAGAGAGAGAGAGAGTGCGTACACATGCAAGCAAGGAAGGGGCAGTGAGAAAGAGAGAGAATATCAACTGGATGCACTGTTAGCCCAGAGCCCAAAATGGGGCTCAGTCTCATGAACCAGGAGATCATGACCTGAGCCAGTATCAAGAGTCGGATGCTTAACCAACTGAGCCACCCAGGTGCCCCTACTTTTATTTTTTAGTACTAAAAAGTAAAAATTTATTTTTACTCTGCATTGTTCTTCACAAAATTTTAGGCAGCTTACAACAGAACAGATACAGTGGCATTATCTTGAAATAGACATACAAATAAATATTGTTAAGAGTAGAAAGATAAAAGAACGTTTCTAGAGATCACTGACAATCAACTGATTTTGAATTTCCCTGACTTCATCCCCCCAGAAAACATAAAATCGACAAAGAAAGCTAATAAAATCACATAGAACCCATGCCTTCAATATGACTGTGACATAAAACATCACATCTTTGAAAATATATATAAATAGAATAAAAAAATTTCAAGCTCCTGCAGCTTGCCTGTGGTGAAACCTAGAATACAAAGAACAGGGGTGGTAAGCCTTCAATGACTCTGGAAAAGAACTAGGAAAAACAGAACAATTAGACAAAATTCAAATAAAATCACCTCCAGAAAGAAAATGCAATAATGAATGCCAGACTCTAAGCACAGAATAGTAGTTGGTGGTTCCCAGGACTTGAGGAAGTGTGTAACCAGAAGTGGCAACATTGGAAAATCATTGTCTCTGGGGAATAACCAAGTGAACAGAAACAAGATGGTATCCCTTGGAGACTAGGCAATAAGGAAATAAGAGGAGAAAATTAAAGATTATGCAGAAATGAAAGAGAAACAATACATACCAGTCCTTTCCATCTACCTCCACCATGACAATCATGATCCATAAAGAACTGCACAGGAGAGTGTGCTGTTGAACTAAGAACTCTTTCTGTGAAAGAAAAAGGAATAGGAAAAAAAAAAATTAAATCTGTACCCATTATTACAAAACTACTGTAAAAAATCAGACAATATGAATTAAAGTTTTCCTTCTGATAAAAACTCTCCAAAACAATTTGACCACAAAGCTAAAGAAAACTAATATAACACTCCAAACTCAAATATCCTTAAACAAAGCATTTGCCACTACAAAAAAACACTTTAAATCAGAATTTTTTTAAAAAACTAAGAATAGAAATTGATTTTAAAAAAAGGCAGGAAGAAGTAAAAGGAGAGTTGGTAAAACTTAGGAAAGAAATAGGAAAAGACAAAAGCATATCAGAAATGAAAACTAAGTTTATAAATACAGACAGATAAAAAAGCATTGGAAAAAAAATGCCATAACCAGGACAACGATAGTGAAAGGAAGTAAAAGAGTTTCTTGAAGAAATAAAACAACTGAACAACACTAATATTTGGAACTATAATCCAAGAACTCTTCCCAGAATAAAAGAAGACCTGAATCTCTCATTGGGTACTAGGGAAATCTGACCTCGAAAGATCAATTCTATGACATATCCAGTAAACGTATTAGGCTTTAAAGATAGGAAAATGCACCATGCCTCCAAGTGAAAAGATCAAATAACTTACAAAGACAATAGTATTTGACCAGCATCAGCCTTCTCAGCACAACAAAGTAAGGCCAAGTAGAGCACCATTTTCAAGAAACTAAAGGAAAGAAAATGTAAACCAAAATGTATACAGCCAAGCTGACTTTCAGATACCAAGGCCCTGGAAAAATAGTTTGGAATGTGCCAGTATTCAGAGAATGCTGCACATACATAGTATTCCTGAGGAATCTAGGAGAGGATGAGTTTCATCCAGCCAAAAAATTACTGGAATAAATTTGTCCAGAGTTTCCCAAAGAATGAGCATTTCACAGATATTCTATTGCTGAGACAAAAATGAGACTGAGGTCACATGTCTGACAAAAAAATCAGAAGATGCAATTTATTTAAAAAATGAGAGGATAAAGCAGGGGAAAAAAAGGAAAATAGAATACAACCACTCTGTTGTGTAAGTAAGGCTGATGTCAGATAGTAAAACATTAGGTAAAAATAGAGGAGATTTCAGGCACTATAAAAAGTAATAAACAAAGGTAACCTATGGAATGAAAATACACACCTTACAAAATACCAAAAGTAATTTTTTTTTATTTATATATGAAATTTATTGTCAAATTGGTTTCCATACAACACCCAGTGCTCATCCCAAAAGGTGCCCTCCTCAATACCCATCACCCACCCTCTCCTCCCTCCCACCCCCCATCAACCCTCAGTTTGCTCTCAGTTCTCAACAGTCTCTTATGCTTTGGCTCTCTCCCACTCTAACCTCTTTTTTTTTTTTTTCCTTCCCCTCCCCCATGGGTTCCTGTTAAGTTTCTCAGGATCCACATAAGAGTGAAACCATATGGTATCTGTCTTTCTCTGTATGGCTTATTTCACTTAGCATCACACTCTCCAGTTCCATCCACGTTGCTACAAAAGGCCATATTTCATTTTTTCTCATTGCCACGTAGTATTCCATAGTGTATATAAACCACAATTTCTTTATCCATTCATCAGTTGATGGACATTTAGGCTCTTTCCATAATTTGGCTATTGTTGAGAGTGCTGCTATGAACATTGGGGTACAAGTGCCCCTATGCATCAGTACTCCTGTGTCCCTTGGATAAATTCCTAGCAGTGCTATTGCTGGGTCATAGGGTAGGTCTATTTTTAATTTTCTGAGGAACCTCCACACTGCTTTCCAGAGCGGCTGCACCAATTTGCATTCCCACCAACAGTGCAAGAGGGTTCCCGTTTCTCCACATCCTCTCCAGCATCTATAGTCTCCTGATTTGTTCATTTTGGCCACTCTGACTGGCGTGAGGTGATACCTGAGTGTGGTTTTGATTTGTATTTCCCTGATAAGGAGCGACGCTGAACATCTTTTCATGTGCCTGTTGGCCATCCGGATGTCTTCTTTAGAGAAGTGTCTATTCATGTTTTCTGCCCATTTCTTCACTGGGTTATTTGCTTTTCGGGTGTGGAGTTTGGTGAGCTCTTTATAGATTTTGGAGACTAGCCCTTTGTCCGATATGTCATTTGCAAATATCTTTTCCCATTCCGTTGGTTGCCTTTTAGTTTTGTTGGTTGTTTCCTTTGCTGTGCAGAAGCTTTTTATCTTCATAAGGTCCCAGTAATTCACTTTTGCTTTTAATTCCCTTGCCTTTGGGGATGTGTCGAGTAAGAGATTGCTACGGCTGAGGTCAGAGAGGTCTTTTCCTGCTTTCTCCTCTAAGGTTTTGATGGTTTCCTGTCTCACATTCAGGTCCTTTATCCATTTTGAGTTTATTTTTGTGAATGGTGTGAGAAAGTGGTCTGGTTTCAACCTTCTGCATGTTGCTGTCCAGTTCTCCCAGCACCATTTGTTAAAGAGACTGTCTTTTTTCCATTGGATGTTCTTTCCTGCTTTGTCAAAGATTAGTTGGCCATACGTTTGTGGGTCTAGTTCTGGGGTTTCTATTCTATTCCATTGGTCTATGTGTCTGTTTTTGTGCCAATACCATGCTGTCTTGATGTTGACAGCTTTGTAGTAGAGGCGAAAGTCTGGGATTGTGATTCCTCCTTTGGTCTTCTTCTTCAAAATTCCTTTGGCTATTCGGGGCCTTTTGTGGTTCCATATGAATTTTAGGATTGCTTGTTCTAGTTTCGAGAAGAATACTGGTGCAATTTTGATTGGGATTGCATTGAATGTGTAGATAGCTTTGGGTAGTATTGACATTTTGACAATATTTATTCTTCCAATCCATGAGCAGGGAATGTCTTTCCATTTCTTTAAATCTTCTTCAATTACCTTCATAAGCTTTCTATAGTTTTCAGCATACAGATCCTTTACATCTTTGGTTAGATTTATTCCTAGGTATTTTATGCTTCTTGGTGCAATTGTGAATGGGATCAGTTTCTTTATTTGTCTTTCTGTTGCTTCATTGTTAGTGTATAAGAATGCAACTGATTTCTGTGCATTGATTTTGTATCCTGCAACTTTGCTGAATTCATGTATCAATTCTAGCAGACTTTTGGTGGAGTCTATCGGATTTTCCATGTATAATATCATGTCATCTGCAAAAAAGCGAAAGCTTGACTTCATCTTTGCCAATTTTGATGCCTTTGATTTCCTTTTGTTGTCTGATTGCTGATGCTAGAACTTCCAGCACTATGTTAAACAACAGCGGTGAGAGTGGGCATCCCTGTCGTGTTCCTGATCTCAGGGAAAAAGCTCTCAGTTTTTCCCCGTTGAGGATGATGTTAGCTGTGGGCTTTTCATAAATGGCTTTTATGATCTTTAAGTATGTTCCTTCTATCCCGACTTTCTCAAGGGTTTTTATTAAGAAAGGGTGCTGGATTTTGTCAAAGGCCTTTTCTGCATCGATTGACAGGATCATATGGTTTTTCTCTTTTTTTTTGTTAATGTGATGTATCACGTTGATTGATTTGTGAATGTTGAACCAGCCCTGCATCCCAGGAATGAATCCCACTTGATCATGGTGAATAATTCTTTTTATATGCCGTTGAATTCGATTTGCTAGTATCTTATTGAGAATTTTTGCATCCATATTCATCAGGGATATTGGCCTGTAGTTCTCTTTTTTTACTGGGTCTCTGTCTGGTTTAGGAATCAAAGTAATACTGGCTTCATAGAATGAGTCTGGAAGTTTTCCTTCCCTTTCTATTTCTTGGAATAGCTTGAGAAGGATAGGTATTATCTCTGCTTTAAACGTCTGGTAGGACTCCCCTGGGAAGCCATCTGGTCCTGGACTCTTATTTGTTGGGAGATTTTTGATAACTGATTCAATTTCTTCGCTGGTTATGGGTCTGTTCAAGCTTTCTATTTCCTCCTGATTGAGTTTTGGAAGAGTGTGGGTGTTCAGGAATTTGTCCATTTCTTCCAGGTTGTCCAATTTGTTGGCATATAATTTTTCATAGTATTCCCTGATAATTGTTTGTATCTCTGAGGGATTGGTTGTAATCATTCCATTTTCATTCATGATTTTATCTATTTGGGTCATCTCCTTTTTCTTTTTGAGAAGCCTGGCTAGAGGTTTGTCAATTTTGTTTATTTTTTCAAAAAACCAACTCTTGGTTTCGTTGATCTGCTCTACAGTTTTTTTAGATTCTATATTGTTTATTTCTGCTCTGATCTTTATTATTTCTCTTCTTCTGCTGGGTTTAGGCTGCCTTTGCTGTTCTGCTTCTATTTCCTTTAGGTGTGGTGTTAGATTTTGTATTTGGGAGTTTTCTTGTTTCTTGAGATAGGCCTGGATTGCAATGTATTTTCCTCTCAGGACTGCCTTCGCTGCGTCCCAAAGCGTTTGGATTGTTGTATTTTCATTTTCGTTTGTTTCCATATATTTTTTAATTTCTTCTCTAATTGCCTGGTTGACCCACTCATTCGTTAGTAGGGTGTTCTTTAACCTTCATGCTTTTGGAGGTTTTCCAGACTTTTTTCTGTGGTTGATTTCAAGCTTCATAGCATTGTGGTCTGAAAGTATGCATGGTATGATTTCAATTCTTGTAAACTTATGAAGGGCTGTTTTGTGACCCAGTATATGATCTATCTTGGAGAATGTTCCATGTGCACTCGAGAAGAAAGTATATTCTGTTGCTTTGGGATGCAGTGTTCTAAATATATCTGTCAAGTCCATCTGATCCAATGTCTCATTCAGGGCCCTTGTTTCTTTATTGACCATGTGTCTAGATGATCTATCCATTTCTGTAAGTGGGGTGTTAAAGTCCCCTGCAATTACCACATTGTTCTCAATAAGGTTGCTTAGGTTTATGAGTAATTGTTTTATATATTTGGGGGCTCCGGTATTCGGCGCATAGACATTTATAATTGTTAGCTCTTCCTGATGGATAGACCCTGTCACTATTATATAATGTCCTTCTTCATCTCTTGTTACAGCCTTTAATTGAAAGTCTAGTTTGTCTGATATAAGTATGGCTACTCCAGCTTTCTTTTGGCTTCCAGTAGCATGATAAATAGTTCTCCATCCCCTCACTCTCAATCTGAAGGTGTCCTCAGGTCTAAAATGAGTCCCTTGTAGACAGCAAATAGATGGGTCTTGTTTTTTTATCCATTCTGATACCCTATGTCTTTTGGTTGGCGCATTTAATCCATTTACATTCAGTGTTATTATAGAAAGATATGGGTTTAGAGTCATTGTGATGTCTGTATGTTTTATGCTTGTAGTGATGTCTCTGGTACTTTGTCTCACAGGGTCCCCCTTCGGATCTCTTGGAGGGCTGGTTTAATGGTGACAAATTCCTTCAGTTTTTGTTTGTTTGGGAAGACCTTTATCTCTCCTTCTATTCTAAATGACAGACTTGCTGGATAAAGGATTCTTGGCTGCATATTTTTTCTGTCTAGCACACTGAAAATCTCGTGCCAATTCTTTCTGGCCTGCCAAGCTTCAAAAGAGAGATCAGTCACGAGTCTTATAGGTCTCCCTTTATATGTGAGGGCACGTTTACCCCTTGCTGCTTTCAGAATTTTCTCTTTATCCTTGTATTTTGCCAGTTTCACTATGATATGTCGTGCAGAAGATCGATTCAAGTTACGTCTGAAGGGAGTTCTCTGTGCCTCTTGGATTTCAATGCCTTTTCCCTTCCCCACTTCAGGGAAGTTCTCAGCTATTATTTCTTCAAGTACCCCTTCAGCACCTTTCCCTCTCTCTTCCTCCTCTGGGATACCAATTATGCGTATATTATTTCATTTTAGTGTATCACTTAGTTCTCTAATTTTCCCCTCATACTCCTGGATTTTCTTATCTCTCTTTCTCTCAGCTTCCTCTTTTTCCATAACTTTATCTTCTAGTTCACCTATTCTCTCCTCTGCCTCTTCAATCCGAGCCATGGTGGTTTCCATTTTGTTATGCATTTCGTTTAAAGCGTTTTTCAGCTCCTCGTGACTGTTCCTTAGTCCCTTGATCTCTGTAGCAAGAGATTCTCTGCTGTCAGCTATACTGTTTTCAAGCCCAGCGATTAATTTTATGACTATTATTCTAAATTCACTTTCTGTTATATTATTTAAATCCTTTTTGATCAGCTCATTAGCTGTTGTTATTTCCTGGAGATTCTTCTGAGGGGAATTCTTCCGCTTGGTCATTTTGGACAGTCCCTGGCGTGGTGGGGACCTGCAGGGCACTTCCCCTGTGCTGTGGTGTATAACTGGCGTTGGTGGGCGGAGCCGCAGTCAGACCTGATGTCTGCCCCCAGCCCACCGCTGGGGCCACAGTCAGACTGGTGCGTGCCTTCTCTTCCCCTCTCCTAGGGGCGGGATTCACTGTGGGGTGGGGTGGCCTGTCTGGGCTACTTGCAGACTGCCAGGCTTGTGATGCTGGGGATCTGGCGTCTTAGCTGGGGTGGGTAGGCAAGGTGCACAGGGGCAGGAGGGGCAGGCTTAGCTTGCTTCTCCTTAGGTGATCCACTTCAGGAGGGGCCCTGTGGCAGCGGGAGGGAGTCAGATCCGCTGCCGGAGGTTTGGCTCCGCAGAAGCGCAGAGTTGGGTGTTTGCGCGGAGTGATCAAGTTCCCTGGTACGAACTGGTTCTCTTTGGGATTTTGGCTGGGGGATGGGCGGGGGAGATGGCGCTGGCGAGCGCCTTTGTTCCCGACCAAACTGAGCTCTGTCGTCCGGGGGCTCAGCAGCTCTCCTTCCCTTTGTCCTCCAGCCTTCCCGCTTTCTGAGCAGAGCTGTTAACTTATGACCTCCCAGACGCTAAGTCGCGCTTGCTGTGGGAACACAGTCTGTCAGGCCCCTCCGCTTTTTGCAAGCCAGACTCGGGGGCTCTGCTTGGCCGGCGAGCCGCCCCTCCGCCCCGGCTCCCTCCCGCCAGTCCGTGGAGCACACACCGCCTCGCCGCCCTTCCTACCCTCTTCCGTGGGCCTCCTGTTTGCGCTTGGCTCCGGCGACTCCTTTCTGCTAATCCTCTGGTGGTTTTCTGGGTTATTTAGGCAGGTGTAGGTGGAATCTAAGTGATCAGCAGGACGCGCGGTGAGCCCAGCGTCCTCCTACGCTGCCATCTTCCCAAAAGTAATTTAAAGGAAAAAAAAAAGCGAAAGAAACACACAAAATAAACACAGTAAATATAATATATGCACACAATAATTTCAACAAAATATGACTGAGTTGAGACCATCATAGTTATTTCAATTAACACGAATGGGATCATGTTAATGATGTTTTAAAAGCTCTTTTAAAAGATTTTCTTAGGAAAATATAGTTTGTCAAAACTGACCTCAGTAGAGATAGAAAGCTTAACAGATCAATTTACATAAAAGAAGCAGAGTTATCAAGAAACTACCCTCTAGAAAAGGACCAGGCCAGATGTTTTACAGGGGAATTTAACCAAACCTTTGGCAATCCCAAAACTACATAAGTGGCGTCAGAGGATAAAAAAAAAAAATGAAAGAAAATTTCCAACTTCTTCATTTGAAACTAGTATAACATCAGTGCCTAAACCTGATATAAACAGCACACAAAAAGAGAAAAGGCATTTAGACTAGAAAAACAACTAGGGGTATGTGAATTAGAAAAGAAATAAGTAAAACCATTTGCTTACAGATGATATAATAGTTATCCAGAATACCACTGACAATCAATGATAAAATTCATTCAATGAAAAATTCACAAGCTAGCAAGACATAAAATCAAAATGCAATACTCAGTTGTATTCATGTACACAAGTAATAACCAGATAGAAGTTGTAACAGTTAAGAAGCAAAAAATGATGTAGAAAAATTGGCAAAGACATGAACAGATGGTTCACCCAAAAAACATTATGAAAATGTCCCTTAATTATAGGAAAAGATAAGCTTTCTCATAATAAGAGAAATACCAATTAAGTCTACACTCAGGACTTCCAGCTTCTAGTAATGATAGAGTATAAAAACTGGCTGAAGACATCTTCCAACAGAAAACAGCTTTAAAACCTGACATCAAAAAATAAGTAACTACCAAAGGAATTGGAAGAGTGTACATAATCAGACAAACTTCTCCTCCTGGCTATAAGCCTGAAGCTAACATAATGTGACACTGGTAGAAATTGACCCACACTTAGAATCATTTGGTATTCGAAAAGGTTCACAGACAATTCACCTGGGGGAAAGATGCTCATTACAATACATGGGGATAGATTAAGGAAATACTTGTATGAGGAAAAAAAATGAATCTCCACCCCTACCCCATGTCATACTAAAAAACTAACTGAATTATTATAGATATAAACATAAGAACTAAAACAATTAAATCCTAGAAGGAACTTTTATAACCTTGGGTTAAACAAAGTTAACAAACTGTATACCTAAAATTAGTAAATTTTACTATATTGAAATTTACTATAGAAGAATTCTGCCTCAACAAAGCTTTTTTTTTTTTTAGAAAAACTATGCCAATACCATTTCTCACCCATCAGATGAGCAAAAATTCAAAAGCTTGATGGTCCTTTGTTGGTGAGGATGTTTTGAAACAGTCATTCTTATCTGGCATGCAGAATGGTGCCCCTATGAAGGAGGATTTGGCTGTTCTAACAAATCAATATATCATTTACCCTTTGACCTGACAATCTCATGTCTGGGAATTTACCCTGAAAATATGCCTCTAGTAGTATTAAAATATATATGCACAGTATTGCAGTCTTGCTTGTAATTAGAAAATATTGGAAACTTACCTTAATTCCTCCTGAGTAATATGGAGTGATTTCCAGGAGATATTACCAAGGAAAAAAAGCAGAGTTCAAAAGAGCATATATGCAGTGTTTAATAAACAAGAGCAGTTATATATCTGTTTATCTCTTATGAAAGACACCAAAGGAAGACGACACAGTGATGAAACTGGTTATTTATGGTGTGGGTGGACACAGGGTGGAAAAGATACAGGATGGAGAGACACCTCTCTGAGAATTACTTTTTATGTAATTTTTACTTTTGGGTGCATGTTAATATTCTACACATTCAACACATGTACAAAGAAATCAATAAAGATAAGGAAGGGAAAATGAACCTAAAGCTACAAGCCAACTGAAATAAATGAATCTGTTTGTATTTCAAATGAATACCATCCACATGCTAAAGGAAAACCAATTCAAGTAACTTGTGAACACAGTATTTGTGTTCAGACTTTGACAGGTTGGGACTGAGTTGGAAAAGAATTGCAGACAAATCCTGAACCTTTTTTTTAGTATTTTGTTGTTGTTGTTGTTTAGTTTTATTGTTGTTTTAGTGGTGCAGGCAAAGCAAGTCTGAAACCATTTTAGATGTATTATGGATGTTAGCAAATGTGTTGATTGTCGTTGAGAGCCAGAATCTCAATGAAAACGCACAGACATACAAAATAGAGTAAAGTCACAAAAGAATCCTGTGAGATGGACTGGAATTGGAGGTATTGTGAATGTATCATTTCTAAAATAGCTGTGTGTCAGGGTGCCTGGGTGGCTCAATCGGTTAAGCATCCGACTTAGACTCAGGTCATGAACTTGAGGTCTGTGAGTTCGAGCCCCACATCAGGCTATGTGCTGACAGCTTGGAGCCTGAAGCCTGCTTTAGATTCTGTGTCTCCCTCTCTCTCTGCCCCTCCCCAGCTCACGCTCTGTCTCTCTGTCTCTCAAAAATAAATAGACAGTAAAAAAATTTTTCATATCTATATGTATATGTGCACATACATATATGTATATTTTTATGCAATATATATATATATATATATATTTATATATATATATATATAATTATTCCCTGACTCTGTCAGTTGTAAGAACCAAGAAGCAGACACTCTAACAGCAGTGAACACATAGCATATGTAAATGCCCAGATATCATTAACTACTAAAGGAACCCAGTCTCCTTGGAGAAATGACTGATTTAAGCATTGGAGGGAGGGTAAATACAAGATGAACTTAGAACATCTCATTTTACCAGAAAATAAGGAAGTGCTCCAAATGACGGGGTCATGTCATAAGCAATAAGCTTGAAAAGGGCTCCTGCTAGCTAAATCTGGAAGAACTTGAGTACCAAAATAATTAAATACAGTAATGAGTTGCAGACCATTGAAAAAAGTAATCCTTAAGTCCATACCGTTAGTAAATAGATTAGTTAATTAATGGGGAGAAAGGGGAGCTCTTGCTCATTATAGACTGTTGAGTGCTGACGTAACTGCAGAGGCTGCCAGATTTGGGAAATCAGCATTTTGCATCTGTTTTAGTATAGACTGAATCAGGCTGGAGTCATCAGATGCTAAATCTAGGGGGAAATCTTGATGAAGAGCAGAGTATTTACATATTTACATGATTTTAAAGTAGCTCTCTATAAACTGCTTATTAATTGCTAGGGGAAAATAATAATTATACAGTAGTGAAATAAGACAACACCTTGCCCAGTGCTAAAAATTGATAGCACCAAAGAAGAAGAACAGATGGAGAATGTGACTCCAAATGTGAAACCTTGAAAAGGACACATCACCTATGTAGTGCTCCAGCAGAGAACATGTAACCTGAGTCTAGCTATGAGAAAGCATTAGACAAACTCAAAATCAAGAATACTTTTATTTTTTTTAAGTGTGTGTGTGAAAGAGAGAGAAGGAGCACAAGAGAAAGACAGAATGGCCGTATTCTTCAAAAATATCAATGTCATTTAAAAAAAGAAGAAAGAAAAGCAATAAAAGATCCCAGATTAAAAGAGCCTAAAGACAGGGAGAATAAATACAAGACCTGACCATAGTAGACTGGATCATGCACTGGAGTGGGGAAAATGTTCTAAAGGATGTTATTGGGTCAGTTGACAACCTTGGAGTACAAATGATGGATTAGATAAAAGTATTGGATCAGTGTTAAATTTCCTAAATTTGACAACTAAACTATGGTTATATGAGAATATACTTAGGAAATACTGAAGTTTTTAGGGGTAAAGAGCCATGATGTATGTAACTTACCCTCAGAAGGTTAAGGAAAAAAAGTGATGTGTGTGTATATGTGTTTTATGCATATACATCTGTACACATGTGTGTGCATGTATATGTGTGTTTCTATATGAGAGAGATTGAGAATTTGCAGGACTTCAGCAACAACCTGTACATACCAGTGGCTTACAAGTGTATTTCTCACTCATGAACATGTTAATGAAAGGATAAATCTGGTGAACTAGGTAAATCTGGGTGAAGGGTATGAGGATGTTTTCTGTACTACTAATTCTTGCAACTCTGCTGTGCACTCAGAATTATTTCCAAATAAGTGTTTAAAAGTCCTCTATTTTTTTGGCCAATTTTAAGACTCTCATTAAATATTTTTGTGCTTTGGTTGGTATGCGTTTTTAGCTGTGTCTTAAATTCCTGCATCAGTTTATATGGCCAGGCTTTTTTATGTTTTAGTGTTTGCATCCTGAAAGTAGACATTTAGGCATCTTCTTTGTTGATTTTTACATTTGGAACAAATGAGAAGGTGGGTTTTTTCCTACATTTAATTAAAATTGTCTTTTCTCCTAAATGGTTAGAGCTTAAAACTTTAGAATATAGAGCATACTTGACAAAATATTTACATTAAGGACTGATTAAGAAATGATTCTAAAGAAAAATTTAACAATTTTGCTTTTTTTCCCCTTGCAATACCTGCTTCTTCCACTTGAGGCCCTCCTGTATTTATTTCTCTGAACAGATTAATTTCTGTTATTAGGGAAGGTTGGGTCTTCATGAATAAATAAGACAAATATGTCTCAGAACTTAACAAGATTCAATAGAAAAAGATGGGACATAGATGGAAAAATAAATAGGAAAAAAAATCTTATATGATGAATGGTGAATTAGTGTAAGGAGTAATGAGGCAGATAATAGGCTTTAGAGTTAGACCATGTAGGTTTATTCTGATCCTGCCTCTTGCTTGCTCTTGACCTTGGGCAAGCTACTTCATCTCTCCAAGCCTCATTTCCATCACTTCTAAAATGAGTTTGATAATGGGATCCCTCACAAGACTGTTAGAAGTATTAAGCAACATATATAGTATAAATGTGTACAGCCCATAGTAAGCACTCAACAAATATAAACTATCATTGTCATTATTATAAATACTAGAAAAAGAAATGCTAGGTGCTGAAAAATATGTGGGAATGATTTGTTTTAACCATTTGCTTTAGAGGAGGAAAACCTAATTCTGGCTGAGAAGATAATGAGACTTTTTATAGAGAGGGTGACGCATACATGAACTGGGCCAGACATAGAAAGGAAAGAATGTTCCAGACGGAGGGCACAGCATAGAAATCATGCTATGAAAGAAAAAGTCTTGAGGGTCAAAATAGGCCTTTTGCACACTAACTGTACTATTATTTGTTAGTATGTTTGTGTTTTCATATCTAACACTGTGGTGATGATATCTGTCTTATAATTTGTTCATAGGAATCGAGACTTTCAGAGTAAAACTGTCAGAATATAGTAGGTTCCTCAAAAATAGTAACTTGGGTTTGTATTCTTTTATCAGCAGCAGCAGCAGCATTATTAAAAGCCCAGGAATATAAGGGAGCTATGGACAGATGAAAAGTGTTAGGAAGTGGCGTTTGGGTGGCTATGTTGGGGCCAAAGCATATAGGCACTTGAATACCAAACTAAGATTTTAAACAACAGACTGCCTCTGAAGATACTTGACAAGGAGAAAAATTATCAACTTGCTTCACCTATAATCTGATCCCTTTCTTTTCTTCACACTCCGCATCCAATTTGTTAGCCCTACTTTTTTAGCTACAGAATTTCACCACTTTTCACCACATCCATCACTAGTCTAAGCCACCATCATCTGTGGCTTGTGTTGTAATGACAGCTTTCTACCAGATCACCCTGCTCTTACCCTTGTTCCACCACCATACTGTCTAATCTGAATAGAGCAACCAGAAGTATCTTTTTTAAAACTTAAGTTAGAACTCTCTAGGGATTTCCATCACAGAGTAAAAGCCAAAATCCTACCAGTAGTAGCCTACAAGTCAATGTGAGAGCCTATGATGACCTACCTGATCTGCTGTTCTCACACTCCTCTTACCTCAGTGACCTCACCTCTTATCACTCTTCCCTCCCCCCGTTCCCTGCACCCTCACTCCACTGACCTCCAACCCTTACTACGTGTGGAGAAGTTTTGTGGTATTATTAATTGCTTTCTTAGGTGTTATATGCTTTCATGTTTTTGCCCTTTATATCTCCCAAATAGAGGGTAAGCTTCATAGGGGAGCTATCTCTGCTGTGTTCTCTGATTTATATTAGAATAATATCTGACACAGAGTAGGTACTTAGTAAATATTTGGTGAATAAAGGGATGAATGAAGAATATCTATACTTAAGAGTATTCAGTAACTCAAGATCAAATAAGAGGCTTTTGTAATAGTGTGGACCAGCACTGTCTAATGGAGGTATGAGAGCCCCCTATGTATTGTTAATTTTCTTTTTTAAAATTTTTTTAATATTTATTTTTGTGTGAGAGAGAGAGAGAGAGAGAGAGAGAGTACAAACAGGGGAGGGGCCATTGAGAGAGAGAGAGACACACACACACACACACACACAGAATCCGAAACAGGCTCCAGGCTCCAAGCTGTCAGCACAGAGCCCAACACGGGGCTTGAATTCCCAAGCCGTGAGATCATGACCTGAGCTGAAGTCAAATGCTTAACCGACTGAGCCACCCAGGCGTCCCTGTATTGTTCATTTTCTAGTGGCCACATTTTTAAAACAGTAAAAAGAAATAGGTAAAATTATTTTAAATATACTTTAGTCTGATATATCTAAAATAGGATTGAAGATGCAATAATATTAAAAATTCATTAATGAGATATTTTTACATTCTTTTTTCATACTGTATCTTTGAAGTCCAGTGTTATTTACACTTAGAGCATATCTTATTTTGTACACTAAATTTTCATTGAAAATGCTGTATCTGTGTTTAGATTTAACAAGATTTACTGTTGAAAAAATGGTTTCATATACACAAATTTTCCAGACATAACTTAAAAATTTTCTACTAACTGAATACCAAAATCTTTTTCTAACAATATTTACATGCATATGGATAAAACGATTTCATGCTTTTCTAGAAGACTTTGCCTTTCAAGCAAATTATTTCAAAACTACATCTTTTCAAATTAAGTATATCACTAATTCTTAATACCATTAACATCAAGTTCAAAGAAGTATGTATTGAAAGCAATTCTAAATTTATCAGTATCAACTTAGCATACCTTAAATTTTTCTTAGTTTTTTGTAACTAATTTATGTGACACTATGAATAATTAAAATCTGCATATTAATTTATGGTAGAAAATATGTAAAATCATTATTATTGATGGATATTATTAAAAGTTTTAATGTCAGTATAAATTCTTATACTTGTTTGGTTTCACAAATAAGCCTTCCCTTTTCTTGGTGCTTTTTATTTAGCTCATTCATGTGCAGTGTGATAATAATTTTTTTTGTCCTTGATTATTGAATATTAGGCAAGCATTCCTTCTGTTTTAAGAAAATTTTTAATTCAAGTTAAAAATATGGTAAATCTGGGGCGCCTGGGTGGCGCAGTCCGTTAAGCGTCCGACTTCAGCCAGGTCACGATCTCGCGGTCCGTGAGTTCGAGCCCCGCGTCGGGCTCTGGGCTGATGGCTCAGAGCCTGTTTCCGATTCTGTGTCTCCCTCTCTCTCTGCCCCTCCCCCATTCATGCTCTGTCTCTGTCCCAAAAATAAATAAACGTTGGAAAAAATAAAAAATAAAAAATAAAATATGGTACATCTTTGTAAAACTCTTGCACAATTCAGCCAAAGACTATTGGCAAAGAACACAGGATCATTAAACCCATTGTCTTCTAAAGTTAGTGAAGAGTCATAGAATTTGCACATATATACTAAACAATATTAACAACTGTATCTATGACGTTTTTCACACATTCAGTTTCAAAAACTGAGCACAGATATTTTCCACATGTAATGTACAGTGGAATGAAGCAATAAAGAAAACAGTCTCTTGTTGGAAAATGTCAGTAAGTTTGAATTTTTGATCCAACAAGGCTGCAGCATCATCTATTATGATAAGCAATTTTATTCAATATCCAGCTGAAACTCTTTCTTTGAAAGATGTAAAAGTTAAAAATATCTAGACCACAAGTTTGATTTTTTTTAGGCTGCAGATTGATAGCTTTTTGTCATAAATTTGGAAGTTCCCTAAGATAGTACATGCATGAAGTTTGAATTGGGCAGTGTCTCCTATGTCACATGGCTCACCTAAAGCTAAAGAAAGGTCTTTGTAGTTTTTCAGATTTTAAATCAATGGATCATTGATGTTGTTAAAAAGTTCTTGTATTCTGTAGGCATTTGTTTTGTGACTTAATTGATGATCTTTCATTTTTGGTAAAATATCTTTTCTAGTCTTTTATCATAACTGAAATTACCATCTTGATCTAAAAATGGTTTATTTACTCTTTTGTGCAATGATCCAAGCCGTTTTATAGCTGGCCAAAATTACAAATATTAAACATTCACTTCTGATTTCAGGTGACTGATATCATTGGTTCTTGTTTCACTATTAAGAGAAAACTTACAGATTCACTAGATTCACTATGTAGGTACAAAAATGCCTCTTAATATTGTTCACTTTTTATACACTTAAAATTTTTCATCACAATAGACAGCTTTGTAGATTGCAACTGAATTTATCATGAAATTTGCAACATACCTTCTTGTAGTCTCTTTTTATTGTCCTGATTATATTACTAGTTAATACATCTCTATTTTATATTGTACTGGTAATATGTCTTTATTTTAGGGGCGCCTGGGTGGCTCAGTCGGTTGGGTGTCCGACTTCGGCTCAGGTCATGATCTCACAGCTTGTGAGTTCGAGCCCCGCGTCGGGCTCTGTGCTGACAGCTCAGAGCCTGGAGCCTGCTTCGGATTCTGTGTCTCCCTCTCTCTCTGCCCCTAACCCACTCACGTCCTGTCTCTGTCTCTCTCAAAAATAAATAAACATTAAAAAAATTAAAAAAAAAAAAGGTCTGCATTTTAAATATAAAATCTTTTCCATACCTACTACTTTAAATAGAAAAAATAATTATATTCTAATAAAAATAAGCATTTCAACTTAAATACCAATTATGATTTACATTAAGTATTACTGTAACTCATGTTGTTGCATAAAATGTTCAGATAAGCACATTCTTACATTATTGCATTAAAAATTTAAATTAATTAATCCATAGTAACCACATCAGTTTATGTATATTACACAAATGACTTACATGCCTATTGAACACTACAGTTCAACAATTATATCTTAAATGATGCAGTCATTAAAATGAAACAAAGCTCCATCAAAACAGTAAAGTTTTGTAAAATGGAAAAATATTTTATACTTGAGAATGTTTTAATTTAAATGCAAACTAACTAAAACTATATTGAAAATTCAGTTGACCAGCTATATTTCAAGTGCTCAATAGCCACATATAGCTAGTGGCTACCACAATGGACACTGCAAATCTAGAACCCTACATTCTTTTTTTTTTAACATTTATTTATTTTGAGAGAGAGAGAGCATGAGTATGCACATGTGTGCATGAGCAGGGGAAGGACAGAGAGAGAGAGGGAGAGAGAGAATCCCAAGCAGGTGCAGAGCCCAACACTGGGCTCAATATCACGAACTGTGAGATCATGACCTGAGCCAAAATCAAGAGTTGGATGCTTAACCGATTGAGCCATCCAGGCACCCCTAGAACTCAACCTTCTTGCTACTCAGAACATGATCCAGGACCAGCAGTGTCAGTAACACCTGGAAGTTAGCATTGCAGGGTCTCACATGCCACCCCAGACTTCCTGAATCAGAATCCATATCTAACAAGTCGCCAGGTGATTTGTACGCACCTTAAAATTTGAGAAGCACTCTTCCAGGTGATAAGTAGTGGAGGGTTTAACCTGGTGGTGGCAATGGAAATACACCAACGAGGTCTGTGTGAAAGATACAATGAGAGTAGTCAATCAGACTTAACAATGATAGAATGTACAGTAATGGAGCAGTCAAGACTTTGTAATTTAGTGATTGAGAGGCTATAATGGTTCATGCTGTAATGATTCATAGTATTCTTAGTATTATGTAATGTGTATTTTCCAGGGGTGCCTGGAAAGATGCTTTCAGGTTCTATGTCCCTCTCTCTCAGCCCCTCTCCTCATGCTCTCTCTCTCTCTCTCTCTCTCTCTCTCTCTCTCAGAAATAAATATACATCAGGGCACCTGGGTGGCTCAGTCAGTTAAGCGTCCGACTTCAGCTCAGGTCATGATCTCGCGGTCTGTGAGTTCGAGCCCCGCGGCGTGCTCTGTGCTGATGGCTCAGAGCCTGGAGCCTGCTTCAGATTCTGTGTCTCCTCTCTGCTCCTCCCCTGCTCGCACTCTGTCACTCTCTCTCTCTCAAAAATAAATTAACATTAAAGAATGTTTTTAAAAATAAATAAATATACATTAAAAAAATTAATGTATATTTTCCAGTTTTAGCAAAAACAGTTTAAAGTATATGTATATATTCGTATATACAAGTATATCCATACATATTGGCACAGCTATTCATTTCAGTAATATACACTTTCAATAAAAAATATACTGCCCAAAATCAACCATAAAACTGTTCTTTTTATTTTTTATGTTTTTATTTTTTTAGTATATTGACTGTGTATACCATTCAACTTATGTATATAGAATGATATCATTCTGTTTAAGGGGATTTCAGCGATACAGATGAATTGTTAATGAGAGTTCCTATACTTTGTTGAAAATACTAAAATTCTGTCTCCTCAAGGATTAATTTCTTTATTCACAATTAGCAAAAGAGTGTTTAAAAATCACAGATAGGGGCGCCTGGGTGGCGCAGTCGGTTAAGCGTCCGACTTCAGCCAGGTCACGATCTCGCGGTCCGTGGGTTCGAGCCCCGCGTCGGGCTCTGGGCTGATGGCTCAGAGCCTGGAGCCTGTTTCCGATTCCGTGTCTCCCTCTCTCTCTGCCCCTCCCCCGTTCATGCTCTGTCTCTCTCTGTCCCAAAAATAAATAAACATTGAAAAAAAAAATTAAAAAAAAAATCACAGATAGAGAATGTGTATAACTCTTCTCTTAAAAACTTTTAAAAACCAGAAACTTGAGTTATATGAAAAGTACATAGGTAACCTGATTATTAAAACACCACTAGATTGATTTTTAATTTATTTTACAATGATGGTTACCAGTTCAATTTGATATCCTTTGTTCACTCATTTATAAACTTTTAATTGAATTATTGTGAGACAGTGGCCTGATCCTAAAAACAGAATAATCTCCCCTTTTTGAAGGTCCATTAACTATTGCAAATTATGGAAATTAAATTAGTGACCCAAAAAGAAAGCAGTGAAGAACTGAAAGATAGGGAGAGAGGGAAAAAGGGAGAGGGAGGAAAGAAAGAAGTAAAAAGGCAAGAACAACCTATGAAGAGATCCTTTTTCTCTAGAAAGGATCAGGTGTGCTGCTTTTTTTCAACCAGGGCTGACTACTAGAATACTTACTTATTTGTAAGGAATTGGCTGCACTGTTCTCTTTTATGCCTTACAGAATAACCCCACCTTACTGTTTAAAATCATGAGCGCAATTTCCCACAAAATAAGACTTCTCGTTATTTTTTCTTCAAGTTCTAACAACTTTTAACAGGCATGGGCCATTCTCCTAACAACTTCCTTTGATCAACAACTTTTCTAAAATGTACTCTCACACTTAAGTTGTTTCAAGTTGGTTTCAGCAGTGTGTTTATGACCTAAGGCAGCGGTGAACTGGTAAACAGTCCAAAGCCAAAGTATTTAGCTTGTCTGAACCAGTCCTTGCGCTAAAGAAACACGGGAAATTGCTCATTTGGCAACTTCTTGACGTTCAGATAAGCCCAGTTGCAGTTAGCCTCACCTGTGCAAAGGTTGGGTTGAATGTTTGACGAGAGCATGAAGTCCTGAGGCAGAAACGTAAGGTCAAATCAGCACAGGAGTCTCTGTGGGTAGTTAAGGTTGAACATGAACTTAGTTACAGCTGGTGCAGCTGGCTTGTGAGCTGTCTTGGTTGATGGATGAAGCAACAAAGGAAACTAACAACGGATTAAATATATCTCTAAAAGGAACAACAATACTATGGGATTTACTAAAGGAGTACTCATGTATTTACACTCTTAGAGATTGTGTTCCTTTCTGCATTTATTAAAGAAACAGTAAAGCCTCTAATTTTTAGAAGTGGTGTCAGTGCCCATACCCTTTTTATTTTTATTTTTTCGTGATCTGGACTTTTTATAGTATTTCAGTATAGCACTAGTAGATATTCTAAGATGCTGTCTCATCTTCAGAAAGGAAAAGAAGAAAAATACATATATTTGATTTGTCAGTCTTTTCTCTTCTGAAAGGGTACTATAGTAAAATGTTCCTATGCTTCCATTTCAGGTAGTCACTTTGTGACCTCAAAATGTCAACTTTTATTTTCTATTAAAAATCTGCTTTACAAGCATCTTTCATGCTACTCTTTTATAGCCGCAGCCACCTCCTTCTGTCCTCCCTCCACTAACGCCTTGCAACCAGTAATCTGTTCTCTATCTCTATAATTTTGTCATTTCAAGAATGTTATGTAAATGTGATCATACAGTATGTCACTTTTGGGCATTGGCTTTTTTCACTCAGCATAATTCCCTTGGGACACATCCAGGTTGTTGCGTGTGTCTATAGGTTGTTCTTCTTTATTGCCAAGTGCTTATAAAACTGGTGAAATCTGATTAAGGTTGGTGGATTGCATCAATGAAATTTCCTGTTTGTGATATTTTACTGTTATAATCATGCAAGTTATAAGCATCGGAAGAGGCTTATTGAAGAATACAGGGAACCTCTCTCTATTATTTCTTACAAATGTGTATAATTTACAGTTATCTTTAAATGATTTTTTAAAAGCCTTTTTGAGAGATAAAATTATAAAGCTCTTATAATGACAGACAGCAATCTGAGCGAAGAAATTTATTAAAAAAGAAAACTTGGTTGAATTTATTTTTCAACATTAGTTCCCTTTTTGTGAATCAAAATATGACCCATGTATTTTCCAACATTAGACTTTGCTCAAGAAACTGCCTGAGTTAAAGACAGCTTGCTTGGAAAGGGAACACAAGAACAGTCCAGTTGGCGTCCCTCTTTGCCCAGACACCAGCCATATCCAGTGATTCACTGGACGTGAATGTGGCATTCTGACCAAGCATTGGCAAACAAAGATGTCTATTTCAGAATCCCCATTCCCAAACAGTTTTCTTTTTAATGTAGAAAAGGTCTTACCATGTTAAGAAAACCTGAGTAAAATTTTGTTATCCTGTTGATACTACAGAACCCATTTGAATGGTGTCAGCTCAATTAGAATCACAGAATTTTTGAAGTTGGAGGAATTTGGAAGGGAAATGACCTTATTCTTCACAGAAACCTTCCAGTTCATTTGATGACAGTATTTTCTGTAGTTGGTTGGCTTAGCTAGAACTGATGTTGGGGTTCTGGGTTCCCCGCCGTGAGCCACTTACTTTCTGGCTGTTCAGGGACCAATTCAGCACTCTGTCATCAATTGTTTCACGCATGCGTTGTAGTGACTTACAAGGGAGACTTGGCAAGGGAATTTAAGAAACATTTATTGAATGCTCTTTTGTATGGATGTACTGGGAAAGCTAGACGTCTTATTCACAAGGAACTCTCAATCCAGTGAGAAGAAAGTAAAATAGAGCAAAACCTATAAAGCATTGTAGCATAGGTGCCCAATCGCTGGTGCATTGTCAGAGGTATATTTATCTACCACAGCAGACATTACTCCCTTAATTTTTCTTATTTAACTTAAAAGTACAAATCCCTAAAATTTCATTAGCTGCTAAGAGAACACCTTTCAGGGTGTGTTTTAAGCATCTGTGTACATGCCAGACTTTTATGTCTCTTGATGTTAGAGCAATATATATTGCTGACAAACTAGTAAATTTTACCCAAGGAGGAAGTAGTGATAAGGCAGCTGACACTATAAAACTCTTATCTTGGCAGTTTACTATGTGAGAAGCACTTTCAGTACTCTTACTTCAATATGGGACTCTCTTGACATTGTGTTAAGTGATTTATTCGCAAACTGTTTTAGAATGAAAAACAAGACTTCTCTAGTCATACCCAACCCTATATAAATAAATCACCCTATTTGAAAATACTGTACTTTGATCCATTGTCATCCATGTTAGATACCAAGGATTGTCTGTGGTGATGAGTTTCAGATGAAATTGTGAATTCCATCACAATTCTTTAATATTGAAGGTAGCTCATTTCCTGATCTGATTGCTAGGGACATTCTGTCACTCCTGAGCCTATGCCCTTCGTCTTATCCCCCACCCCCCATCCCTTTTGGCTCTTCATTTCTCTTATATTCCTAATAACTGTTTTTCCTCTTTCGCACATCATTTTATAAGATCTCTTTACACTGTAATTATTACCCCCTCTTGCTACCAAATCTGTTGTAAATATTTCCCCATCTACAAATTCCCTTCCTAATTTTTTCAAAGATTTTTTTAATACAGGTGTTTTTGTGTTGACAGATCTTTTGCTTTGTGCCTTCTCCTTTTAAATAATTTTCTTAAAAGTCCCTTCCTTACCAGACATCAGATACACATTAACCTGGTTTTCCACCTCACTGTGTCTGTCTTAATTTAACCTATCTATGAAATTATTTTGTTTGGTCTATGGTATGAAATGAGGAACTACACTTTATACTTTTGTCTTCCCAGATAATTTGTTGTTGCAGCTACTCACTCTGTTGTGGTATCTCCATTACCATAGATTAAACTGTTACATAGTCTAGGGTCTGTTTGGGGCTATCTGCTCTTTCAGCTGCTTTGTCAATAAATATTTATTGGGTGAATGAATGTTTTATCTAACTCTTCTTTGGCCAGTACCAACTATTTTGGTATATGCCTATGTCCTTGAACCACATCCTACCTCTTTCTTTCCTGTTGTTACTGTTGTTTCCCAAAATTTGTGGTACCAGTTCTCACTGATTTCTTTTTCTTCCTAAATGAATTTAGGAATATTATTACCTTTTATCTAGATTACAGCTTGGAATTCTCGGTCAGGTTCTTCCAAAACAAACAAAAAAATTTGATAAAATTACCATCCCAACTGGATTAAAACTCTAAAAGTTAAATTGGAAGTTACATATTTCTGTTTCAAAGCCAGCTCTTTGTTAAACCCCAAGCTCCAGATAAATTCTAAATGTTTAAATAGCCAAAACATAGCTTTTGTGTTGTAGCAGGTTTCAGTGAGCAGAGTTGACATTCTGATTAGGAAAGGAAATGCCCAATACTGTAGATGTTTCCTTCAGTACATTTGTAATCAGATTTGGAGAAGTAGGAAGACAGTTGTTTTTGTTTTTTTTTTTTCTTTCTATCAACCTTCACTAAACTAGAAAATGCATGTTTAGGGTTAAATATATTTAACTGGATTTTAACAAATTAATATTTATATTGTGAGCAAGTTACATGGTAAAATTTATGAGATAGGTGTACCTGTGGGTCTGTCTTTGATTAGGGACTTCTGTTTATAGACAGAGATTGAAAATTGTTTCTTTGGTTTTCTTTGATGTTCAGAGTCAGAGCTCAATTTTGCACCTTTTGGAGAATGAGGCAGGTGCAGGTAGAGAAGCTGACAGCTCTTGGGAGGGTTAATTAGAGCTAATTATAATTTGATTGACCTGCTTTTCTTCCAGAAAGCTTAACCAAATCTTCCTTTGCAAAATGGGGATTTTGTTTTTTCTTACAAACTGAAGAAAATCGTTGTTTCTTGGATTTATGAGTGTCTGTCATTTTACACACTTTCCAAAGAAGTGTCAGCACATAATTCATAGAAGCAGGGATACAGGTGGAGTTGGAATGGACCTTTAAGATTATATAGTCCTTGAGAGCATATATTATATTAGCTTGTGATGAAAAACTACTTTTTGGGAAAGATAAACTACTGTGCATAATTTTTAAATCTATGTGATGAAAAACTAAGAATAAATTTGTAAAACACAATGAAGTGTAACTGTTCCTAATTCCACATAGTTTTGATATAATCTTATTTACTTGATAAATACTATGAAAGGATTTTTAAATGTATATGTAAAGAGAATATAATGAAGTGATTTGCTTTTCATTAAGTGTTTTTCATAGCATGGTTTATGGTTGTTATTGTAATTATTCAAATGAAATATCATTCTAATAGTCCAATAAAATTGAAACCTTTTATGAAGAACTTTCCTATGAAAGCTTCTTACCTAATAAGATTTTCTAAGGCAGTTACTATATATGAAAAACAAAGTTGACATTTTTACCATCAACTCAGTTGTATCTCATATTTATGGTTTAAGTGGAGCACTTGTTCATGTTAGATAGGGTTTTACTCTCAGCTTGTGTTCTAATTTGAACAATCAAGACTCGTTGGCTTTAGAAGTCAGGCAGTAAAATACTTAATATTTTAATGAGGATTCAAGATAGCAATAGGAGATACTAAGTAGTATGTGATTAATTATAGACAACAGATATAAAAGATAAAAGGAGGGAAAATTGTAAGCGGAAGTGGTCTGGGAAGATTGGAGAAGGTATAATCTGAAGTAGATTTTAAATGATAGACAATCAAATGAAGGAAAAAGAGGAAAAGTGTATACATAGCAGAAGGAACATTGTCCTGGACAGCATCTTAGAGGTGGGAGAGTTTAGTCTGGGAAATTTGGAAAGTAATGTACTTGGATATGGTAATCATGTAAGAGAATTGAATGTGCCAAAGCTGGAAATAGAGATTTGGAACAAGTAGTGGAGAGCCTTGAAGTATGGAGATTGAGGTTCTATTTTATCATACTACCTAAGGTTATCTCAGTCTTGTTACGTGAGCAGTATTTTGGGAAAATTGATCCTTCAAAAGTATGCAGAATATGCAGTAGTGAAAAACACAATGGGCAGATAGTGAAGAACACAATGGGCAGGGTGATCATTTATGTGATTCTCATAGTATCTAACTATGAGGTGATGGAAACATGAATCAGTCATGGAGGCAAGAATGCAGATTAAGGAATAGGTGGAAATATATCATAAACGACTTCGCAGTATTTAATAACTGGCTGGGTATGAAGTGGATGGTAGGCTGGATGTATGCATGAAAGAGGAGTAAGGAAAGAGAAAGGAGAGAGCACATATCAGAGGCACACAGAAAGTTCTGTGAATTAACTACCCCTCTCCAAAGTGCGTCCATGCTTAAATAAGGAACAAGTTGCATATTCCTTTGTGAATATCTGCAAATTACTTTGAGATCATCCATTGGAGAGAAATGGTATACATGTTTTAAAAATCCGATAAGGAAACTAGAGGTAACTTGCTTTTTAAACACTTTTCCTTCAACAGCCCTCTTCCTGCAGTAACCCTTAGTCTTTTTTCGCAAGCTGTAGTGGGACAAAGACCAACAAGGGTTCTCCAATGAGTGAATGTAGGAAGCTGATAAGAGAAGTATTCTTTCAGGCTTAGTAGCGTAAGTTACATTACACCAAGACATATATCTCTTTGCAGTCTCTTTTTTTTCCTCCTGTCGCCCATTGACATTTTGAAAGATTTACTGATTGGCTTAAAAATTACAGAATTTCGAAGGTTAGTGACATGGATGTGCTAGCCTAATTACAAATGTGCAACTGTTGTTAATGCTTGCTCCTACTTTAGGGAGTCGTAACTGGAGAAGAAAATGTTTTACATAATTGTTGCTAACATTAAAAAGACCCATGCCTATTATGTTCCCAAACAACTTCTCTAAAGTTCAGTAACTGGTATTACTAATTGATTGCCTCAGGAAAGCCCTTAATAAACTGTCTAGTCTAGCCCTCTGATCACATAGGTGATTATGTGTATTTTTCAAAACCAGTAAAGAGGAATGGGAAAGAGCAGTACCAAGAACTATAATCGTTTCTTTAACCCTCCTGTGAGAATTGTTTCGATGTTATTAAGTAGGTGTTATTTCCCATTATACATCTGGACAAACTGAGTCTTAGAGAATTACATAGCCAGAAAAAAAGAAAGATTACACATCAAAGATTCTGACCTAGCTTTAGCTCATCTAACACTCATGTTTTTTCTTCTACATCATGTTCCTTGTGGGGGTGGAAAAACACATAGCACATTGTCTTTTGTCTGAGCTTATGGTGCCCTTTGTGTGAGTTTATAGTACCCTTTGTCTCTTTTGTCAAAGGAGAATTTGGCCTGATCTTTCCTGAAGATTCATTGTGAAAATGTAAGGTGGAAAATCCTCGTTTTACAATGGGACAGTATGAGTTGAAGGTATTTCCTCAGTGTCACCAAAAAAAAAAAAAAAAAAAAGCCAAATCAGAGATTTGATTTCTTGTATATGGATATGTGCTTCTGGTGTATGTGCTCACACTGCTTAGTATGAAAAAGCATAATGCTTATGTTGATTTTTCTGATTGCTATAACATCTTGGTTTCTCTTTTATTTTGTAACTTTCTAAACTGAATTAATCTCTATCTAATACAAAATAAATCAGTGAACTAGCTGCAGCATTTATCCTGATTGGATTTCAGGCTCAATTGTTACAGACATGGGAGGCTTTGCAGTTATTTATTAGAAGACGACCCGGGAAGAAAAGAAAAAATGGATTTATGTGATCCTGTATTGCTAAATACAGCACACTGCTGCTGTCTCTTTTTTACTGCTTCCTCTAAAAGTCATCATTTCAATGCACTAATCTTTTAAACAGCCATTCAGTGGGAATTGGGCTAGAACTTTGCTAAGGGGTCACATTTACCAACCCGACAGTTATACATTTACAAAAGAAATAGCATGAATTTATTCAGCATCAAAACCTCTGCATCTTTTACCACCCAACTGCATTTCACACTGTATTACCATCAGTGAACTATCATGACTATATAAATTCCATCCAGATTCTTCATTTAATTAACTAGCATTCTTTGAACAAAAATAAAAGTGCTGTTTTTATAGGGGAATAAAAGCTGCATGAAGTGAGTGTGAAGGAGACAAATCATCAAATTAGTTATTATTCATTGCAGCTATGGAGAATTCTCTGCCCCTCCTCTTTCTCTTCAGTGGCACTATATTTTTTTCTAGCTTGATTGAATGAATGGAAAAGGGGGGAACAGTGTAGCAGCCTCGAAGGTATTTCAGTATATTGTAATGGTCACATCCTAAGCTCATGTGGGGTTGGGCACTCACGATATTGTCAAATACAAGTGATTTTTTTTTTTTAATCATTTTCTGTTTTTGGAGAGACAGTATGGCATAGTAGCCAAGAGCATGAACTTTGTGTTTTGTGACTAGACAGCCTTGGTTCAATTCCTAGCCTGTTTGTGACTTTTTTTTTTTTTTTTTTTGAGAGAGAGAGAGGGAGCATGAGCGGGGTAGAGGGAGGAGGAGCAGAGAGAGAGAGAGAGAGAGTTTCTCTGCACTGTCAGTGCAGAACCTCCATGCAGGGCTCGATCCCATGAACTATGAGATCATGACCTGAGCTGAAACCAAGAGTCAGACGCTTAACTGAGTGAGCCACCCATGAGCCCCTAGGTTTGTGTTTCTGAGCAAGTTACTTAATGTATCTGTGCTTCAGTTTTTTCCACCTGTTAAATGAGTATAATAATAGACATACCTCAGGCAGCAGTGTGTGGATTGGCTGAGTTGGTCCATGTAAATCATTTACAGTAGTGCCAATATCCATCTGCATCCTGTATGTACAAAAGCAGTCTGATGTGAAGGTGATGAAGCTGTGACACCAGTGACTTGGTCACCTGGCCTGAACCAACTGATGTGGCTTCATAAATGTTCTTTTATTTACCCAGATAGTTCTTTGTAACAGTATTTTTTTATTATAAGACAGTTTTAAAAATAAAGAAATTAAGTTTTGTTTTTTTAAATTTTTTTTTTAACATTTATTTATTTTTGAGACAGAGACAGAGCATGAACGGGGGAGGGTCAGAGAGAGAGGGAGACACAGAATCCGAAACAGGCTTCAGGCTCTGAGCCGTCAGCACAGAGCCTGATGCGGGGCTTGAACTCACGGACTGCGAGATCGTGACCTGAGCTGAAGTCGGACGCTCAACCGACTGAGCCACCCAGGCGCCCCAAGTTTTGGTTTTTTTTATTTGAGTATAGTTGACATGCAATGTTACATAAGTTTCAGGTGTACAAGGTAGTGATTCAACAACCATACAGTTATGCTGTGCTTGTAATTACCCTCTGTCACCATGCAACGCTGTTGCAATACTGTTGGCTGTATTCCCTACTGCTGAATCTTTTGTTCCTGTGGCTGAAATGGAGCTCTTTGAATCAGAGGTGTGATAGGCAGTTGGTTGGCCATATCTCTCCATCCTGAACCCTGCTGCCAGATTTAGCTTTCTGAGACACTCTGTTCTCAAATCAATTTCTGTTCAAAAGGCCTTAAAAGTTACCTGATATGGGGCACCTGGGTGGCTCAGTCAGTCAGATGTCCGACTTTGGCCTAGGTCATGGTTTGTGAGTTCGAGCCCCACATTGTGCCCTGTGCTGACAGATCGCAGCCTGGAGCCTGCTTCGGATTCTGTGTCTCTCTCTTTCTGCTTCTGTCTCTCTCTCTCTCTCTCAAAAATAAATAAGCATTAAAAAAAAAAAAAAAAGTTACCTGATGCAAGCTCTTTTGCCTGTCATGCCATTTCCACCAGAGCCTTGCTTGTTCTTTCCCTGTATCTCCTCAACCTTTTTTATCCATTGTTCTCCCAGGAAACATGTACTCCAGTCAAAATTAATCTAGTGCCATTTTTCAAATGTACCACATTCCTTCTTGTCTCTCTTCCTTCGTTCACATTGGTCTTTTTGTCTAACATGCCCCACCCTGTTCCTCCACTTATCTAAGTTATACCTAATTTTCTGAACTGAGCCATAAAAGGGAAGGTACCTTTTATCCTCTTTGTATTTTTTATCACATAATATGATTGTCTGGATGTGCTAGCTGCTAAGTAAATGCTGTTAATGATGATGAAGTCTTCTGTTAGCTCTACTTTCAAACTATATTTAGTATCTCACCACTTTACACCAACTCCAACACTGTCACCCTTGTTCAAGCCGCAGTTACTTTATGCCTGTCCCCTTCTTCCACCTGCTCCACCCTTGCCCACTCCCTACAATTTACTCTTAACCCATCTGCAAAAGTATTGCACTTACAGGTTAAGTCAGATCATAATCGTTTCTCTGCGCCAAACTCCCCAATAACTTCCCATCTCACCCTGAGTAAAGCCAAAGTTTTTATGATGCCCTACAAAAGCCTCTTAAGGTCCGCCACTCCACCCCAACACCATCCCTGCCCTCACTCCTTGTGTCCTACTACTCCCTTCTTCCTGTCCCTTACCACTCTCTACTTCTGTCACACTGGCTTCTTTGCTGTTCTCTAAAGATGCAAGGAACAGTTCCACCTCAGGGCCTTTGCACAAACTGGTTCCTTTTCCCAGAAAGCTCTTTGAGAAATCTTCATGCCTCCATGCTTCCTGCAGCTCTCTGATTAAATGTCTTCTCAGTAAGGTCTTCACTGATAATCCCTAATTTATTGTCTATCTCTCCAAACTAGAGTGTCAATGGGGGGGAGGGGGTGCATGAGGGAGGACTTTTTGTCTGTTTTGTTAGGTTCTCTGTCCTCAGTACTTGAAACAGAATCTGACATATAATAAGTACTTAGGAAACAGTTAGTGCATGTATGAATGAAAAATTGACCCTTAAAAATATGTCCATATTCTTAACTCTCCCTTCATTTCAAACGTATTTAGACTCAAACAAAAGCAAGCATCCTATAATAGCTCTGAGAAAATTAAAATAGCCATAGTTGAATATTAGCCATGGCAATTGGAGCAGAAAGTTCCATTGCAGAGAAAAGATATTTCTGCATCAAGTAAAGAAAAAGAAATCATTTACAGTATAATAACTGCCATGTGAAATTATATTAGGTGTCCTGGGGGGACTGTCGTCCACCCAGCACCAAAGCACATTTTGAGAGCGCAAATGGTTTTGGTCACTCCATCCTCTTCCTAAGGTAGAGAATGTAGCTAGTTTTGGGTTTTTTTTATTTGTTTTTATTTGTTTGTTTGTTTTGTCATTTGTTTTGTCACTTAGTTGTAGAGGAAAAAGGTGAAAGAGCATTAATGTTGGAGTTTAGCAGACCCAGGTTTAAACTCTGGCAATACTATGTGTCCTTGGACAGAATGGGTAACCTCTCTGAGCCTCTGTTTAATTATGTATAAAATAGTTTTTAATAATGCCTTTCTCTGTTCTAGAGGTTAAATGAGAAAAGACACATGAATCTTCTAGGACAAAAATGTCATGTGAGCATTGCACCCTATAGAAATAGCTATATGTTTTGCTACTGAATTCCACGTTTTGGCTTAAATCAAAAGGGAGAAATAGCAGTTAGACTGATGTCTAGGAATAAGCTTTGGGTCCTGGGCTCGGACCACAGGGAAGTCTGCTACACCACAGATCTCTCAGCTGTATCTGATGAAGCTGTAAGCACCTTTCTAGAACATGAGCCCTACCACCTACTTGAGTTTTGTGGAAGCCTACTCTTTATCTTCTGAACCAGTTCTTATTCTAGTCTCCATTTTCAATTCCCTTCTACTTCCCTTATTTCCAAAATGTTATGCTAGCTGTGTGAAGTTGGAAATCCTATACTGAAAATTATCCAGGAGATCAACAGAGGAAAAGTAAGATCAGGCATTTACTGTCCATAATAAAATAACGTGAAGACTCATTTTCACATTGATATGTGAGGAACACATGTATATCTATTAAGTGTGGGAATTATAATTCCAGAGGGAGGAAAATATTTTGTTTAAACTGTATGTTTTTTTTTTTTTAACATGGCTTTTTTTCAATGGCATGAATTTTGCAATCCTCAGGAAGCCAAAGCTGTTGTTGAAGAAACCAGAGCCCTGCGAAGTCGGATTCACCTTGCCGAAGCCGCACAGCGACAGGCACACGGAATGGAAATGGACTATGAAGAAGTGATCCATCTGTTAGAGGCCGAGATCACAGATCTAAAGGCTCAGCTTGCTGATTATTCGGACCAAAATAAAGTAAGCAAAACCGTCCTCTCTTTTAGTTACCATGGTTTCCTTGCCGTTGTCATGTATCCTGTTTTCATTTTCTTTTCATCTGCACTTCTAAACTAGGTCAGTGTTTGTCTTCTATTATTCAATGATAGGATGATGTGTCGTGATGGGATGGGGGGGTAAGGTGAAGGTTGTGAGCCTCCCTTTATCCACATAGCTTGGGAATGAAAAAGCATGTGACCCAAATTTATTTGGGTCATTGGTCAACATTGTGCAGCTCAGGCAGTAAGTCCTAGAACTATTTAACATTTAATTGATTACATTGGTTTTCTCCATTTGTTCCTAAACTTGCTAATTTGCCTTGTGGGGATGGGAGGAGGAGAGTCTAGGGATGGGTTTTCCTCTTTGATTAGAGCACTCAAGGAAGTGTGAATGTTAAATAATTTTTGCCCAGGGCCAAGATAATTAATAGGAAGAAACTGAGTTTGAATTTAATAGGCTCCAATTTCAATAGCAAAATACTGAATGCTATTTATAAGGCAATGTGATCCTTTTTTCATGGGAATTTTTTATATGATTTTTTTAACATAATACATACTATATTCATTGAAAAGTCTTCAAAAACTATAGTACACATACACATTTTTACTTCACTGAGGTAGAAAATTAAGTAAATTGAAAGACATATTTAATGACTTCAACAAGTTCATTTAGGATAGGTGTTTACATCTCTAATACAGTCAACTTTCAAGAAAACATAAAGCAAATTTGAATAATTTATGTCTATCTATATAAACATAAAACTGTTAAATACCTTAAATATACCAAGTGGAAGTGAAACCAGTTTTAGAAAAGCAAAATGAAGAGGAAAATCTGAAATTTTCTTTGGCTAGCTCTTGAGAGGCACTAATACATTTCTCACATCTGCCCATTTAAACCGATTCCGAAAGAGCTGATGTTCCTACTTTGATAATACACAAGGCTAAGGGAAAGTTATATTACTTGAAAAGGCAACAATACTTAGAAATACTACATATATTTATTATTTTTGACCCAGTGTTTACATTTTGAAATCAGAGATCCATGCTTAGTTCATGTGAGTAACTTTAACATGATTCTGAAAATATTTGGGGAATTAATCAAAATGTCAAAAGTACAGTTTTATAAAACTGTTTACTTTTGGAGGGATAATCAACAGTCTTCAAAAATACATTCTAAGTAATATAATATTCAAAGAGTTCTCATGAATTGATTCAAAAAACTTTTTTAAGCATAGATTATTTGCAATTCTCTGTTCCAGCTCTTAGCTGAGAGACATTTTGGTCCTAAGTTGTCTGGCAATGTAATTAATTCAGTTTTTCTCTTTTTTAGCATAATGGGGTCTCCTGCCATTCCTCCTAACAAGATTCTAAGTTGGCCGTTAACGTGTCTCTGAAAAAAATAATCTTTTGTTTATTTTTCAAAGAAAAAATATTAGACAAGAGCATCTCAACATTTTCCAAACTCAATACCAGTGGAGAAAGAGAAGGAAAGTTTTTTCTTTTTAATTGTTTTAAGATTGCTTCAAGAGACATTGACCAAGATGTTGCAGGACGTAGATTCAAATATTCTTTTTTAAGACACAGGTTCATTTTGTAACTATGTTTTTTTCACTGTAAGTTTTTCCTTTAAAAAAATTTTTTTTAGGGGCACCTGGGTGGCTCAGTCAGTTAAGCGTCCGTCTTCAGCTCAGGTCATGATCTCGTGGTCCATGAGTTTGAGCCCCTCATTGGGCTCTGTGCTGACAGCTCAGAACCTGGAGCCTGTTTCAGATTCTGTGTCTCTGGCCCTCCCCCATTCATGCTCTGTCTCTCTCTGTCTCAAAAATAAATAAACGTTAAAAAAAATAAAATTAAAAAAAATTTTTTAATGTTTACTTTTTTTTGAGAGAGAGAGAGAGAGAGAGACAGCATGATTAGGGTAGGGGCACAGAGAGAGAGAGGGAGATACAGAATCTGAAGCAGGCTCCAGGCTCTGAGCTGTCAGCACAGAGCCCAACACAGGGCTTGAACTATAAACTGCAAGATCATGACCTGAGCTGAAGTCGGACACTTAACCGACTGAGCCACCCAGGTGCCTCAAGTTTTCCCTTTTATTATCTCTATACTTACTTAGCTTTTTTATTTTTTATTTTTTCTGTTTACCCCCAGCTTAGGAAATAAAACATTACCAAAACCTTTGAAGATCCAGTGACCTTCCCTAGTTACAATCTTCTCCCTTGCCCTCAGAAGTTACCACTTTCCTGGATTTAATATTAACCATTTTCTTGATCATTTTACCACATATGTTTATATCTCTTACTGGTAAATGTTGTTGAGTCCTGCCTGTTTATCAACTTTATATAAATAGAATGGTCCTACATGTATTATTCTTGCTTTTTTCACTCAAACTTTTATTTTTGAAATTCATCTATTTGAAATTTATAGTTGGTTCATGTATTTTCATTGTTTTTTTTTTTGTACTCCCTTGAATGGATATACTATAGTATATTTGTCCATTCTGTATTTGATGAACAGTCCAATTGTTTCTGTTTTCTTTATTATGAACAATGTTGATAAAAACACTTTTGTATATATCCTGCTCCACATGTATAACAGTTTCTCTTGGGTTCATACCTTAGAGTGGAATTGCTAGGTTGAATGATGATTGATCACCTTTACCAGGTCATGCCTAATTGTGTTTGAAAGCTTTTGAGCCAATTTTTACTCCCACCAGTAGTGAATGAGAGATACTATTTACCACACATCCTTGCTGACACATTGTTTTCATTTACTTTTAATTTATATCAATCTGGTAGGTGTAATAAGTAAATCTCATTATGGTTTAATTTGGATTTCCCTGATTACTAATGACTTTGAGCCACGGGTGTGTTGGGACCAGCTAGCACTGGCTCACAATAGGTGATTGTATGCGTATCTTCTCAACTGCATATTCAGTGACATCAGGTTGTTTGGTAGCTTCATATCAGCTGTGGTGGAATTATTTATACCCCCAAATGCTATAAACTAGGGCTTTTTTGCCCTGGCCCAGATAGCCAGTTGAGCATATATTTATGTACTTGTTAGGCATTTATGTTTTCTGAAATGCCTTTTCATAACTTTCAATTGTTTTTCCCATTAGGTTGTCCTTTGCACATTGATATGTAGTGATTGTTCACATGTTCAAGTTACTACACCTATATTAAATTATATGTTATTAAAAATCTTTTCTCTCAGATTCATGGCTTACTTTTCACCCAGTGGCAAAAGAAACACTGACTTTCATGTAGTCAAACTTATCAGTCTTTTCCCTTATGTGCCCTTTTACAAGTTCTTCTATTCCCAAAGATATTCTTTATATCTGCCTCTAAGTTTTGATCTTTCTGTCATTGGTTTCGTAGCATTGTATGGGGATGGAGATCCATTTTATTCTTTCTTTATACTAAATGAACGACCAACTATCCCAGCCCCATTTATTCAAAAGCCTCTTCTTTCCTAATTGATCTACAAAATCAGGTCTGTCATATATCAAGATTTCATTTGCATTTATCTTTCTGAGGGCCCGCTCTTCTCCTTCACTGGTCTATTTGTACATTCTTGCACAAATAACATAAGGTTTTGGTTACTATAACTTTTATAGGGAATCTTGATATATGACCATCCTGCCTAGTTCTTTTTCTTTAAAAGTATGTTGGCTACATGACCCTTTGTCCTTTTATGTGTATAAATTCAACCAAAAGAAAAAAACTACTGGAATTTTTACTGAAAATAAGTTAAATATATAGATGAATTCGGAAAGAATTTACATGTTTATGATTGAGTCTTTATAAACACCACTGAAGCAAAAGACCGGATAATTGCATTGTGGCCAGAGAATCTAGTCTACAGTATAATCGATTCCAAAATATGTTGGTGGTTGCTTTGTGGCTTATACTGTATAGCCAGTGTTCACACATGGTCAAAGTGAGCTTCAAAAGAATTCTTCATGTTTTTTTGATGTATCATTTTATATATTCCACTAGATCAGATTCATTAATTGTAAAGTCCAGCTTTTATCTAGTCATCTTAATTTCTTTGTCAGAGAAATGCATTAAAATCTTCCTTTTTTGGGGGGGCGCCTGGGTGGCTCAGTGAGTTAAGCGTCTAACTTCGGCTCAGGTCATGATCTCACAGCTCATGGGTTCAAGCCCCATGTCAGGCTCTGTGCTGAAGGCTCTGTGCTTTGTAGTCTGTGTCTCCCGCTCCTCTGCCCCTCCCCTACTGGTGCTCTCTCACACACGCGCATTCTGTCTGTCTGTCTCTCTCTTTCAAAAATAAATAAATGTTAAAAAAATAAGAAGAAGAAAAAATCTCCCCCTTTTTTTTTAAAAAAAAGTAATGTTTTTAGCCATATATAGGCTTGGAATTACATTATCATCCTTTATGGAATGTTGTGACTCTTCAATTTATCAATCTTATATTCCCCCTAATATTTATTTTTGATTAATACTAAAATAGTTACAACAGTTTTCTTTTGGTATTTATGGTGTATCTGTTTTCCTTCCTTTCACTTTTAACTTTGCATTGTCCTCACATTTTAATTGTGTATGTGGTAAACAACATATAGCTGAATTGTTCCCTCATCTTACTAATTTTTGACCTTTAATTGGAAAGATCTTTCCATTTACCCTGTTTTATTTGATAATGCCATTGGCTTCATTTCTACCCTCTTTAATTTATGCATTTTATTTGTGCTTTAGTTTTTGGTTGTGTTTTTTTTTTTCTTTCAATGTGCCATGTCTTGCCTGTTTGTTTGTTTGGTTTTTAATGTTTATTTTTTGTTTATATTTTGTGAGAAAGAGAGTGTGAGCCGGGAGGGGCAGAGAGAGAGGGAGAAAGAATCCCAAGCAGGCTCCACGCTGTCAGTGCAGAGCCCAACATGGGGCTTTATCTGGGGCTTGATCCCATGAACTGTGAGATCATGACCTGAGCCAAAATCAAGGGTCAGATGCTTAACCAAGTGAGCCACCCAGGTACTCCTTGTCTGTTTTGTTTTGTTTTTTTTTAATCGGTTCAGATTTCTCCTGTGTTCCCCAACTCCCATTCCATGTATTTCCTTCTGCTGGTTTATAGAAGGTATGTACTCTGTTTCTAATTTTTAATGATTATCTTAGAAATTTTAACATTCTATTTTCACTCAAATTATAAAACTAATCACTAATTTTCCCCTGCTTCTAAATATGATAGTACTTTAAAACCTAAATCCAATCATTCCTTCCTACTTAATTTCTATTTTTATCAGTATTTTAGTTCTTTCTTGACTTTTAACACCATAAGTTAGACACTATCACAATTTCTTTTGTGGAGTCAACTTTTGTTTAAATAGATGCCTTCTTTACCATTTTCTGTGTCCAGCATTCTTTTTTGCATCTCAGTCCTTCTTGCTAAAATTATTTCCTTCCTGAAGTACAGCTTTTAGAAATGTGTTTAATGAGGATCTGTTGGTAACACATTCTCTTCATTTTCGTTTGTCTGAAAACATCTTTATTGAACTCTTGCTCTTGAAATACATGTCTGCTACATTTAAAGTAAGTTTGCACTTAATTTCTTTCAGTGTCTTTATTCCATGATGGTGATATCAGCAGCCAATCTGTTATTTCTTTGCAATACATTGTTTCTTTCTTGATGATTTTAAGATCTCTTTATCATCTGTGTTCAGCAGTTTGTGATGAGTCATGTGTTGACTTATTTTTATTTATAGTGCTTGAGATTCACTGAGTTTCCTGATCTGAGAAACATTCTTTTGTTATATCTGAAAAACTCCAAATTGTTATCCTGAGCTATGTCTCTGTCATTCTTTCTGAACCCTCATGTGTAATTCAGATTGAGTATATACTATATTTTCATCTAGTTATTTTCTCCTTACCTCTTCTCCTTTTTTTATATCCTCCCATTTTATTTTTCTGCTGCATTATGAAAACCTTCTTTACCTCTGCCTTCCAGTTTATCCGTTCTCTTTTCAGCTATATCTAATTGTATATTAAACTCATAAATTGAGTTTCTGATTTCATTTTGATTATATTTTTATTTTTAAGATTGATTTTTTATGCCATCTGGATCTATTTTTATAGTTTATTTTTCCCTTTATCATGTCTTAAATTCCTCCCTAATTTTTAAAACTCATTAAACACTACTTTATAGTCTATATCTGATTACTCCAATATCTGCTGTCTTTATATAGTTTGTTTCCTTTATATAATTTGTTTCCTTCAGCTGACTTTTATTCATGGTAGCTTATTTCCTGAGGTCCTGTTCTTTTGACACATTATATGTAGAAATTCTTTGAGATCTGAGTTGAGAAAATATCCCTCCACTGAAGTTTTGTGTTTGCTTCTGCCAGTCTGGAACTTATTTAAACCAAAATTTCAGCTTATAAATTTACAAGACACACAGGCAATGTAAATTATGACCTCAAACCTTCATGAGTTTGGACCCATGAAGGTTTTTTTTTAACTTCCTCTCCAGAACCCAAATCAGAACCATCGATTTACTTCTGTAAGGTTTGCTTCTTTCCAATTCACCCATTAAAGTTCTCTCATTTGCCATGTGTGCCCAAGGATATACCCTCAGAGCAAATTATGTTTCAGCATTCTCTTTTATAAGTAGGTTCACCCAGCATTGTTGTTTGTCTTCATGAAATTCCTTTACTGTCAATGGGATTCTTTTACTGTTCACAGGCTTCCTTTACTTCTCTGCCGGCTCATCTTTACATTATATCATATTACATTAAATATATATGTGTATTCTCAGTAATTTTTGTTACGCCACACTGGTAGTGATTTCTGTCAGCAGCTGGTAAGCCGTGTTGTAAACAAAAACGAAACAATGATAAACTCAATTCAAATGTATTTTACTATAAGAATCAATAAAGCCATATGCAGCTTATCTTGTAAAATTTGCAGCATCCCTATACAGTCTAACTTTTAAATATGCATATACAGTTAATTAAGTGCCTCCCCAAATCAGAAGATAAGTACACTAAGAGAAAATAAATAATATGGTAATGTTGGATATTAGTTAATAAAAACTGAACATAGGAGCCACTGATATAAAATCAAAGAAATGTTTAAGACCCTCCTTTTGATACCTCTATCCAGGAAAGTGTTCAGGAGTTAAGAAAGAGAATCACAGTGCTCGACTGCCAATTGCGAAAATCGGAAATGGCTCGAAAAACTTTTGAGGCATCCACTGAAAAGCTTCTTCATTTTGTAGAGGTAAATTTTCCCATTAACATTACCTTATGCCCATTTTTAAGAAATCTATATATGACTGACACTCAGATAAATGTCATGGTGTTTGGTGGCTAGTGAGACATTCTCTGGGCTCAAAACAGCAATGCTAACCAGCAGCCAATTTTAAAATTGCATAAATAATGAAAAGACCAGCTAACAAATAGATTCTATTGCTAACAAATAGAGCAATAATCCAGACAGGATAACATGGTCCCAAATATATACTATGTTTTTTGAACTCTTTTTCAAAACTGTTAATACTATACAAATATTATTTGATAAATATTTACCCTATAAAGAAATGTTTCCATAGCTATTATTACACATCTAAGTGGCGTTGCATGTCAATGTAATTGATTCTTTTTTCCCCACATAACAGAAACACCTTTTAATCAATTGGGAGTGAAAGGAGGAGGGAGGTTATAAACATTAGTTAAGTAAGAAAAGATGTTTTAAAAATATCAAACTTACATATTTCCTTTACTATCTTATTTGTCTCTAGACTATTCAAGAATTACTTTCTGATAATTCTTATCCTTTATCAAATTTAAGGTAAGAACATTTAAGTGTTTACTGTAGAGTATGATTACGTTTTTCATTTGGTAATTGTGACTAAAATACTAGAAATCTCTTAAATAGCCTTAAGATGCTACATAACGATTTGATGCTGTTTTTAATGTCTTGTGGAAACAGATACAAGGACGTGTTGTTTTTGACCCCATTTCTGTAAAAGAAATTCCTGGAGGTATTTAGTCAGTCACTGTAACCTAGTACTCTATTGAGGTAGGAATCACCTATATTGTTTTTGTCAGGAATTCTGTAAAGAGGGGATTACCTTGAAGTTCTATAAGCATCCTGTGTATAAATAAAAATCACTTTAAAGGTCAGTCTCAAGCCAGCAGATCAGTTGTTATGGCAAACAATTTTATAAAACATGTTCATACAATCGGTTTCTTTCATTTTCAACATTCAGTAGACATAAAAAAATATACATATTTGGAGAATACACCTTGATTTTGTTACTGTTCACAGATTGTTTCCAATTCAAAGTTTCTTACTAGGAGCTACAAACATACTAATACAATTTATGTATTTCAAACTGCAAGTCTTTGGTCATTGTGATACATAATGAGAGATACAGAAACGAAAGTTTCCTGTTTATACATTTTCAGAGCAGTTTTTTTCCCTCATCTTGTAAAAGCTGCCACTAGCAATGTACTTCTACTTCTAGCAATGCATACTTGCAGACAGGAGAACTCTGCCCTTCCCTATGAAAACACCAGTTTAATAAATGATGATTCATTGTATTCTTATCTATTTTAGGGTTCCACATAGCATTTTTTTTAACCTTAGAAGAATGTCTATGGTAGTACACTTAAAAAAAATTATTATTGAAATAGAGTTGACCTACAATGTTATATTAGTCTCAGGTGTACATCATAGTAATTTGATTACTCTGTCCTTTATGTGATAATAGTATACTTTTGAACTCACTTTATTGTCATGCTTTATTCTAATGAAAGATCAGACATTGCTCTCCATGCTGCTTATGATGCAAGATAAAATGAAGATAACATGAATTTCATAATAATTATTTTCAATAACAATGTTAAAATACTCGGCAATCAGATTCCCTTGTATGGTTAGATGTATTTCCCGTCCCCACCCTCCAAGGTCTCATTGTGACCTTGAATAATAATTCAGAAGTTTTGGTATTAAAAATGAAGGTTAAAAATGACTATTCAAAAGCCAGAGCTTGCCCTCAAACTTAAACTGGTTCATGGAAAAAAAAGTAACTTTAAAAAACAATATTAAGCAACTTTTCACCATGTCTTAGAAACTGAAACTCTAGTACAGTATGGTTCAGTCTTTCTAATATCTGTGTCTTCTGTAATAAATTTAGGCCTTGATCATTCAACACAGAATAAAGGCTCTGTATTTGAATTTGAGAATTGATGCTTTAGTGTCTCCTTGTGAATGAATATCATCATGCTTAAGAAGATGGACTATAAATAATAATAGTTTTGTCATCAGTTTAAAATTGCCCCTTTTCAAATAAAAGTTTTAATGTGATGGTTTTTTGCAGTAAAACCTAGCATTTTAAATTATAAAAGAGTGCATTCATTTCAGGTGACATTTGCATCTCCAAAAAGTGTTATAAATGCTGTTTAGATTTAGGGACAACAAATGGAAGAGCTTAAGAGAAATTTCAGGAGCACATACACACTGAAATTCTATTTAATATTATAAGAAGTAACAGTAAATGTCTGCTTAATAAATTTACGTCTGAGTGCTTCATTTGAATTTTTACAAAACTAAATAAAAGGCTACATCATGTTAGCATAACATAAGCACTCACAAAATAAGCCCAACAAATGATTTATTTCTCCTTCTTATCAGGTCAGTCTAATTCTTTAAATATGTCTTTGTTACATAACGAAGAATAGAAAACAGAAATGTTTTGTGATTACTTCATTTTATGACTGTAAGAATTCAATATTCCCAGAAATACAAATATTTTTGTACCTAAGAGTTCAGATTCAGCCAAGATGGATGTTATTTATTGTGTAATAAGCTCATCTTTGCATTATTGCCATCACAGTGAAAGAAGAGCTTTGTTAGCTTCTCAGACTTCCCTCACACCCCTGGGAAGGAACGGACGTAACATCGCAGCAACACTGGCACTTGAATCTAAGGAACTTGTTAAATCTGTTCGGGCCGTACTTGATATGGATTGTAAGTTTTCTGCATTTTTTCACTTTTTTCCCCCCAGTAATTCATTTAACAAAACAAAAGGAGATTTCAAGCTTGACAGTTTAATTTTGTTAAATGCGTTGGTTTGCCTGTAGTAAAACTGAGAGCTAATTGATAAAAATCTCGATACACTCCTTGTAGGGGGAGAATATTTATTTAAAGTGCCTGAAATGGCCTCCAACAGAATATAGCTGATTAAGGCATGTTTTTGCCTCGACTTCCATCCAAAGTCTCTTTGAAATGGAAGAACAGATAGAAAAATAAATCCACAACAGCACTGGAAACCTGGAAGGTTAGAACCAACATTTAGGGATTTTTGAATAATACACAACAGATGGAATAAAATGGAAGGTACAGCCCAGCTGAGCAAAAGACCCCAAAACACAATAAAGATCAAAGACAAAACTGCTGAAACAGTAAGTTAACTAGAACCGTGAAAAAAATGTCCAGGATCACAGGCAGGGAAGACTGGGAACAGACCCTGGGGCACTCAGCAGGGTAATTAATTAAAGGGCTATGGAATAGCTGAACCAGTTCCCCACTCATCCGAGCTGCTGGCTCAGGCATTTCCTCCTGAGCCAGGGCCAGGAGAATACCTCTCTTAAAGAACTGCATGATCTGTCCTTGGACACCCCCAGAGTCAGCACTGGGCTAGAAAGAGATGCAGGGGAACAGGCTTAGTAATGCCAGTGTCCCAGCAGACAGGGAGATCCTTGGGGAGAGCTGAAGTGATCAGTCATTTCCATCCTTCCCTCCTCCTGTCTCCCAGCACTTTTGCCTCTTCATGGATTTGGACTCCCTTTTAATTTGTTTGTTCTTCTGTCTCTTCTCTTGATGCCAGTCTGTCTGCTGGTTGTCTTTATGCTGGCCTCTAGCATTCCACTGTCTCTGTTTGCCACTCTTAATCTTCCCTATGCTGGGGACGAGATATCAAATATATATAAATATAAATGTAGAGAGGCACAGAAAAAACTCTTTGTTCACAAAGTATCCAAATAATAAGTTTTGAGTAAAGTCCTGTCTAGTAAATGGTTTGGCTTTGTAGAGGATACTATTCAAAGACCCTATGGGGTAACTTTTAACTTCAAAACTATGTTATAGAAAGAGAATTGGAAACCATGCACAATTTGTGCAGTGAGGTTTTTTTTCTTAATTTTGTATAACCTATTAAATTAAAAAAAAATCAAATTATATTTCAAAAACCCTATAAGAACTCTCTATGTGAAGAAATTCTGTGGGTTTCAGGATAGATGAAAATAATCACTTCTAATGTATTATGTGTACACTCAGAATTTAAAATATCAGACATTTTTAAGTTAGGGTGGGACCAATGGAGGGGAAACACCTGCATACACACACATAGCCCAGTGGACAATGCCATCATTACTTTTAATTACCTTGCTAACATTAACCTTTACATTTGTCAAACATGATTATTCAAAGAAAATATTTGAAATTCAGCAGAACTCCTTTGGAAGAGAAGTGAAAAATTCCATTGGCACTTTTTATGTCGTAAGATTGTACCTCATTTGCTGTTTAAACTAGCAAATAGTTTCTGCGTTGTCTTTTTTATTTATTTAGAGATATAATTGCTAACATTGGCATGTATTCCCAGTACTTTCATAATTTTTATGACCTATCTTTTTCAGGTTGATAATTCAGATAAACTCAGCTCATTTTCTTTCTCTTTATGCAGTCGCTTTTCTATATGTAATGGAAAGCAGAAAATTACTACCATGAGGTAGATAATTCAGCCACAGCCTCTACCTCATTTCCTTTGGCGTGACTGTCTGGTTATTTCAAGTTACAATTCAGAATTTTCTCTTGGGTAATTGCCTTTATTTTCTTCTTGACATAAGTATAATCTAGGATGTTATACAATGGGATTTCCTCAGAAATGAGAATCAGATTTCTTGGGTGTTATAGCTTAAACCCAGTCTCTGATGGAATATCTAGAAGATATTTCTGAACCTTTTTTAGATGGTGGCCGCTACTGAAATCTGGAGAAAGCCCTGTTACCAGACATGTGCAATTATATACATTTGCATCCATCTTCAGAGTGTTTATAAACCCCAACTTAAGAACCTAGATGTAGGGTCACAGAGGGCACGAGTGGTTTTTACAGCCTTGCAAACCTGGCCATCCAGCTTTCATCGGGATAGCTGTAGCAATGGAGAATTATGTGAATCATGGAGGCATCCTCGAGGAACAGTTTGAACCCATGTAAACAGTGCTCTGCAGAATTTCTGATGATCCTTGGAGGTGCCCCAGGGAATACCCCAATTAGCCATCCAACTTCATTGGGCAAATTAATTAACCTCTGGTCCTCTTTCCTCATATAAAAGGTGGAGTTCATAATATCTAAACTGGCAGGGTTGGAGGATTAAATGAGATACATGTAAAGTAGCTAACGGAGCACCTGGTAGTATAAGGTGTTCATTAATGGACATTGCTACTGCTGGTGCTGCTAATGCTGATACCACATTATTATCATCTAAAGCAGCTAATTTAAAACTACTTTTTCTCTGTGCTAAGTATTAAGTAACTATCTTCTAAATCTTTCAGTTTGGATCCATTTGAAAAATATGACAGATGAGAGCTTTCCTTAATGTATAACATATAATGTTATTTTCAATTTTGAGTTATAATGTAATCATCATAGGAAACCATGGCTAAATGTCTCAATCAGCATCTTATCTTTCAGTTGTTTTTTTGCTAACTATAACAAAATTTTGGTCTGTTCCACTGTACTGCCTCCACTGAAATAGCATGTAGACAAAATAAGCATTTTCAATCAGTATTGGAACCCCTACAGGTGCCTCTATCGATCGATCTCCATCAGTATTTACATGGTCAATATCATAATGTTTTAGTGTAATCTTTATTTGAAATAACTACTTGTTTTGAACTTAAATCTTTGATTGACATCTAGTTTCACAAAATACTTCTGTTACAAAGGCAGAAAGAAGCAGTTCTACTTTTAAAACACATAATAAAATAATAACTGGCCAGCTATTCCATAGGAGGTCTTTAATAAGAACTTACTGACTTCCTCGTAGATGGGCAGCACAAACACAGGTATCCACCTTCCTTCACGATTCCCATGGAAATGATAGATGGAATATAAAAATAGAGTAAAAATCTTCAAAAGCACTTGTAGTTACAGGCAAATCCCAAAAACTTCGATAGGGCAGGTGAGGCCACATACAAGGAAAGCACAAATGCCCAACTTGTTACTCCCCCTGCTTAACAACAGTGGCAATTATGGGATAATTGGAGGTCCTTCTGGCCGGAGGACAGTCCTTAATGCATTCTGATTTGAAGGGGTAATGAATAAAGCCAAAGACTCACCAGGGGGGCAGATGGACTCTTTTTCCTCTTTTATCTTGGTGAGTCAATGGCATTTTTGGAATCCTCAGGATTCACACAGATTCTGTGTCAAGCGGAAAGCTGACTGGGGCTTGGTCTCTTAGGCAGCAAAGACACACAGTGACATGCGCACACGCATCGACATGCACTGGGGCACACAGGACACTTTAAATGCAAAGGGAGCCCAGAACAGTGGCTTCTGCACCAAATGCCATCCCACTCTTCACAGCCACCTCTGGTCTTGGCTCACCTCTCACTCCCCTCAGACTACTGCATCATCCTTATACTCACAACACAAGTATACACTGGCCAGCCCCAGCCAGAGCTTTGAGAGGGTAACTCCAACAACAACGTGGTTAAATGTCAGTGCAACCAGAGGGTCCACACATTGTTTCAAAGGTCAAAATCCAATTCTGAGTAGAGTTCTCTACATCAAGTTTCTATAAAGAGAAATACATAACGTGTGTGTGTGTGTGTGTGTGTGTGTGTGTGTGTGTGTATACATACACACACACATTTCATTCAAGATCTTTTAAACAAATATATACATAAGCATACCAATATATGATCATGATAAAGTCCACAGTGTTAAAGCAAGAAAATAGAGCTGTCAAGATTTAGAATAGACTACCATCTACCAAGATGGTAGAGTGATCTCATGCCAAAACCTCCCCATTCTGCTCCTACACTTAGAAATGACATTTAAAATTATGTTTGTGTATTTAAAAGATGAAAACCAAAAAATTCACGTCTCCCTGCACCAAGAACAGAGAGTAAAACTGTAATGATAAGTGAGCTCTTAAGCTTCAGAGATTCATGGGGTTGGGATGAGCACCTGGAGCCAAGGTTTCTACACCCACGAGGACCCAAATGATGCCTGAGCAAAGGAAGCAAGGAGCAGGAATCTTCCTGTGGAGAATACACTTTCTTTTCTTAAGTTACTCATATATTAGGCATTAAAAAAAAATCCATCCAATTTAGGAGCCATCTGGGCCTGCCAGTAATTAATGTTGAAAGTAAATATTCTCATCCACTACAGGTGGGAATTTAATTTGGCACAACATTTCTGGGAATCAGTTTTGCAGTATATATCGGGAGCTTTTAAGATATCTATTTGAAAACTATTTTTGAAAGTCAAAAATAATATTTTGTTGGTCATTTATTTTAACCCTACAATCCTACCTGTTGGTATTTTGCAAAGAAAATAATGAGAGATGTGCTTAAAAATGCATATATAAGTATTTGGATCACAGCATTTCTTATAATAGCAGAATTATGGATATTCAACTGTTATAGAGTGGTTGAATAATTATATAATTTTTTACTCAACCAACTGAAAATGAAGGTGAACTTTACCCCTACCAAGCAATGACTATCTGATTACATATATTTGTCTGTGGGAGCTTCCTGCATCAATTCAGGTGTTCCTTACTGTCTGAAACTAGCAGTATTTTAACTTTTAAAATTAGAATGTCAGTAATAGATGCTTTTTGTCTTTATATTCTGAAGCTAATTAGAAGTTATTTAGGCAGATGGGAAAAGGTTTTATGAGAAAAAGGGGAAACGTCGTACTGCAACATTTGTAGGACTTTATGATTTTTTTTCTTTTAGATCCAGAACTCAGACTTGATATAGCATCTTCTCATTGTACTTAGTCTGATTCTCAAACTGTTATCACTGCTTTTTTTTTGTTTCTCCCAGCACACATTTTTATAAGCTAACATTAGTATATCAAAAGAGAAGTCATATATTTTTGGTGAAAGTCAGCTATACTATTTAGAATGGGCATGATGGTATTTGCTTCTCCATAAAGTTATCATGGCTATTTATATGTATATATATATATTTCTTCTCCTAGAGTTGAAGAAGGTGTTCCAAGCATAAGGGGATAGTTTACATGTCTCTGATGCCATTTGGAGGCAATTTTACCTGTTTTTGTAGTAAAGTAGATCTGTTCTCTAGTGACTTAATTATTTAGAGGTAGATAATACCCATTGTAAATATTGGTGTTGTCTTACCATTCAAGGAAAATGGTGAACTCATATATTCTCTTGTATTGTTGCAAATTGAAAGTAGGTCACTACTGTGATGTTCTGTTAAGAAAATATATCAAATCTTGGGTGATCTCTGGGAAAGAAACTCTGCTTGGGTTATTTAATTTTGCTTTAAATTTTTTTTTTCAACGTTTATTTATTTTTGGGACAGAGAGAGTCAGAGCATGAACGGGGGAGGGGCAGAGAGAGAGGGAGACACAGAATCGGAAACAGGCTCCAGGCTCCGAGCCATCAGCCCAGAGCCTGATGCGGGGCTCGAACTCACGGACCGCGAGATCGTGACCTGGCTGAAGTCGGACGCTTAACCGACTGCGCCACCCAGGCGCCCCTATTTAATTTTGCTTTAAATGAGTGAATTATTGTTAGCTTCAAGGAAATAAGTAATTTCTTTCCTAGTACAGTTTTACTTCCAGAAAAAAAAAGTGAGAGAAAAATACGTAACTTAAGAAAAGGTAACCATTGGGGCACCTGGGCGGCTCAGTTGGTTAAGCATCTGCCTGACGTTCAGGTCATGATCTCACAGTTAATGGGTTCGAGCCCTGCATAGAGCTCTCTGCTGTCCATGTTGAGCCCACTTCAGATTCTCTGTACCCACCTCTCTCTGCTCCTCACCATCTCTGAAAAATAAATAAATAAAAATTTAAGAAATAAAGAAAAGGTAACCATTGGGACACCTGAGTGGCTCAGTCAAATGAGCATCTGACTCTTGGTTTCAGCTCGGGTCATGATCCCTGGGTCATGGGATCGAGCCCCACGTTGGGCTCTGTACTGAGCATGGAGTCTGCTTGAGATTTGGTCTCTCTCTTCCTCTGCCCCTCTCTCCTGCTTGCACTCTGTCTCTTTAAAATATTTTTTTTGAAGTAACCATTTAGATTTATTACTTCATTATTCACGATCTATTTATTGAGTATCTGCAATGAGTCAGACCGTGACCTAGGCAGTGGGATAATAGCATATAAAGTCCCTACTGTCAAGCTGCTTCAGTAAATTGTAAGGGTAAAAATGGACAATCAAATTAGCAAAGTGAACAATCCCAAACAGTGATGACTGTTGTACATACAATAAAACCAGGTGATGTATAAGTGAGAATGCTACACCTCTTTGAAGAGATGACTTTTGAGCCAGGATTCAGCCAGGAGAAAATCTATGGGATGAGTTTTTCTGACCAAGTATGAAAACCTTGAGATAGGCACAATCTTTTTTTTTTTTTATGAAATTTATTGTCAAATTGATTTCCATACAACACCCAGCGCTCATCCCAACAGGTGCCCTCAATACCCATCACCCACCCACCCCTCCCTCCCACCCCCCATAAACCCTCAGTTTGTTCTCAGTTTTTAGGAGTCTCTTATGTTTTGGCTCCCTCCCTCTCTAACCGTTTTTTTTCTTCCCCTCCCCCATGGTCTTCTGTTAAGTTTCTCGGGATCCACATAGGAGTGAAAACATATGGAATCTGTCCTTCTCTGTATGACTTATTTCACTTAGCATAACACTCTCCAGTTCCATCCATGTTGCTACAAAAGGCCATATTTCATTCTTTCTCATTGCCATGTAGTATTCCATTGTGTATATAAACCACAATTTCTTTATCCATTCATCAGTTGATGATTTAAGCTCTTTCCATAATTTAGCTATTGTTGAGAGTGCTGCTATAAACATTGGGGTACAAGTGCCCCTGTGCATCAGTACTCCTGTATCCCTTGGGTAAATTCCTAGCAGTGCTACTGCTGGGTCATAGGGTAGGTCTATTTTTAATTTTTTGAGGAACCTCCACACTGTTTTCCAGAGCAGCTGCACCAGTTTGCATTCCCACCAACAGTGCAAGAGGGTTCCCATTTCTCCACATCCTCTCCAGCATCTATAGTCAGATAGGAGCAATCTTGACATATTGGAGGGACTTAGGAGAAATTCTGAGTTGCTGATACATATGAGCAAACAGAGGAGTTAACATGAGCTAAGGGTAGAGATGCAAAAGGAAGCTGGACCATACAGGGCTCTGAACACCATTCTAAGGAGTTTGGATGTTATTTTGAGCGTCATAGGAACTGTCGGTGGTTTTAAGCAGGAGAAGAAACCTGATCTGATCTACATTTTAAAAGCTCATTCTTGCTTTTGTTTAAAACTGGGCTGTAAGAGTAGCAGAATAAAAAAAGCAGAAAGACTACATGGTTTTGCAGTGATTGACTTGGGACAGGATAGTATCTTGGGCTAGTTTTGAATAGCAAGGAACAAATATTCATTTTTAAAAAGAGATTTAGTATTTCATCAGTGTATATAACATTTTGAAACACCTGAAATTCAGTATTCATGTTTAAACTTAATATTCACGCGCATACGAGGTCAGTGAGTAACCAGAAGTCCAGAAGCACAAAGCAATTATCTGTTGTCATCTTCAATCTTCAACTATCTCATATTTTCCTATGGTTCCTTCTGCACATTAATTAACTCTTGGGTATTTGCCTTTTTCATTAAACACATTCCTGAGAATTGAAGTGAAGTTATTTAATAATGCCAATCTATAGTAACTATCTACTGTTTTCTATCGGTACATAGGAAGCAAACATAATAGTTTGTCAGTCATAAAAATCAGAAAGCCACCATATTTCCAGTATTTACCATAACCAAAAACTGTCAAGTATGAATCAATCCCAGAGCTACCACATGATAGGCATTTTCATAGAAGATCATTTCCAAGGAAGTGTTTCATATATATACTTTAATCACATATGCTGCCAGCATCCGTGAGCTATGAAGGGCATGACCAAATGAATGAGACTTAATTCTTCCCACCAGGCAGGAATATAGTTGTCAAGGGGCTTGCAGGATGTGCAACATCTAGGATTTATTCAGGTAAAAGCCTATATATCTTAGTACTAACATGGGTGAACACACTGTAACACAGAATGATTTCCAACACAAAGGAAAAAAAAAATATACAAAGCCTGCTTCAAAAATTAAAGAAGGCATTGATGTTTAAGTATAGTACATTATTGGGGCACCTGAGTGGCTCAGTCAGTTAAGCGCCCAACTTTGGCTCAGGTCATGATCTCACAGTTTGTGGGTTTGAGCCCTGTGTCCAGCTCTGTGCTGACAGCTCAGAGCCTGGAGCTTGTTTCAGATTCTGTGTCTCCCTCTCTCTCTGCCCCTTCCCTGCTTCACTCTGCCTCTCGCTGTCAATCTCTCTCTCTCTCTC